>NW_019416407.1:0-432580 GCF_000390285.2 Anoplophora glabripennis | reverse complement strand
AAAAAAAAACGTGGGCTTAACTTTTGGCGGCACAATATGTTAAAAAAATTCGAAAAATGTCATATTTTTCTTCCTAAAATCAACTCTTGAAAAGATACATAATTAAATAGGAAGAAAAATATGACATTTTTCGATTTTTTTTAACATATTGTGCCGCCAAAAGTTAAGTCCTAGTATTTTTTATGCGCATAGAAAAATTTTCCTTTCTGGTGATATTTGAAAGCCAAAAAGCCAAAAATCTCCGTGGATATACGATTCACCCAAACCAAAACAGATAGCGCCTAGTCTAAAATCATTAATTACATGTTTACTTTAAAAGATTAATTTACATTATTTTTGTGAATATGTAAAATCAACCAACATTTTGATCCATCAACATGATGAACCAGTCCCCGAGTTTCTAAGGAACTTGAATATTTATTTTCCATAGAAGGGGGGCTTGCACAGTGTACAATTGTTGCTGAGACTCTCGAATTCCTCGTCTGTTTTGTTTTCCTGTCACTCGAATCCCACACAGAAGGCCCAGGCGCCGTTTTCCCGGGCACTGGATGTTCGGGCTCGTCTTGTGAATGTGTGGATTCGTCCTGGAAGCACGGATTACGAGATTAGGGGATTACTCAGTCCGCCCGGCTATAGAAATCAAGGATAACGCACCTCAAACAATAAAATCCGATCTAGGAACACCACATCGAAAGGCGAAGCTACTAAAATAATAAGGTATCGTTGCGAACCTTCTTCTATATCAGAAATTTCAAATAATTTCTCCATAACCAAGCTCGTAAAAACGATACAATTTGTAAGGAATGCTAGTGTTGCCATACCAAACATCGGGTTACTGTATAAAGGGAAGTGATTTTGTTTGTGTCTTGAAAAATAAAAGCTCTATATACAGTGAACACAAAAGGCGAAGCCTGCTTTGATCTTTAATCAGGACGAAACCATTCTTTACTTGCTATATTACGAGAAAAATGGGTGCATGTCGTCAAAGAACGAACGTGAATTTGAAACATTTCCTCGCATGTTATTTGAAATTATAAGAGAAAAACGCTAACAGAAATATCGGAAATTAAGTCGGTTACTTGATTTTAATTCACTGAAATACTGAACGATATAGGGTTAAGATCTACAGGGCATCATCAGTTAGCTGGTCAAGCTAATGGGACCAGATAGAAAATGGTATTAACATAATGTGGTTTAATGCATATAGGTAAATAAACACAATTTAAGGAAAAAAAATCAAAAACTGAGGGGTCAATGGGGTGGTACCACCAGATTCCATTTCTTCTACTTGCGGCTTAACCTAGTAATTTGTAACACCCTGTATATTAAGTTTTCTTTTGACCCAATAAGTACAAACATAGTCATTAATATAATGAACACAAATGTTATATAGTCCAAGAAATGTAGAGCTGGACGCGACTTTTTGTTACGGCAAGCTAAATTTATCACTATAGATGCTAAATATTATGTACAATAACATATTAGTTTCCACAGCCTTAAAAATGGGGGGTTGTTTACAGGTTGGTTAATTGTATAATTTTTACGTAAATTCACTTTTTTCGCTTATAACTTTTTTCCGTTCATTTCCACGAGAAATCAGTGAAGTACTTTTTTTTTTCGTCTTCAAAAGACCTACAAAACTAGCCCTCGAGCGTCAAAAAAATATTGATTAGATCGAAAGTTATAAACAGAAGAAGTTTATTTATGACTTTTGAATTAAACATTTATAAACTGCGGTACTAATTATTGGGCCATCAAATTTTTTAACATAATACCTCACCAAATTCAAAATTTTAATGAAAATAATTTTAAATCAAGGATAAAAAAATACTTAATAAAAAATGCCTTTTATAATTTTGAAGATTTTATTGACAGTAATGTAGCTCGAATATGAATGTTATCATTAATCTTAGTATGTCGTTTATTATGTGTATTGTTATTTACCACTTTCTTTTTTTTTTTGGACGCGTGTTAACACTTTTATGTGTATGTAACACTAGCCCTTATAAATAAATAAATATTATGAAATCTACCTTGAAAAACATCAGTGCGATTGTTGAAGATCCTTGTAAACTATTCAACTTACCGATTCCAGATTTCGTGTGAGTTATTAGACAGTGATAAGGAATGAGAGGAGAGAGGATGCGATGCCAAAACGTTCTGGTAATAATAACGCAGTTTATAAATGTTTCATTCAAAAGTCATAAATAAACTTCTTCTATTTATAACTTTTGATCTAATCAATATTTTTTGACGCTCGAGGGCTAGTTTTGTAGGTCTCTTAAAGACGAAAAAAAATACTTTACTGTTTTTTCGTGAACGGAAAAAATAAATAATCTTCCCCCCACTTTTATGACTGTGGAAACTGATATGTTATTTTACATAATATTTAGCATCTATAGTGATAAATTCATCTTGCCGAAACAAAAAGTCGCGAAATGGTCTTTTCCCAGCTTATTTTCCTGGCCTATATAGTTAAATCATAATTCCTTTAATTCAAACATTTTTAGAAAAAGAAAGCGACTACTTTATGTCCGACATAGAACTATTTGAAAGAGTTATGATGAAATATACGAATTTTTAAAGATTTATGCCTTTTGAGACAGTTAAGAAGTTGTGGACACAGAAGCGTCCATTGGTAAAATATGTGTTCATATCCTCCTTGGCCCCGTTCAGTGTGATTCAATAAGGACATTCCGAGGCACACCGAGATGAAAAGGACTTCAAGGGGAGACCTACTTCTACTACGGCCCTTGAAGTTGAGTGCCACACTCCGAATATAAAAATGGGACATGTACTGACTTCTGCATATATACATACTTAGTAGTTATATAACTCTTACATATTCCATGAAATAAATTCCAATATTCCCTGCGACAACGTCGACCGGGAAATCGTAACATATTTTATGGGGTTTGCCAAGGAAAATAGTGTCAGAAAATGTGAGACAGCCTTGACTCTGTCAATCGCAGTTGGTCTGGAGGCAAGTGAAAAATTTACAAATCGGTTTATCAAAAATATTTGAAATTAAGAACCAATTGATAATTTTCTATTAATATTTTGGCATTCTGACACTTGTAAAATAAATTTGAAATTAATGACAGTCGAGAGTTGTTTATATGAAATAATTTTTTAAATAAAAACTAAATAATATGCATCATTATTTGACTTCAGTCTAGGATAATTTATATTTCGAAAATTAATATATTTTCGTTCTGAAAATAGACGTTTGTGTTTACATAGATGTGTGTGTTTGTTATTTTATCTGTTTCCATAACTGAAATGCCAAAAAGTGCATTTTTTTCTGGACGAGTCTACTTTTGTTGCCCAAAGCATTAGCCAAGACCAACAAGCTGGCGAGGTCATAAATATGTAGGTTTTGAGGAGATATCCATATTTAGTTGTCAAAAACGGAAGCTTTTTAACAGGAAAAAAATTGGATATGTTTCTCGAAAAATATAATTGTTAACGTCATTAGTCGTTCTGTCAAATCCCAAAGGTAATACTTTCGATTGAAGATGGAGATAACCATAACCTCATCCAATTAAACACCACGTATCCCAAATTTTACTTCAATTTTTGTATCGTTATAGTAGGTCCATACTATAACAACAATTTACAAATCTGTAAATTACGGACAGGATTTTCCTCTTCACAGACTTGTAACATTATAATTTCTGTTAGAATAGATTCGATCTTGTTGAAAGTTTTAGTAGTTTATCATGTAGGTAAATGTTGTATAGTAGGTACATAAATATGTTTAGATATTATGACTTTGTCTGACTACTATCTAAAAAAAGTTAAAAGAGGCATTAATATTAATTGTTGCCTTATTTTAAATATATGGTATAAATATCTGCTGATTTGATTAGATACCAGCAGCTCTAGCAAAAATAAAGTTTCAAAGGAAACGCAAAAAACCAGTAATCCATACATGAATACTATGCATACCAAATAGAATAATCGCCTTTATTACCGCAATTGACATCTGATGCTTCTGTAGTGGTGTTTCCAAACAGTTATTACATTAATTGTATGATAGGCCGGACTACGCATATTTTCTCTTTTCTCTCTATCTCTCCCACTTCCGCAACCAGTAACAATTTTATTAAATACAAGGTATGCAAATTTTATCTGCGTATTACAGCTTTCTATTTTGATAAATGATTTCACGACCGTTTTCCATTGGGCCATTACATAAATTTTTGTTTTAATACACCAGGAACGTGAGCTGTTATTAAGAAAATGTCGTTCTTACTGTATATAAATGACATTTATTAATTATACAGCTCCATGTATACCTAAAGCAAGTGTAGAAGCTGGACCGCATAAATATGTCACATAATTGTTATATTTTCTACGAGTTTCAGTTTTTATTTTCATAATAACATATATTTTGTCATTTGTGGGTTTCTAGCAAAAAGTGTTATTTATTTGAGACACTTTCAGTGTAGACTTAAACGCGAACCAAAACAATTTCAACTGTTAACGCTTTCCAGACTACTTTTCCTTAACGACGACGATATTTTGGTGTATTTTTAAGTATACATTGAGCATACAGTTTCGCAGTTTGGAATTTGTTTACATTCGCATTTTCAAATAGAAGAAACCGTCAATATTTATTTGCAAGCGCCATTTCAAAGGCACTGAGTAATTTGACATAATTACAGGCTCTAAATAAAACAGTCTATAAATATTTAGTTGGTAACCTGCGGTTTTTCTTTTCTGAATCGATACGGTAGACACCATACACTGAAAGAAATGCGTTTTATTCTTTATTAGAATTCTATATATCATTATAAGACCATTGTATACTATATGTGACAGTTAAACAGGTGAATATTGGATATAAAACGCATATTGCTAGCACAGTTGTATAGTGACTATAAACCTTAGTCTTTATTAAATTATTGTATAACTAGTATACAACGTTTTTTATACCCTTTACGAAATAATAGCAATAACTGTTATTAAAGTGTTCCATATCGTTATTAGAACATCTAGTACTGGTTATAAGTTTTATAATAATAAATGTATTAAACTGTTGTATACTCTGTATGAGTTAAAAACATATGTCATTAAGTTTTCAGAAATTTTATTGGATAACTGTAATTACAAGCTAAGGTTCTAATGTAAACATACATAAAACATACTTTTAAGCATTAAAAATGATGACAAATCGCTCCCAAAACTGTCCAGTTTATTTTCTTAGCAACGATGCACCCGTATTTTCTTGTATTACATGAGAATTTGCACTATAACTCTTCCACCTTAAGAATGAAGCATCCCCAGAAAGGTTGAGCTTCTTTCCATATAATTTTATTTCCTCTGGTTGATTGACTTTATACCCATGCTCTTCTTTGTCACCGTTAACCTTCTGTTCCTCCATCTTATGTAAAACTTAACATCAGCGATTTCTAATAGGACCTACAAAATAATAATTTTTAAGATTTAGACAAGATTTACATTTGAAAAAACAAAACAATTACAAGCCATAAAACAGTTAGATACTTACATAATAATTTTCCATTTCACACAACGCGATATGATCATGTATCCCACAAAACATGTGCATATACTGTCCATTTTCATCAAACTAGACGTGTGTAAGTCGATGCACAGCGGACTGTCGGAAATTTTACGATTGTTGTATTTTCTCTTCTTGAGTAAAGATAATAAAGACGTTGTGGTTTTGTGTGTTTATTTTGACAATGATTGAACATGTATGGACAATAAAAGTGGACTGTATAAGATAGTTGAGTACCGTTCTGCTTCATGCATAGCATGCTACTGAAATCTTAGAAGGGATGAGCTCGTGCGGCGAACCCTAAATCAGCGGCTGGAATAGCCAGGTTTCTTATTGAGTCGGCGCACTTCGCTCTCGGGTCTGACATATGATTATTATTACAAGACTATGAATATAACTTAACAACGATCATAACCGATTATGCACCGAGAGGTGACGATCACTTAACCATTATAAGACGCGTTTTACACGTTAAAAACGGAAACATATTCAGTATAAGAACGAATAATTCTGTTAATACAATTGTTATATACAAATTCGGATACTGGTCTTTATACAACAAATCTTCCCTACTATACAATTGGAACATAAAGTCTATAACACCTAATAATGTATAAGTAATTCATTATAACCTTTATTTCATAGATGCATAAGGTGTATTAAGCACCTTCCAGTTAAACTCATTGAATAAGGAGTATGGAGATGATTGCTTTTTTTTTAATAAAAGTTGTATATTGGTTATGAAAGTTTTAATATGCGCTATACACATTATTCTAGATAAACAGTTTAATAAGCCCATTTCTTTCAGTGTAGAAAAACCGCAGAAAGTAAACTACTCTCTGTTCCAATGTTTTATCTAAAATGTCCCCTTATTGTATTCTTCTTCAACAAGCTTTTTTCACACCGATGCGACCAAATTTAACAAATAAACTTAGTCAAAATTTTTACAAAACTCGCTTCTATATACTGTTTCCCAAAATGGTGGAACAAAATTCATATTTTTTCCGGTTCACTTTTATTAAATGATCGACATTAATTAAGAGTCGGTACGTTTTTAAAGAAGAGACTATGATTGTTTGAAATAGTCATCAGTACGACATAAAAAACGATTTTTTTCATTTTTTGTGACAACTAGGACAAAAAAGTATAACCTTATATCGTTGAATTCGTATTTAATGTCGGTAATGTTATAGGTCTGTCAAACCTGGCTCAAAAAATATAAAATTTTGCCAGAAAAGTGACAATTGACCTGTTTCAGCAATTTTTTTAAATTTCAACTGGAAGAAAGTGTGAATTTTGTTCCATAATGTGGAGACACAGCTATTACTTCTCTTAAACACTGAGATTTGATTCCGACTAGTAGTAAAATACCATAAATTAACTTTATATCCCGGTTCGGTTACAGCCAGTTTTCAATGATTTGCTATGCAAACTACAAAATGATTACTATTTGCATCGTTTAATGACACGAATAACTCGATAGTTACAAAAGCAAAACGACAAATTAACAGTTATCGAAATAGCGTAAGTACGAGTTACGGTAATTATAATAAATGTAGTTGTGCTGATAACTAATTTTATTACCATGTCCTGGTTTAAATTGAATAACACGATCACATTCTATTATATGATTTGCAATGGTGTCTTTTTAATGTGGAAGACTTATAAATACGGAGTACGGAGAGTGTGTAGATGAGACTGTGCGCAACTTATGTGGAATTTTCGGTTGCAGGAATTACTTACTTTTACATTAATAGGAAGAAATCAACGGCTTAGACTTTTTGACATTGTAAAAAAAAAGTAGTAGGTTAAGTCCTCCGGTTGGTGTCTACATTTAATGTACGTAATTGTTTATGACATTCCTATATTTTAAAGAGCTTTTACTTCAAACCGTACAACAGGATAGAATGGACCAGTAGACCTAGAAAATTTAAATATTGACCAAAAACTTAATTTCTAGTTTCAAAGTCTGAAGGAGAGAATGATATGTCGAAACGTCAAGGTGCTCCGTCTACCTACTTGTTTTTATAACCTTTACTAGAGATCAAGTTCAGTGACACACTTACTAGAGATAGTACAACATTGTTTCAAAACAGTGTAATAAATATTTAGCGACAGCTTAACAGTGCTTGAAACATTACGTCTAAGGAGTGCGCTTTTTATTTTGCCTTGTTATTGTGCTTATTAATCTAAGTAATGAGTAATGATTTACTTTAAGTCTTACGGTTAATACGTCGTGTAAGTTTATGTTACACATTCTTGTTTTTAGATGCTATTAGCAGATACACGCTGACTGTCAATCACGCGAAAATTAATTTTCCTCAGTTTCGTTAATCATTCTAAAACAGTGTAGTAATTTTTAACTTACGTTTATCAAATCGTTGCTCTTTACCACTGGACACGTCGCGGCATTTTTTTTTCAGATTTAAAAATGGTATTTACAAGCAGCAGCTTCATTTCTGTTTACATTTCGGTTTGAGGGCTATTACCCATTCAGCCAACCGTAGTGGGTTATGAGCCAATAAATTTAAATTATTCCTTACTCAGAAAAAGCTGGACATTAACGATAATCATCTGAATATTTACAATCCTGAAACGACCGTTAAGGCCATTGTGGAAGTATGAATTATGTGCTTATTATTTCCACTAATGAGGTATACTTAGAAAAAAAATAATAAGCGAGTTTATGTTTCTTAGATTTTCAAAATAACAGTTCGTATAAATATATTTTTATGAATTGAACAAAAATGTAAATGTACGTTTCAACAGACGGAATAAACTCAAAAATTTTTGTATTAAGGTTATTAACAACGTATTGATTTAATCAAATGTTTAGTCGAACCAAATATTTCGGGTGTTAGGAAAGCATGTAATAACATTTTAATGGAACATTCTGTTTGTTTTTGTAGCAAACTGTGATATTATCTGTAGTTTTTTAAGTGGCTATGCTTTTCTAAATATATTGTACTAAAGTGACCTTAATTTTGTTGTTCTTTAAAATCAATTGGAAATATTATACTATACCAGGTGTCCCAGAATATGTGGTCAATCTCTCGGATTTTACATAAACAGGTCCCTAACGGACGCCCATGAAAATCGATTTATTTTTTTAAATAACTTTTAAAATAATTTTATTTTTTGATTGACCCATGAAAACAATTTGACTTGCGTAAATATGGACATCAATAGGAAAAATTATCAATATTATACATTTTTTAAAAAAACAGGCGTTCAAATGCTTAAAAGGAATCGACTCTTACAGCTGCAGTACTGGGTATTTTTAATGTTTGACTTAATTTTTCTTAGTTTCTAATTCACATTTCATTTCATATTTTGCACACTTTGCCCTAAACAATTTATTTTTTTAAACCGTTTTCGTCGTAATGCACATTTTCCTTTATATATTTTTAAATCATCCACTAATTCTTCAGTTTGGCTTTTCGCTATGCAAGAGTATTTCGGAAGAATGTCGACGTAAAGCAGAATTATCCCTGGATATTTAAAAAAATTATTTGAATTTGTTTAAATTAGTTTATTACATTCTTATTAAAGTAAACAAAGCAAGAGCTAATATTAAAAAATATGTATCTGTAAAGAAGCATTTTTTATTTCTGCGTGTGTAGAATGATTTTACTACCCGTTTCTAAAAATAGACAGAAGCGCACCCCTTTCGCAGGATTACTACAGAGACAAATGAGCAACTTGATTTCCTGAATGAATACATTTCTACGATGGAACATCATTTCCCTAAAACGTCTCCCTCCCTTTGAAGTTCAGTGTAAGTCCCTTTCTTGTACGCTAATATGAAATATATCAGCTGGTTTACATTTGATTCGATTTTTTACTCTCCTGTAGTTCTGTCGCATCGTTATCCGCATTTTGTTTTCAATAAAATATCAGTCAACTCATCCGTCCAAATCACTTGGATATCTGTTTTAGAAAATCTGTATCTGTTTGTACATAATACGAACATATTTAAATATTTAAATATAGAACCGTATAAAAATAGTACGTTTATTTTTTAAACCATATAAAGTGTCCCAGTGTAAACAAAAACACGTGTTGGTTGTTGGTTGAAAAATAACTGCTGCTCTTATCAATTATTTTAAGATTATTCAAATGATTAAATTGACTTTTTCAGAATTTCAGTGTGTATACTTCTTTAGGATATATAAAACCATGTGACATTTATTATGATCTAACATCAGGGGAGGCTTTGGAAGCTCATCCTGAAAGTTATCACTTTCTAACTTTTGCGCACATAATATTTTTACAGCCTGAAGTAGGCTTTCTAATTTGGCGATCAATTTTAAATAAAAAATTTATTTTTCGTTCGTAGTCGTAAAGTAGACCATTTTCAATAAAAATAGGGTAAATCTTCTGGAAAAATACCTCAATTTCTTGCTAAATATCAAATCTCATATCGCAATGCGAAATAAAAGATGAAAGTTTTGAACAATTGATTAATTATTCACAAGGACATATCTACAGAATAAATAATATTTAACATAAAAACATGGTATTCGTTTCTATTGTTCCATTAAAAAAATTAAGTTATATTTCAGAACTAACGGCTTCAAATACAAATAATTACAATTTGTCTTTCGAACATATAAATTTTGTAATAACAGAAAGGTATGATATTATTGATATGATAAAATCTACGGAGAATCCATCTTAACTGTAACACTGTATATATTTTCCTTTTTTTTTTTGTCTTTCGTAATGGGGTGCGGAGTGTTGACAGTCCATATTTTTAACCCATTTATTTAAAAATGGGTTTACGTAAATGATTGCTGCTGATAAGATCCGGGCCGTCTCGAGTTTCCCGAGTACAATCCAGTTTCTCCACGTAATTTTAGCCAGCTGAAAACTCGATAAATTGGAGAACGCTTCGCTTGTTGCCGTCTAAGCACTAAAGTTGATTTTAAGGAGTCAATTTAAGAGCAGGAAGTCTACCGTACATTTTTTATAAGAGGAAGCGTTAAAATACTCTTAAGAAAAATGTTAAGAGTTCCGAAAGGGACATTCTCACGTTTCATTGTTAATTAGACGATACAAATATTTTAGTACCTATCACTTTTTCGATACGTACCTAAACATAAATGATTTTTTATTTATTTTAAATATTCAGTTACCATTTTCCGATGCATACCTAATTAAAATTATTGGAGTTGTTTCTAGAAGTCTCCCTCACTATACAAGTCTATACAAATACATCAAATCATCTTATAAATGGGCACAATTATATAAAGAAATGTTTTATATCCTTACCTTTGTCTACACCTACATCAGTACTTGATTTAGTCAGGCTTATCTTTAGCTATTAAAGATTAATCATGGAAGAAACTTAAAAGATTAATCCTTACGGATTTGGCATCAGACCTTGATTATAATACCTAACCACCCATACAGAATGATATTTAATCAGTATAAACGCACAAATCACACTTACGCATTGAAAAATTTCTAAATGCGCAAAAATGCTATAGATTACGCTGAAACAGAAAAACTACTGAACCGTAGTTAATATCTACATGCATATTGTATGATTTGGAATTTGAACCGTATAGGTACTTAGTTCTGGTCAAGGAGACTTACAATAATACATTATTCGCTTTCATACGATAATGTACTTGGATATCCATTTATTTTTTGTCAAGGCTGTGCACCAAATGATACTTTAATGCATTATTTTGATTATATAATTCATTAGAAATTTAGCCAATAGCAATTACAAATTTTACGTAGTTACTATGTATTGATAAGCGATTATACTCTTGACGACGTGGTATAACCGTTTTGGTGTTTAGCCTCCTCCAACAATGTGAACGATGTCATGGTAACGATAGTTTTAACATTCGTCAATAAACGTCAAAAAAAAAAAATGGAACTAGTAACCAATAAAGTTAGTTAATTCATTATGTAATCGTATCGAATACCACTCGAGCAAACGAAAATATTCGATTATACTAACCTCCTCACTCGACGTATATCCTTAAAACACCACTCCAGCTACGCTGTCGTGGTGTTTCGCAGAATACGTCTCGTGACTCGGTATAATTAAGTATAATCGAATATTTTCTATGCTCTTGTGATATTATAACTGATTATGAAAAGTATATCTTTATAGAAACTGATATGGTGAAATATTCTAAGAACACAAATTATAATCTACTTTTATAAAGATATTCTACCATGTCTAGGTTGCAGGAGTACCACAAGGATCAGTTCTTTGCCTAGTTCTTTACTTAATTTATGCTAATAATTTATTCTGTTGTGTGAATAATTCAGTTTTAACTCTTCAATTTGGCGACGATATAATCTTCAATAACCGGTAATTGATGATTTAATAGAAAAGACCCATAAAATTCTAGTCAAATACGATACACCAAACTCTTCAAAACCCCAAGGCATAATTGTGTATTAACGGCAGATGGATAATATTGGATATCTGATCATAGTTTTCTATTAAGACCAAATTTACATTTTTCGACAAATCTCGTATTCGACTGCATTACTTTTTATCAAGAATAACTTTTTTCAAAACCAATAATAAAAAAGTATCCCATTATGGTGCCGAATTAATTAGACACACTGTGTAACCAGAAGCATTGTTACTGTATCAGAAGTAGTAGCATCTACTAATAGTAGAAGTAGATATTTTACAAAACCCTTATTTGATATGCTTGAAAACCAGAAAAGGGTAGTTATTGGGTGTTAAATTTTATAACACGTTGCCAGAAACAGCTAAAGGTATATTTTACAAAATCTATAAATATATTACACCCTGTATTTTTATTTATATATTATTATTATTTTATTTATATAAACCCATAATTCAAAAAATGATCGGCAAAATCAGTTCAGCCGTTCAACAAAAGTGTAGTGAAACGTATTTTGATACTTATGCATATAAAACTGTTTTATACTGTTTAATCACAAGAAATAAAAAAATACAGTTATGAAATCAGTGAACATCCCGTACATGCGACCTCCCGATGCACTTCCTCTGCTTCAGATTTTTTCCCAGGCGAAAACCGAGAGAGTCCTCTAGTAAGGTTTTCAACGGCAAACCAACAAAGAAAAAAAGGAGACACTGTACAAGTACCTACTACGCATCCGTTCCATCAATGAAACAATTCAAGCAAGGCCCCGATGTGGCGGGGGCGTCTCACAAGAATCGTTCGTCGTGGTTGAGTATGTTTTCGCCGACATGGATGGCTCCTTAGTCCAACTGCTGCTCACTCAGTAAACTTAGCGGTCGTGCTTTGCTTAGTTTGCCTGCGATTTGTAGAGCGCTTTTGAGTCCCAGACCGGTGGTGCTCCGATAATGCGGAACAGGTGTTTTGAGGATATTGTTAGTGCCGATGGTCGTTTTTCTGAAAGTCAAGTGAAACGGGCCTAAAAGGTAAGGCGAAAGCTTCAGTAACTTTTTACGTCCTGTGTTATTTTAAAATTTCCCAGTGTTTTAAATTTGAAATAAATAAATATAACTATTTAAATACAGGGTGATTCACAAATGGCGACCAAAAATGGAAACTTGTATTCTTTGGTGAATTTTAAGGGGAGTCTTCCCTATAAATTTTTTAATTAGGACGCTTCGTTAAAAAAAAAACAGGGTGTTAAACTTCAAAAATATTTTTAATTCTTTTTAAATCATTTAAAAACTACTAAATGATTTATGTAAACATTGTCCAAAATCTGAGGGCATACTCCAGTGGTGGAGTTACAGGTTAGTTTTAGGAAAAAAACTTGATTTTCGAGTAAAACTTAAAAAAACGATATTCGAATATAATGCTTTTCAAAATTACATGGTGGGCTGCGATAGCAACTTTGACATTCTGAGCGGTTAGAAGAAAGAATAAATAATGCTTTTCATCAGATTCAAGCAACAATAAATTTCGAACAAATTACATTTTCGTTACTAAAAATATGTCGAGCCTGTGTTTGTGGAAATGGAGGTATTTTTGAGCATTTACTCAAATAAAATCATTACAATGATGAGTAATATTATTAATTTCTTTATTCGAACAAATAACCGAATGATTAGTGCTTGTCATATAATTCAAGTAAAAATGTTTTCAGTTGTTTTTTTAAGTTTTATGCGAAAAATATGCTACCTATACCCTGTATCTCCGCCACTGGAGCATGTAAATTTTAGGAAAAGCCCTCAAACTTTGGAAATATTCACATAAATATATGTGCCAAATTTCAAATTGTTTCACTTACTAGTTTTCAAATTATTTAAAAAAATCAAAAATATTTTTTTGAAGCTGTATCTTTTTAACTCTTTTAAAATTCACCAAAGAATACGAGGTTTCATGTTTGATCACCATTTCTGGATCACCCTGTATAATAAACCCTAATATCGTAATCATTAATTAATTATCTAATCACCTAATTAATTAGCTGATTAATTATGTAATTATCGTTGATTAATATGATACAATTTAAAAAAAAAACAAATTTAACCTCTATGCAACGTGTATTGTCCTTACTTATATTTTCTAATAATGTTACTAAATATATTTCGACAACTTTGTGCAAATGTACCGTCATGATAAATTAACAAAAAGGTAAGACAACATTCAAATGCGTAGATGTTTGATTCTGATGTATTTTGACCTTTTTAATTGTGTTTGTTTTCGTAAAATGTGAAGGAGACTGAAAAATTGTACACTTACCTATGTTTCAACAGAAATATAACTACCTAATTAAAAGGTTGAAAAGAATATCTTCAAACGTAACTCCGACAAACAACAAACTCCGTTTGTTTGTTCTGATAGTTGTAGGCCATAATACATAACAAAATGTTGGTTTTTATTATGCTTTCGAACTGTTGACCTTTGTTCTCGTAAAAAACTTATGAAAATTAATAAGTCTTTTACATTCTTTAACTTTATTTCATTAATTAATTAATTATAAAGTTCAATGAAACGGTTTTAAAAGGTAAGGCAGATGATATTGTAATTTTTGTTCCTAGTATATTATTTTTAAATGTTTTATTGTTTTATGCTTTAAAGTGTTTTGAGTAACTGTCACTAATTCATTGTAAATCCAAATTTAATCAAGGTTAATTAATTTATTAATTATCTAATTTGTTAATTTACCGGATAATTAATTATGTACTTGATGTGACTAAATATAAAAATTAAAAAAAAAACAATTTAACTTCTTGGCTGCTTGTTGGAGGTAAATTTTTTTACATTCCTTTTTATCAGTATACTTATACATATTTTGAAACAATTATTCACCAAGTTTGTTTTGTATTTTTGTACAAAATTAATGAAAAATTTAAACAAACTCATGTTTCCGCAAAGCATGATTACTTGAGCGAGAGAGTGAGAGAGCGCGGGAGGGAGGGAGAGAGAAAAAGAGAGAGATTGTAAACAATCGTTTAAATAGTTATTTCATTATTAATGCAACTGGTCAAATCTGTAAACAAATCAATACTTCCTTTAAACTTTCATGTTTATTGTACAGTTTACTGCTACTTGCATTCATTAATTAAAAAATATGTTATGAATTTCAACTATGATTACGATCTAATAAAGTTACTATGTTCGTGAAGGTGTGGTAGAGTATAATATGCTAACCAGATAATTAAATTCGTGTTATCTATTAAAATTTGAGGTAGCTAATGTATGCATGCCTAACTTCAATGTGTATTTTTAGATCAAAACATGGTTATGTAATGATATCAAAGTAACAATTTTAAGCATTTGGGATTGGTCAGAAAGGGGAAGTAAAGCAAAAGAATCGTTACGTCACTTCTACTTCTTCAAGTGCTCACAACTGTATGCCCTTGAATCACAAATAACACATTGTCGTCGTTTGCGTAAAAACGCGTTCTGTCGTTGCGTAAAAATTCTGTCCCGCCACAGGAGATTGATGTTGAACCATAATTAACATTTACATATTTGTTTTTCAAGATAGAAAAAAGTAGATCTATCGACAATTCGTTCAGACCCCAACAAAATATTTTTTTAGAATCGCCCTATGATCAATCAAGATTTGATCTTGGTTTACCCAAATTACTTATAGCCATAAACTGATTGATATGCTGAAATAGCAGATTGAAGATGTATAATTAATTAGCAGGTAAATTGGTATCTCTGAAATATACAAATTTGTCCTGGACACAATTTCGTTCTGTTCTAATCTTGATTTATTCCTCTAACAACCTATAATTTGCGATGTTCAATCTCTGAAGAAGTAGAGAGTTATCTAGATCGTAGTCAGTGTCAATTATGACAAATTGCTGGTATATTATTAAATGAATAAATTAGGTACAGCAGAATATCTGCTGAAAAAAGATCGTCACAACATGCTACGAGCTTTTAGCTTCTGCAATATAGTTTCTACTTGCATAAAACATTGTCTGGGGATTATTAAATTAGATTTTGTGGTAAAACGTAAAAAGCAGAATGTTGTTTTGCGTTGCATGATGGGTATTGCACAGCTTATAAAAACTGGATTTGCCAGTGGTGGATATGAGCGCTAATATAGTACGTGGACAAATAATTCCGAACATTCTTCGAGAATTACGCTAACAAAAAATATTGAGCTTTGAATTTCATAGGTCTGAGGAATTTCAGTTGTTGATTGTATTGGTCAGACTTTGTTAACTGTGGAATGAAATTTTTACCTCAACATAAGTAAATATGAGCTCTGCATCTAAAAGGTTGGACATGCATTAAATTTAAACCTACTTTTGCTTCCTTGTGGGCCTTGTTTTTATCCATTTTAACTCAAACAACGTTTTAATCAAGCAAAATTTTGTAATAAAATTGATCTAAATCGGTTTATTTTCTGCGCTAGTGGGCGGTAAAAAAAAACTAACAACATCGACATATCCGCAAAGACTTGCCTGTACCAAATTTCATTGTGTTACATTGTTTCTTGGGAAAAATGTAAATAAAATTTGATTTTATAGTCCTCTTTTCAAAACACTGTATTTCTCAGTTTGACCTAATTGCTCAAAGTTATTCACACTCAGGCTACTGGTAACACTTATCTAGTGTCTGTTCTCCTTTAGATCTCTTCGTTGCCATTCGAGTCGATCTAATCCGATAAAAAGTTTCTCTCATTGTACCTGTCTTAATATCATTAAATAAATATCTTTAAATTAGCCAGATCCATTTAGATAGATCCTGATATATGAATGTACGTCTAATAAAACGTACTGGAAAACAATCTGACAACTGAACAGGCGTTTTTTTTTTGTTCTTAATTCACCAGCTTGATAAGTTGTTTTGGAACTCTATGAAAAAATACGTGGGAGTAACTGTAGCTACCTTGTAAGTCGATAACTTTCTTGGTACGTCACATGCACTGTTTCGTGGACATGGAGCAGGGCATTAGCATCGCCTTATTGGTTTTTTAATTAATATTCAATCCTTTCGTGGAAGAAATTGTTTTTCTGGATTTTGTCTGTGCGTGGAGGTACCAGTTTTTAGGAGAATAATCGTTAACTCTGCCGTAATGAGTAAAAAATATAAACCATGTTTTCCTACGAAAAATTACGGAGAAAAACTGTACATCCACGTTGTATCCATCTCTGTAATAATAACAAAGTATTTTGTGCTGCAATTTACTTAAAATATAGTTCGATTGAGCAAAAGTTTGTATTAAAAATTTTAAAATTTTTGCAATCACATATTATGAAACCCAGTTGCATACTTATCTTCACAGCAAATTTCCAAATCTTTACTTTTTTCTGGTACGCCACTGAATAATACATATGATCTGTGACATACTGCAGAAGAAAGCAATCCCTTTGCGAAGCATTGTTAAATACTACTACTACTATCACTAAGATCATTAGCAAAAAATAACTTTGGAGAAGTCAAGTTAGTTACAAAAGCATTTATTTATTTGTATTTATTTATTTAGAAACAGAAGAGGGCCTATATTTGAGCCTTGTTGTACCCCGGAATTGACGTCATATTCTACGGATCTTGTACCTTCAGATTCAATAACAAGCAAGATTTGCTGTATCTTATGTAGCAATATAAAACAATTAGATTATACGGAGAGTTCCGGGAAAGTTACCCTGCGAAAATAATTAAATCTAACTAATATTACCTTAGTCAAAACTGTAAAGTGCCTTGTTCAAGTTATAATTTGAATGAAGCTTAAATTTATTAAATATTAAACGATAGTATAATTTGTAAATTGTAGATTTTGTGAAACAAATTCTGACAATTAGAATTTAGACTTTGCTTCCGCTAATTAATAGGTTCTCTATGTGGCGAAGGGATTCTGTAATTGCCAGTAATGAAAAGTTATTGTTTAAAAGAAGCTTAACCTGTATTAAGTCGGTCTCAACCCCAGCACGAGTCAGCAGGTCCTTTATACAAATATCCTTACGGCTCACATAGGGATTAATAAAAATTACTGTTTACTGAAGCGATATACCCTTTAAAGTGGCTAAAATTTAACCGAGCATCTCTAAAATTTTTGCCCTCTCTTTCAGGGTAGATCGTAGTGGGGAATATGCTGAAGGGTTGACGAATGAAGTTACAAATTTCCAAAAAAAAAGCATAATGTTATCTTTCACATCAATAATTAAATTAATAAAAAAACAAGATATAAGAGCAGAAGACAATAACTGATTAACTGACGGTGTCGAAATGTCCTATTAATTGAATATCATTTGAACTGATCAGTATAACTCTGGGAGTACCACAGGGAGGCGTGTTGGGTCCGCTGTGTTTTTATATTCACTGTAGATCTTACAAATGTAACGTATGCATGTAAGCAAACGATTTTCAACTATATTTTCGCTATTCAAAACTTTAGTTCAGAAAATTAATAAGGATTTAGACATCATTGTATTAGCATCTGCACCCCATGGTTCGATATTATATAGGGGAAAACAAAATTATTTTTGTTAATAGAGCAAATGTGAAACTCACGAACAACTCCAAAAGCTTTGGAGTTTTTTGTGACGATGAACTCAAATTTGCCAAACATATCACCTTTTTAATACTCAGACATTATACTAAACTAATTGTGGAACACCTTGTATATTTTAAATTAATAAATTGCACGAGAAGTCCAATTAAATGGGTCTTTAAATCGCAATTTGGTCAACTTGCCTGAATGTTTTATATGAGTTGATTTGAGGATATAATAACAATAAGTGACAGTAATTTTTTTTTCAACCCCAGCCAGGGGTGAAAAAAGATAAAATTAAGGGGATTTTCAAGGTAACTCAAAAAGGATAAGAGCTAGAAAAAGAAATTATAAAAGTAGAGCATAAAATTCTACATAAAAATGGTCTATTGACTTTTTTTATATCTTTTTTCACCCCTGTCCAGGGACCGAAGAAAAAATTACTGTCATTGTTATTATAATCAAAAATCAAGCAAGTTGAACAAAATTGCGATTGAAAGGCCCATTTAATTGGAGTAGAGGTAGTCCTAAGCTTCAAATTGTTCACCAGCTCGTATATAATAGCGCATTAACTCTACTGTACGACCCCTAACTTTAATATTAGAATCTCTAGCGAAGTTCCAGTTACACCTGTACACTTGTCTCTGCATGGAAATTAAACAAAAGCAGTGTTAAGTGCACTGAAGTCGGTGTAGGAATGCCGTTGTAACAAATTAGACATATGAGAAACGACACCAGAGAGAAATATATTTAACTGGGAAACTCAGGGGTGATATAGTAGCTCGAATCTGTCGTGAAATGGACTCTAATTTTATGCAGGAAGAAAAAAATTATATCTCATTTATCTAAGCTAAAAATAAATACAGTTTGACGACATAAATATTCCATGTTTTCTTTATAAAAATGTAAATGATTCCCAATATGGGTTCTAAATTATCAATAAGAATTTTACATAGAACGCGTAAATACCATTATTTTCTAATAAAATACTGATTTGGCGAAGAATATACAATGGAAGAGTTCAATTACACATACCAGAATGGATATAATAGGGTGGAAGGTTTAGAAGGGTAGGATATAACTTTTGAAAAATGTTGAGTGTAGTTGAATGGGCCACTTTAATGTAGGGAGAGTGAACTCTTGTTCCCTGCCAGTCTGCTGTAAAGTGAGAGCTGAAATTAATGCTTAATTCCTGAAGAATTAGGAATGTAAGAATGGATCACTGATGAATAGCATTAAATAATTGCAAATATTTAAATTCTTGTTGTCATATCATCAGCAGTATTTTTGGATACATGAGAACCATATAGACTCATATTTCTTTTTGAAATTATCAACAAGACATTAAACGCAAATAACCAAATGCAAGAAGATCAACTTAATACATTTTTTCACTCTATGAATAATATAAAGAACTTTTTTGTTTGGAAAATTATATCCGAAACTTATATATAAATGTTCTATAATTTATCTATTTTGGTTCTATGTCTCGTTTTTATATTTTCATCATTGACACTTACTGTCTGATGTCTACTTTCATTTTATTATCCTGCAATTGGGACTTTTTCCCAATGGATATTGTATTTTTAAATAAAACTCACGTGGAGACAAAAATTTACCCTTGGCTTTATGTTCCAAATAAAAATAGTCCTGCAATCATTATCCTTTTTGCATGTCTTCCACATTTGTACTACCTAATCAGATTTCGTCCGTGCACGCGTGATTTAGTTTCTTCTCATTTCCTTCCTAGGCACCAAATCAACTTAAAAAGCCCAGAATTGCAAAGTGTCTCCTCATACCACCCTGAAGGGACGGATAGCCATAGGCTAGTAGGTCTCAGCGGTCGATAGAATCCTCTTAGTTAAAAAAGCTTGTGCCTTACGCGACAAAGGAGAAACATGGGGCATGTGATGAATACATCTGCCATCTGGGCCTCGTTGTACATTTGAGGTGTTCGGTGGTTAATTATATAGCTGGTGGGCCATGCGTTGTCAAGTGCCGGAGATGTTGAAATTAAGGATAATAATGTCAGCGCGTTTGGAGAATTTAAGGAAGTTTGTGCGTCCATCTCCATTTCTGAAACTAAAATGGTAGAAAAACACCCTGTACAGGTATTGTTACTTAACCACCGTCTATTAGCATTATATTTTTGTTAATACTAGACAGTTTCTACTTCTGAACTATTCTTTGTGTCAAGAACAATGATTAAATAAAAGTTAAACAAGAAATACTATGCTATTTACGTAAATTCAACGTTTAAAAAATGACTCCTTGTTTGAAGGTCGTTCGACGTAGCACAAAATAATAAATCAACTACAAAATAATTAATTATGTTGTAAATTGTTACCGGGTATTCGTTTGGAAACTCATTTGCAACGCATTACTCTCTGAATCGGAGAAGGCGAATAAATGTCACTGTTTTATACAGAGCGACGTAATATGATATTTAACAAATAATTTTTTTTTGCAGACTTGAAGGCTCAAAAGATTGTGATGATGATAATGTAACAGTGCTTTCATAAAACGTAAATACAATGTGACTATTGAATTGTCAACCTGTTAGAAATTTTTAAAAGTAGTTCACAGGAAAATGTATCAATCTTCTTAAAATCGTTATTCTAACAACAATTTGAGTTCCAAAACTTTGTAAAATTCGATTAAATTTCTACTCCTACGCGATAAATCCTTTCTTAATTTAATAGAAAATATGCTGGCAATCTTGTACAAAATCGACCATTAAGTCTGAGAAAATACGCAGCTGTGAAGAGTTGGTGCTATGGTATTATAATTAGCGCATTGTTGTATTCTTTTACACGGTAATGAATTTTACCGTTTGTTAATAAAATTAGTTCCAGCGATAGTTGAAGAAAGAAAGCTCGTGTTTTGAATCCAACAACATATAAAACGCCAGTCCTGATTGTTTTGATCCAACTGTCTAGATTAAATCAGATAGAAAATAATGGGAAATATTAATATAAGTTATAGCTCGAAATAAGAAGTTTGTCGTATTGTGCCATTCCCGGAAATCATGTTAGAGATCATAATAACTAACTCCTACGTCAAACTCGAGATCTCATCTTCCGATCTCTCGGAAAAATACCTATTTATGATACAACAAATAGGATCATATTTTATCTATGAGGCATATAGTCGAGAATATTTTTGGGGGAACTAAGATTTATGTAGAAAAGACGACTACAATTTATGTCACATAGGTATTACCAAAAATTTATGGTTTCAAATTATGTATTTAACGTTACTACAAAGGCATTTGATACTATTAAGCATGATTTCGATAAAATTGGTTTAGGTCAGGAAGAAGTTGCTTTATTAAAAAGTTATCTTTCTGATCGCAGACCAATAGCGAAGCTGGACAATGTGCTATCTAATGTTAGAGAAGTGGGGCATGGTGTTCCACATGGGTCCATACTTGGTGCTCTGTTATTCACCACATACACCCTAAACGCATTACTATTCATTTGCAGAAACCGATATGACACCAACAACGGCTAAAATTATGATTTACAATAAATTTATTGAATATTTGCAATCATGGGCAAACAGTATTTTTCAGTTCTGATTCTCTCTTCACCTTTCCGTGATGCGAAAAATAAAATCACTTTTATACATCTTTCGTCGCGAGACGACTTGAAACTTGAGCTCAGCTTCTATCTTCGCACATTTCAAAATGGTGTAGTTTCAGATAAGCCATAGTTATAATGATATTTATCCTGTTATAACTATTATATCAGTTTTCTTCCGGCAGATAATGCCTTCCGAGAAAATAAGCGTGCGTGAGGATATATGGCGGAAGTTCATGAGCAGATAAACAGATAAATTTACAGTGTACCGAGATTACTGTTCTTGCGGAAAATAATAGCAGGGGTAATAGACACGGTCATTTCCGTAACAATTTTGGTGGAATCTGCGATAGGTTCAGAACAAATGTTTACTGTCACATTGGTCTTCCATTAAACAAAACAAAGTTTGGTTTATATCTTCGTAATGCAAGTGAATTGTTTTTTTATACATTTTAAAATATCATGAAATTCCTAAAACTTTGACCCTTATCATTCTTTCCTGGACAAAAAGGTAAAGACATAAGTTGCTTGCAAGTTAGTTTGAAATTAATCAGGTTGTGTAAATGTAATTTTTTCCACGGGTATGTTTGTTTATTTTTTAAATATATAAAATACGTAGTAATAGGACTCTATACTTTGGACTTTATACAAACAAGCCTGTTTTTGACGTTTGCTCTGCTTTTGTAAAAATCTGTGTACATGTAATAAAGTTATTATGAAACTTGTTGACGTAGATCCCTCTTTTCTGACCGGGTATATGAGTATACCGCACTAATTTAACTTTAGCCGCTTGTTTATTTGTTGTATTTGTTCTAGCGAACCAATAATGAAAATTAAATGCAATGCGAGTACAAACAAATGGGAATCGTGCTTGACTGCTACTCATTATTTCTTCTACAACTGCTTATAAGTCGTTAGGTAGATCTGTTGATGTCAGTTCCGGAAATTGGAAGAAAACCGTTTTTAATTATTTTTAACAATTGTGTTAGGAAGTTTATTCGTATTTGCATTATTAAAATGGTTGGTAGATATGTAAATATTTGTAATAATGTGGTAAAAAAAACTTTAGAGTATAATAAAACAACACACCAAATTTCATTAAAATCGGTTCGATAGTTTTCGCAAAATAATTTTTTTAACATTTTTCTTGAAATTTCAAAATGTTGTACAGCCTCAAATAAAGCATCTAGATACTTGAAAATTTTTTCACATAGAAAAGACCGCTGAACCTTTCAAATGGTTTTTGAAAAATTGAAATTTTTAAAGTTAACACTTTTTTTATTTTTAAACAATTAGATTACATTTGTCAATTTGCAATTTAGTTTTTTTCAAAAATTATAATTATATAAAAAATAACATAATGTAATAAAAAAATGCCTACTTTCTCTATCACTTTTAAGTTCTAAGTTGTGGTACAGATGCCGGTTTCTGATAAAAACGGGTATGTCAGTATCTTTAGTAATAACTTTATTATAATTTTTTTTGGTGACTTTTGAACAGCGCTAAAAAAGTTAACAATGCCTCATTTACCATTACATAAACATTTCTGACGATTTAGTGTCCGCCGTATGAAAAGTGACTGATATTAATTGCGGGGAAATAAATCAGACAGAAACTGTTACGGAATATTGAAATTACACACACCCACTTGCATTGAAACATCATCCGACAATACAGCTGGGTGACTCACGGAGGTGTTGCAAAACGAAGATAATAAATTACCTCGACACAGTGTCGAATATGGCGAGGAATCGTAAATTGTGGGTCTCCGAAATTTTTATGCTTTTTGCGAGTGCTATATATTTAAACGTGATTCGATGGACCTGAATGCATAATGCAGCAAAGGAATTAAAGGTCAGAATTCGCGGGAGGGCCATTCTTAGCACCAAATCGTGGTAAATGGGACGGGTTATGTAAGTAGAATATGCAAATTATAACGTAAAATCCATTAACTTGTCTGCTGATATGAATTATTATTTTCTAACAGTCGCATGCATCACCATCAAGTTAAGCAAATTGAATCAAATTGATGGCATCAAACTGCTTTTAGATTTCCGCCTGTAGGCACAAGATTTAATATCTTTGGTTTTAAACTAATTTATGGACATTACAATCCTTATCCACAATTATTCTAAACAGTTATATCAGTTGTTTTAGGAACAGACTCCTGTTCTGACATCTGACAAACAAAGCATATGAAATCATACAGGCTCATCAGTTTGCTCTTATTATTGTCCAAAATCCTAGAAAAACTCCTACTTTTAATATCTACCAGTCGCTGGAAGAGAAAAAGTGCTGTGCTGATCTCCCCTGGACATCTCACAGGCCTTTGATCAATGTTGGTATAATTTTTACAAAATTACAAAAATTCTTTATCTTAACTGCTTCCTAATCCTAATCTCCAAGTTTTACCTTCAAGATTGTACAGTTTCAAGGTACAAGTATCTTGGATCTGTTTTTTTATCTGCTGTCCATTACAGACCTATGTGCATCCCATGATGTTATCACAACGACTTTTGCCTGCGATACAGCCATAGTAACACCATAAGTCCAAATCAAATGATAACTTATGACTTTCAAAAAGGTACTGTAAAAGACGTAACCAGGAATTATCAAAATTATGAAAAAATGTGTAAGGCATCACCGCAATAAGCTGGCGAAGAATTTGATTAATAAATCCCTTAGACATAGACTGAAGAAACATATTCCATCTCATCTTCAAAGTAGATTCTAACGTTGTAGGCATCACTTGAGATAAACTGAATCTGGCCATAGATGCTGTGTACTTTTATAATATAGACTTATTGCAAGTAGAATTACAGACTGCAAATAACCATTTTCGTTGCTTTTCTATATTAATGCGATATTACGTGTAGACACGTACCTATACAAAACAATGAATTAATTGAGATTGATATTGGACAGATAACAAAGAAGACTAAACAAGGACACGAATTTAGTATAAAGTTCAACTTTTTTGGTAAAGTAGTTAATCCAAAACGTTTAGTTTCATGCCAACATAGGCTCATATTATATCGCTCCATTTAACAAGCTTTGAATAGTAAACAATTCAAAGTTTACCGTGCAACTACGGATGAGATTGTGCCAGATGTGCTAAAGCAGGTTCTCCTACATATAAAGCACGGAAAATTGTTTGTCCACGACCGTAAAGCTGAAAAGTCGTTTTCTAATGCAAGCATATCATTAACTTAAACATTTTGATCAAGGATTATGTGTATATATGAAGATCTAAGTCATATAATAATTATTTAGCAAAAAAAAATATTAAAGGAGAAAAGTTCCTAAGATGTTTCTTTTACATGCATGTAATGAGGCATATGAAAGAGAAATCAACAATATTAAATGGACATTTACTTTCATTTGCCATTGTATTATAGTCATTTAAATAATTTGACATATTTTATGATTCGCAGAAATTGCAAAATGTGCAAAGGCGGAGATTGCTTAAATTTAACCTTTGACATAAATTTTTGGCTTAATACAAACTGAAGAGAAATATGCAGGAGATTTGATGATGTAATCGTAAGTACAATCTACAATTAATATCACAATTTTTACTTCTATCATCTTTATTTTATTAATTGGAATTAAATAGGAACTAGAGGATAATGTTGATGATATGATGGAACTGTTTTCTCATTCGATTGGAGCAAGCAGGTTAAATTCAATGAGCATATATAAACTGAAGAATATTTAAGACGGGATAATTTACTATTGAAGTTAAGTCATAAAATGTCCCATTGGTCAACATATTTTCTATTTATTGCTACTTAATATTCGTTCTTAACTTGATATCTCATTAGTTAACGAAAATATGCCGAGCTACAATTTAAAATTAATGAATGACTGAATAAGTTAATAAGATTTAAAATAGTTAACATTCCTAGATATTTAAAAATCCTAGAAAAATGGACAACAAGTTTAAGAGCTTACAAAACTGGATTAATTTAAATTTTGCGGCATTGCCAATATAATACAGATCTTGATGGACGTAAGATTGAATATGAGGTGATGTATAAGTTGAGATGGACCAACAGATTAAGTCCCACGCTTACTGTGACTAAACGTTTCTTAGCATTTTGTCAAAGAGAATTGTACTATTCATTTATCACAGCTTAAGTTTCAGTCGGACAGAAAATAGTTGTTATATACAATGCGTTTCAAAATTACAAGAAAAGTACCTTGAAATAAAATTCCATGAACCTGAAGAGGGTTTCTGACTTCGAGACGACTTTGGAAAAAATTGTTCACCCCTTTAAATTTTTGACATAAGTTCATTGACACGCTGTAAATTAAAGTTGTACCAGATTGCATACAAATTCCGCAAATTCGCTGTCAAATACATTAAAATAGTGTTTTCAAAACACCTCAAAATACATCTAACTCAACTACAGCGCGTTAAAATACATATGTGGGTACACATGCCGCAAGAGACCCATTTTTCCCCAAGGTTCCCGGAAGGCGACCCCGGCAGATTGGCGCCAAGGACCAGATACTTCTGCGAGCGACTCCACGCCAAGACGACTCTCCAGCAAACACTCGAACGGACAACACGTCTTTTTCCACAAGCTTAGTTTTCAATAAAAATACTTTATTTGTACCGTTGAGAGAGCATTGGGGTGTGTGGGTACACATGCCGCAAGTGACCCATTTTTAAGTACAACGTCAGGATCGCCAGCGAGACGCCGCCCGGATGCACCAGGGTTCCCGGAAGACGACCCCGGCAGATTGGCGCCAAGGACAAGGTACTTCTGCGAGTGACTCCACGCCAAGACAACTCTCCAGCAAACACTCGAACGGACAACACGTCTTTTTCCACAAGCTTAGTTTTCAACAAAAATACTTTATTTGTACCCTTGAGAGAGCGTTTTATTTTTTCTGTACAGCCAAATCAACCCTCACATATATGTAGATAGCTTAGGAGGGTCTCCAGGTTAGCCTACTTCTTATATTTTATGTGCCCGGGTAATTAGTCAAATTTCACGCATGTTTCGAATGTCCCGGTTCTTACCCTTTAGCTTTCATTACAAATTCCTTAATTTAATTAAAATACCAGTAGCCACCACTTAACGGTAACTATCAATTCTCGTTTTTTAAGGTACGAATTTATCGTTATTAATAAAATCTCCAAATTGTTGTATTTACCGTGCGACCCATAAAACGGTTCTTGTAATATGTAAACCAACAGGAAATTAAGATGTTCCAACTGTTCTCGAAACGAGTTTAAGTTCGCGGTGTGGCGGAAACCAACATCCGGTCAATCTCTTCTCGGCGATGCCCCTCAGCAAAGCCACCGTCGATCTCGTTCTTTCAGGTTTTATTTGCGGTATCGCCGTACACCTACAGACCCAATGTAATTTGATAACCGAGTTGAGCATTCAATTAGCGCATTCCACATTCCGGCATCTTCAGGCCTGCTCTATTTGCATGTTTATTCAAATCAGGAGCTGATAAAGGCGACGTAGGCGGCGTTGCTTTATAAAAAGTCTTATTATTTACACCACAGGTTTATTGGATTCGGTTTTGCCGAGATGCCGCGTCGTATTCCGATATCGATCTTTTTGGGTAGGGTTTGAAATTTAATTGCCGGCCGTAAAAACGAACAGTAGGGGAGACCGTCGTCGCGTCGGTTGTAACAAATGTGTTTCAGGTGTTGGAAGCGTTTCATTGTAAATTTTATGCAACACGCGTAAATATAAAGGTGATATTGAATTAGCTGAATTATATAAACCTTTTTCCAAAGAAACAGTAAGAGGTTATTCCTGTTTTTTTTGTTACAAATGACACCTGGTTTGTTACAAATGACGTCTGACCGGTTGGAACACTCAAAACGCAATTGTAACAGAGTACAAAAAGTAAGAAAAATACTATATAGCAATGATAACATTAACTCTAGGAAATGCAACGGTAGATGACGCTAATTAGAAAAGTTTTGTAATTGTCTTCGTTGACTAAAAAATTAAATGTAACGATGTAGGTTTTTTTTTCATGGCTTGATAGACTATTTATTAAGGAAAACAATTGCACAAATCGGAGGTCGATATCTTCTTTCTTTTTCAAGTTCTTGCCAAAAGAGTGCTAGAACATCCTCCTTTATTTAGTTCTCTAAATAACATTGACAAAGTTCAAGAAAAAAATTAAATGGTAAAACTATACCAAATTTGTCTTTGTCAAAAGTACTTGCTATATTTTGAAATTTTTTTGATAACTGCAATGTTTCATTTTTTATTAATTCCAAATATCTGAGTATTTATAAAGATTATTTTTTCCATAACGAGGCAGATTATGCCATATGAAAATAGACAACTGAAAAATTATGTCGAATGAAATGTGACAGCTCTAGCTACGTGCAAAATTAGTGTTATTTATGTTGGAAAAGTTCTTGTGAATAAGGAAAATGCCTTTTAGGAAAGTGGAAGCGTATGATCTGTTGGCAGTTTATTTTCAATGTTTGGAAAATGCCATTACAGCTTCAAGAGAGTACGCTTTGTGTTAAATGCCTAATACAATTTTAAAAGATGTATACGATCTCATTGTTTTTATTTAATTTAATTTCAAACACATAAATACAAGAACAATCTAATTTGTAATTCACATACTATACCATTTAGAAAGAAGCTAACATCAAATTTGATAACGACTGTCAAATTTGAAACTACCGATTGTTTATCGTGTGCGGCTAGCTTAAGATAAAAATTTCACGGGTGCACGGATAAGTTAATGTTTCAAAATTTCGAGTACTTAAATAAACAAGCCGGGATTATACTAATCGGATCAACATAATGTATTTTGATTATTTTAATGGATATGAACTTAATAAAAAATTGCCTGTTAATCCAAGAAGCCGATACTTTTTTAATTCGCTTTCAGTCATCTTGAGGGAGTAATCAAAAATTAAAAAGAATATATATCTAATATTAATTAAGAGATATGACGAATATTTTATTTGATATTTCTAAAACCATTAGAATTTTTGCCGAGTTCAATGCCAAACGTTTAGTCATCTTTGTATGGTAAGTGTAAGGTTCTCAAGGTTTATATCTTGTGTACACATTTCTCGCAAATTTTTAAAAGCTATCTGGTATGTCACTTTGCCTACACAATACAGATAATGCTATAATGTTGCACTTTAACTCGATCTGTTATGCTAATACAATAAATAGGTACGAAAATTACAGTTAAAAAAAGGAAAAATATGACTAATTCCAGAAATAGTTCACTAACAATAGTAAGTAAAGTGAAGAAATCTCGTTTCCTTTCGACTATTAAAGAGTAGCTAAAAAATTTTCTCATATTTTTTTAACATATGCAGCTATCAAGAAGAAACCACTTACGATTGCTATTGAAATTCAATCTAATGGAGATCATATCGTAACAATTTTAATTAATATGTACAACAAGTTGATTCAATTTGTAATTAGTTTTACTTCTATCGTTGCGATGTTTACACGATCTGTTTATGTTTTCCAGCAGTGAAAAATGAGAGTGGACAGCTAGCTATTTAATTAATCGAATACTCCGTCAAATGATCAGACTGGCTTTAGTTAAACCGTGTTCAAATTGACTTTATTGATCCTAAAAACTAGTGTTAGCACACGTTTGTAAGTTTATCTATTGGAATATCTACATCCTCTGAAAAAGCATCCAATTAACAGTTTTATCTTTAAAGGAAGATTTATCAACTGCAACTAATTTCCTGTCCTTTTTAGTCGCAGCTTCAGGCCGTGAAAGTACATTCAAAACGAAATGACTACAACCAAATTTTCTTTTCTAAACAAACTTCGACTAATGTGTCGTACATTGCATTACATTTTAAAGAAAGTACAGTGAAGTTTCAATAAATTTCAGTTCGTATTTAGGTTTTTGGAGAAAGAAATGATTCTTTGGTGAAAAATACATACTCGTAATAATTAGAAAAAACACTGGTACTAGTAAGCTTACCATACACTCATGATTCTGCTAACAAAGCCAAATACTAAAAACTATCAAGTAAGAATGTTTGGTGTATAGTATTTAACTATAGCACTGTAAATAAAATTCTATGAAACAAACAACTTTATAGTCATACAGCTACTAAAAATAATAATAATAACGCAAAAATTACTCGGCTTGAATTAAAGGAGATATTTTTTCTTTAAATTACAAATGAGAATCAAATAAATTTGTAGAATTTATAAAATATTCAGTGGCGTCAATATTTTGACGTTTGTAATGATAATTTTCTAATAAAATTTCCAAACTACTAGTTCTATTTTATCTTCCGACAAACGTTTTTAGGACATGCCTTTGGTTAATTAATTAATAAATTAATTTGTATCTTAATTAAAGTAAACGTAAACATTCACTACGTTTCAGATACTGTGTATAAACGTGTATCACTTATGGTGTAAGGTCTGCTTTAAATGTTAGCGCCTAATGTGGCATTGTGTATAACTGGTTGCATACACCGAACAATTCCCCTGACGGGCTGCTCTGTTTATCAAATATATTTTACTACACTACTAAAATAAAAGTCCAAGTGATAAAAAGCACCGGACCGCTATTATTTATCGAGTAATTCAATTTTCGATACATAAAACGATTTATGTACATTTTGAAAGGCTGTATGCTGCAGGTCTAAACTCTTTCCTGTAATATTAATTACTTTTTGGTCCCCTACGCGTTTTCTTTGATCTGAAAGGTGACTTACTCATTTTCTGGTGCGGTATGTATGGGACGGACAAGCTGGAAAAGCTGTTATTTTATTATTACTTTGAAGTTCTTCAAAAGAGTTCTGTATTTAAGTTTATTGAGTTTATTTGAGATGTTATCTTCTGGTGGTACGTCACGAATTGACGTCATAAGACATTACAAAAAGCTGTGGTAAGCAACAATACCAAAACACTGCAATAAAAACAATTAAAAAACTTCAATGAAATGGAAAAGTCTTCAATGGGGTTCAATGAAAAGAGTTTTACGCTAAATTTGTGTATGAAAATTATTGAATCATGAATTATCAACTAATAAAAATATTTTTTACAGGAAAGATGTGGTGTGGATAACTTCAGCACAAGGATATGCAGACAAAAAATATCAATGCAGAGAGGCAACCTAACAGCAATAACAGCAACGATAACAAATGGACAGAGGTAAAGAATAAAAATAAAGAAGAATTCGAACTGAATTTCTTAACGCATAGTATTTACTTTAAGGTTTAAATATTTAATAGTTTAAGTTTCATTTTCTACAATCTTTTTAATATAAAAACTCATTGGGTTGTTACAAATTATATAATTAACTAATTTATGTACAATTTCATTTATTATTTTTAATTATTGACCCTTTCCAAATATCTGTCAGACTAATTTTTATAAATATGTATTAATATTTATATATGTCGTATACTTTAAAAATTCACATACATATATTGCTGCTGATTTATTGAAATGAAATAAAAATTCCTGTTCTCCATTAAATTTTAATATGAATATATCGTTACTAATTGACATAAATCATATTCGAGAAGTGGATTTATAGCCAGTATAGAATTACGAGACTGTTATTCCTCTAAAGTCCACTATTCTTCATGGTTATACAGAGTGACTCTGTAGCAAATATTCAGTATATAATTAAAAAATATATATCTCATTCTCTTTTCCATATCCAAACTGTGGTATCGAAAATAAGGAATGAACTACTTATGTTCTGAATTCACCTTATCAGAGCTTCTCTTGGACAGAGCTGAAATTCACGTTTTGGTAATTTAACGTGTTCATCAGTGTATAATGGTGGGACCATAACAAATTAATATTAATTCTACGCCTACGGATTCGTCGCTAATTATGTCCACAGCACGTAAAATATTACACAATTAATGTGTATTGCTAGCTTTATCATTTTAAATTAGATTCCTAAATGGAAGTTATGTTTTAAAACAGGATGCAGTGAATTCCTAATTTCAAACAACTAGAGTCACATATTCTAATTTATAGCAAAGGTTAGACTACCTTTTCACTCATACAAATGATATTTCCACTTTTGAAAGCAGGTATATTATTTTTGGAATATTAACAGCGAATTTTGAGGCAGTACTGAGACTTTTTAGTGCCTGCAGTACATCTTCTTCCACGCTTTTTTTTCCTTTAAAGGAAAGCAGAAATGGCAGATAAATGTTGGTAAAATTTTCGTTCAATTCATAACATATCAGTTCAATAATATTGTTGGTAATATTTACCTTACATCTTTATAAATTGTCCAAAAAAATATTGTTTAGAAGCCAGTAACACATTTTTCGAAAATATAACATAGAATAAAATCTTCCCATGATAGTTTATAATAAATACAAATTCACATGCCACAAAAAATATTTTTAAATAGTAATCATCTTGTAGTTCCCTATTATACATTTCTGAGTCGTATACATTAAAAATTATCTAAATTAAATGCTAACGGAATTCGAAACCTTGTTTCATTCCGCTTCCAGTATAATAAACTCGATAAAATACAACTTAATTTTCTGTAGATTCAAAGAGCCTAAGGCTAGGCAGTAAATATTTTGAACCGCCGACTTCTAGACTAAATTTTATTTAGTTGTTTTTAATATAACAGTAGCGATATAAGCAGGTAGAATACCATAAAAAAGTCTTCACCGTTTTCTTCCAATAAGTAATATGAAGTGTAGTCACGCACGGACATACCACGCATGCAGAAATTAAGAATATAGAAACCCCATTGGGAGATTGAAGGGTTTTAGTTCGTTCGTTTTGACATTTCAAGGACAGCGTACAAAATGAATGGAAGCAGACGAGGATGGTCATCTTACAAACCCAAAAAAATGTTATTCCGTGCAGTTTAGATAATTATGTACCTATTAAAATCAAGGGTATAATGATTACCTGCTACCCAAATTTGAATTAGAAAATAAAATAAGTTTAGTTTAAAAATGGTCAGTGTTACTTTTTCTTTTTTAACAAAAGTCAGGAACATTGAATATGAAACAAAAAACAAACTAGTTTTGCGAAAAAAGACAAGACTGGTTGATTTTTATTTTTTAACCTTTTCATAATTTTGTAAAATTTTACGTTTAATTATTGTTTGGATTACAGTGATATGATGATTTTTTTTAATGACAATCCCTAGCTTTCTCATCAGAATTCAATAGAGCCCGCTTTCTTAAACAAGAATCATCTTACGTCGTAAGTGGGGCAATAGAGTAGGGTTATCAGTTTTAGATAATGACCTCATTTTAACTGAAGAAAATGTTACAAAAAGACGTTTAAAAACACATTCTAATGGTAGGCCTGTCCCCATAGAGCTTAGCCTGAGAGCAACAAGGGTAGGTCAAAGATTCCTATCTAAAGGATGTCAAAGGTAATTCTGTAACAAGCAGTTATTATAACGTAACCTTAAAATATTTAAATTTTTGGAAAAAATGTGCCTACCCATATCTCCTGCATTTCTTGACCGATTGCTATTTCAATTGTTTTTTTACCTGAAAAGATTGGCTTAAATTTTGTGTATTTCTTTGTGGGACACCCTGTATTGTTAACCGTGTATATTTCAATTTCTATTTTCAGTATTTTTCCTTGAACTTCCTTAGAATGTTTTTTCTGGAAATTTAGTTCGAATTTTTTAGTATTTGTTTTTGTGTTACGTTTCATTGAAACTTATGTGAAACAGCAAAATGTTTTATACTTTTAGAGCTCGATTTTTTAGAGGAATTAAAATGATAAATCAGATATACAGGGCGTTTTGATAAAACCACCAAAGGCTGATAGAACATCAAGAAATTAGATTTTTTCCTATGGATCATGGGCCTACCATCTTTTGTTTTGGAGACACAGGGCCGTCAACGATTATTTTTTATATAATAAAGGGTGATATATCTACAGTCCATAAGAAAAAATAGTCTTGTGTTATATAAGGTTCTATATAATATTCGAGATAATATTTCCTTTTTGCCACCACTTATATGGCAATGGGTTACCTACTTTAACAACAAAAAAGTGAATATCTCCTGTAACAAATAAAATAAATCAACAATGTTATTTAGCAGTTGAATTTGCCTTGAAATTCGAGCTGAAGAACGCATTTCTTCCATCCTTTTTCTTAGAAATTCTATCAAATTTGATTCACTCTGTACCTAATCGTAGCACGAAATTTACATAAGGATTTAGGTTTCTATTAACTAAATTGAGGTGAAGCAAGGTAAAGCGAGATAAAAATCACGCCAGAACAAATTAAGCCTTTAGCCAAAACTGGGCATTGATTTAAATTACAAATTATGCACAGTACAAAAAAGGTTCTATATTTATTGAGTGGGCAGAAGGAATAATTGCTACCAATTAATTCAGCATTAACAATGTGGGACTATGGTCAGGCTTCACCGAGTACAATGTTGTACGTAGATTAACAAGGTAATACATTTTCGGAGCGGATTCCACATGGAAAATGAAGTATTTAAAAGGTAATGGCTCTTTCACGTATTTTTTCAGCGCATATTGTTCGTAAAATGACGATATAATGAACGGTTATATCTGCAATAGATTTTCAAAAATTGGCTTTGTAAACTATGAATGATAATGAATAATTACAATAATATTTGAATATTATGAGTGTGGCATTGTTATTTTTGTTGTTTTCCAGTTATGAATACTTTTTTACTTAAAATCTCTATAATAGTAAGAGATATATCCAAGATAATACTTAACATTTAATGTTAATTTTTAGTTCTGAATTTTGGGGAAATATCGTTTTTCTTTTCAGAAAACCCTGTTGATGGTTCAGCAACATAGCGTTCGTCAAAATCTGATTATTCCTTCTAACGAATCTGGCAACAACAGCGCTCTAGAATATGACGCCCCACCACTACCTCCAAGATCCGCTGTTATTTTTTCCTCCATGTCCTCAGCACCAAAAATACAAGGTATGTATACAGTTAAATACCAAACTATGATTTCTCCTTGCGTCATAAATTCTTAGAGTTGATACATCCCTTGCGGTATTTCCATTGATCAGACTATTGTGACCCGTGATTGGGACTGTTGTTTTATTTTGACGTAGGTAGTGTCTTACAAAATTAACAAAAGCTTTTTGCCACTTTCACTGTCCAAACAATAAACAATTGAATGCTACTTGACCTAATTTCTTCAATAATACAAGTATTTTAAAGCGCATCTATATATAGTTTTCTGACTGCAATCTTCAGTTATTAATGTTGAGAATATGAATTTAAAACGCTGAACTAATTGGAGTATGTTCATGTAGGTGGCGTTTTTTTTAAATGATGAATTTGCGTATGTCTAGAACTTATTGTCGTTTTGGTTTTGAATTTGTATCGAAACCCCTGATATTGTATTACAAAGATTGATTTTCCTGCAGTTAAAAAAACTTTTGAATGCTTTCAGCTAGAAAACATCTTAATAGTACTTACCTATATTTCTTTACCATAAAGTTTAGTACTTCATATGTTTATCAATTTTAGTATCCTATTCACAAAACTTGCTGACTTAAATGAATTGACACATATTTTGTTCAATAACAAAACATCCAGAAGAATAATTTATCTGCTTTGTGCTTCCCCTCAAGGACACCATTGTTATTACTTCTATACTTCCTATTTGTAATAATAAGGAATTCCATTGGTAGGAATTTGATTTGAAGGTTGCCCTATAATCGCCGATGTCAAAATGAAATGTATTCAGCGGTTCGTGTAGTTTTTTGTATAACTAAAGAATTATAACATTTTCTGCTCCGGTAGAAATGAACAAACACGTTACCAAAAAATGCTGCAACTTTAGCTAAGGCAATTTGTTAACTGTCCCTGAGCTGTGACGGGCAAACCGCAAACAATTACTTTTATTTATTTAAATACAAACAAAAAAGGCAAAACAGTCTTCAGTCGTATATTTGATTATAATATTATAATAGCACACCTCACTTTATATGCTTATAACACAGAGATTTAAAAGATATAAAACATCTATAAAATCTTTTATGTTTATTTAAATATCTTTTATGTTATCTATAATCTGCGTTGTTTAATAAAATGGCTACCTTGACGTGAAACAGACTTTTTCCTTAAACACTTGCAATGTCGCCTAAAGTTTTTGCGTATTTTATGGAGTCTTTAATATTTGAATCATGAACTATTACGATTGAATCGAAAATTGTTCAGTACTTACTCTTTAGGTGGTCTTCAATTATATCCCATGAATTATATTACCATACTTACTGTTTCAGTCAATACCTTAGGGTCAGATAATTTGAATTTGGGATTACTTAGTTTATTTACATTATAAACAGAGACCCATACGTCGTCAGAGTTGATGTATTTAATTATTGGTCAAGTTCAACTCTTAATAGACTTTGTTCCTTTGAAAGAGTCAAATTTCTATCAGATTCATAAATTTAATCATGTCAATTTCAGTTTTCGACATATTTGTCTTTATCAGGAAAAACTTCAAAAAAAAACAATGTTTAAAATGTAATAGTTATGTAGAAAATTATTAAACTCCACAGAAAATGATCTGATTCTGATAAAAGTTGTTTAATATTTCATGTTGTAAATAAATGTGTCCAAATACTCCAATATATTACTTTTTACCGAAAATCTTTCAATTATTGTATGTCAATGTCTTTGGTGTAAATATTTCATTCACTTTTAACTGACCAACCAATTAGTTACGTTTGTATAATTACGTTTTTTCTTGTGTGTCACCATTTCCTTTCAATCTAGATGATCATTCCTCTCAACTGCAAAGGAATTTCGTTAGACACGGAAAAAATTGAAGCACGAAATCTGTGGAGCGTAGCCGCTGCGTATCTAAATAAAAAATAAATGGTCTTCTATGGTGTGTAACTGGATACGTGATTACTCTGTTGAGTAACGAAATTGATTGATTACACTTCGTTAGTAAAGCGATAGTAATGCGAACGTTTTGATTATATTATAAGCTAGGCGGCCGTGAACGAAACTGAAGAAAAAATAAATGAACGCGATGAGATTCGGATCACCAAGGTGATACGCGATATTATCACATCGCTGTTCCGCGACGCTTCAGAAGGTCGCAAGCTCAAAATTAATGAAGAAAGGATTTGTGGGTACAGAGCTACAAGTATTGACTGTAAAAGCAATAAATATCTTTACATGCTGACAAATGCAATATGACGGCGTATTTTTTGTACCATTAAATACTAGGACTATAATACTAAGACTGTATGGAAAAATTTATATTAACTTTGAACTAAACTAATTACACAGGCCCACAAACAGAAATCGAAAAGTTCTTTTTCCCAGACTATCTCCATCACGTCTACATCAAGGTTAAATGAAGGTCAATCACATTAACTCGAATGATAAAATTTTTTTGACCCGGGATTTTGAAAGGGCGGAAAATTTTTCGTCCGAATACCCTTCGACCTGTTGGTCAAACCGACTTCTGAAAATCATGTGCAGGTCATCTAGAGGTCAAATCCGTTGATCTCTCGCCTGATATCTTAGATAGGAATGTGTCTCGAACCAGTTGACCCATATGTCTTTAGAGTCTTTCATCACGATCTCGGTGTCTATATGACCCCATCACGTCTAAGTCAAGGACAAATGAAGGTCAAACACATTAATGATACAATTTTTTTGACCTCAGATTCTGAAAGAGCGAAGAAACAGGTCGAAGCGTATTCGAATGTGAAATTTTCCGCTGTTTCAGAATCCAGGGTCAAAAAAATTGTATCATTCCAGTTAACGTGTTTGACCTTTATTAGACGTTGATGTAGACGTAATGGGGTCATATGGGCTCCGGGATCGTGATCAGCGACCCCAAAAACATAATGGTGACTAAGTCTGGGAAAAAGGACTTTTCGATTTCTGTTTGTGGCACTCTGTTATTATTGCAATGTTTTTCGTAAGGGAAGATAAGGAATTGAAAAGGATAGAAAATGGTAGGTAAGAGTAGTGAGCTCGTTTATTAATGATGTTGAATATTTGTTTACGTTATTTGTGAGCAGCCACTAAATATGCACAATCAAAAGCGAATGTGATACTATTTTTATATGTATACCAATCATTTAATCAGATCTAAACATTTACGTACTATTCTTGACATCTATTCGAGCTAACTCCAAATGTGCGAGCTAATCCCTCAGCACCAGGTTAACTTATTAACATCAAATGTCACTAAATTTCTTAATAACTGGCTAATCAATAATACAGATTGGCCCCAGCTAGTATATTTTTTTGCCACTCAGTTCCAGATAGGTAGAATATGTTTAGAATTTAACTATCATAAAAACAATTTCACAAAATACTACAAATACTTAGTCCATTTGCAAAATTTTGTCCATTTAATTTCGTGCATAAAGTTAATGAAGGAACCCTTGTCTATTCCGTTATTTTCTTAATATTATTGCTTGTGTCATAGTAATTATATGCATTATATCTACTTTACGTAAGTTTCATATTGAAAAAATGCCGTTTCTCACTGACAATGAATAGAAAAAGACTGGTGTCATTACAGTTCGCAAACGTAGAGCATTATTAAAATATCATTACAGAGATACGTAAATCTACGATCGCTGAAAGAACTAAATTAGTTTTTTCTGTTTGGATCGGTGGCTGAGGCTTGGTATGATAATTCAACCAGTCAGAAACCGGATTAATGTAAACACCGATAAGCATTAATCTGATGAAAGTGAAGCGAAAAATCGCGAAACGATAACGCAGAATTCTTTACCAAAAACAAAAAAAATTGTGGAACCAGAAAGGAGGTAAATTGTTTCTTTCTCCGGGCAAAAGACTGCATCGCTATTGTACCTATATATGCGTGTATACCGCTAGTACGGTGTAGACCATTTAACCGTGGATCTAGTCAACCGATAGGAACCGAAGGTATCCGATTTACTTACCTGTTCAGTATTTCGTTATTAATTCACGACCTACCTGTTAACGTCGCTCCAAAGCAAGGTGTAAAAGGCGGTTTTCAAGTACTTTTGTGGTGTTTCTTTTGTTGGCACATGTGTTTGTTGATGCTCTAACAGTAATATCATAGTTCGTCTGTGTTTTCGTGAACGAGTAACTGTTAAAATATTGGAACGTTTCAAAACTGGATTATACTTTTTGCAGCAACACCGGTAAGTAAGCAAGAGTCATGTTGCATTTAAACGTCCAACAAATTTCCCTTGTTTAAACATAGACCGTTTGAATTTTTTACTACAGAGTTATGTGATCAGTGCTCGTCCTTAAATGTGTTATAAAACAAAGAATTTTATTTAAAGTGGCACAGCTTCTTAAAGATGTCTTTGTTTCCTCAAATCTCGAGGGCAATAATTCTAGTTTATTATTACGTAATTATGGGAGATGAATATATTATTCAGGATACACTAGTTGTATGCTGCTGAATTATATTCATATTAAGTCAACATCCTTTAATTAGTAAACAAAGAAGTTTCAATAAGTGAATGATAATTGTTAATGTCCGTAGTCGGTTGTATTCAAAGTTATTATGACTAAAACAATACATGTATATTTTTAAAGCTAAATATGTAGGTACCAATTTCTGTGGTTTATGAGGTGAATGACGTCGAACTAATATGTAGGCTGTATAACTACAACCATACACAAATGAAACAATTAAATGTAACCAATTAGTAAATTATGAAATAATTTTATCGACAAATAGGGTTACAAATTTTAAAGAACTAAAGAAAATTGTGTTTCTTCTTCTATGAAAGAATCTATAAGTGACACGAAATTTAATTCTTTTATATAAAAAATCATGTTCATGAAAATCTTCTACTTCAGTTAACTTCTACTTGATTATCTGTTTATTTAGATATTTTGCAACCTGAAAAAACAATTTTAATTAATAAATTCAGCCAAATGTATCCGTAAAGGGATGTTTTTATGAAAATGTTTCCCCAATCAAAAATCTTACAGTGAAAAGAACATAATTAAAAAAGCAAATGTTGATTTTAAAAATTTTTCATGCTGCCAAAGTACTCAAATAAACAGACACTATTTGTCATAAGAAAAATATAAGATAAATTTCTTCAGTAGAAATACAGGGAGATTCACCTAATGAGACATTTTATTGAATGTAATATTAACTTTTTAGCTTTAAACAGTCGCGTACTACTGGAGGTTCCGCCCCATTTTCCCCAAGAAAAAAATACGCCACTTTAGTGATTTTAGTGACTGTATAGTTAGTAATGACTAATTAAAATTTTAATATAAAGTTAATTAGAGTTTAAAATATTACTAAGAATGTATGAGTTGTTTATGAAACATCCATCAATAAGCTTTGACATAAGCCTACTTTGAGAAAAGTCACTTATTTTATACACCGTAATATTGTAATAGTTTAATTAAAAATCTTTTTTCTCGAGAACCGTCCACATTAGGAAGTTCTAACAAGAGTACATTATTTTTAGAAAATAAAATTGTACATTAGAAATTGGAGCCCGAATGGTAAAAAACCTAACCTTTAAAAGAATTAAGACTGTAATAGGAATGTAGCATAACTAGCGCCCTCTATGAAATATCCAAAAAATAATTAGACCAGCGTATTTGGTATCCTTAAAAACCCCGGAATACAAAATTTCATAAAAATATTTCGCACCGTTTGAAAATATACGTAAAAATTCTATTTAAGAAATTTTATTTTGTCGCTCTGTATCTCGAAAACAAGAGGTGATAGACATAAGTATAGTTCATAAAACAAAAAATTATTATTTTTTATCGTACTATCACCGCCTGTATTTACGGGAGGTCTTTCTGAAACAGCCTGTATATGCCGGCATAAAATTCTTTAAGAATATTCTAAAGTTGAGATTCTATTAAATGATACTAAAATTTTGTATCCAGTGTATTTACCATGCACAGCAATCTTTGTGTCAGAAAATTTCAACCTCAAACTATTATTTTTATTATTATTAATACTATTCCTTGACATTTTAAACTGTATTTTGTTTAGAATGAATTCCAGAAGAATTTCAGTTCAACATTCTTGCCTTTGAAAAAACTTTGTTAATATCTTTATATAACTTTTAAATCTGGAAGGTATTTCAGATGCGGTAACTTTTTCATTAATGACATTAAGGATTTCATGTACTTTTTGCTTTGTACTCCAAATTGTTTCAATTTGGCTTTCACCACTTTTGCTGATACCACTTTCCAATTAAGTTATCAAAGCTTTTCCAAACTTTATAACTGAACAGTTAGAAGCCCCTTTCAACAAAGGATTACGAATATTTTTACGACCATGCTACAGAAACATCCAAACCGAAAGAAAATGTGTATTCGCATTCATAATAATTATTTAAATACATTAAGATTTTTGAAACAAGCTTTTTAAAAAATATAATTAGCGCAGTTCTCAAATATCTACATAAACAGCGAAAGGACGTTCTAAGAATTACAAATATTTAATAAGACTCATTATCGCCTTTGCATGTTAAATGCATTCGCAAAGAAACGACCACAACATTAGTGGGTATATCCAATTTCATCCTTTACAGCTTGTCTTTAGTGTTAGATTTGTGGTTTTCCAACACATCTCTATCATCTTTTACGATTTCCGCTTTTTTAAAGATATATTGCCGGTCGAGCACAAATCAGGTTTATGCGAGTAAATTTGCGAAAAGCAAGCAATATCGGGGTGTGGAAATGACATATTTTTTAAATGCCTTCAATCACTTACATCAAGCCCAAATTTGTACTGCTTTCAAAGCAATCTAGCTTTAATATTTACTTACAGGTATTTTATACAAAAGGTTATTAAATATTATCCATTAAATACTCATAAATTCAACTCATTTACTTTTACAGTAAAACGATTTCAAATTAGAGAATATTACGCTTCTGATATAGTTTTACTAAATTATAATTATGAGTCAGATGGATAACATCTAATCAATTAAATATCACAAATATCTAATATATTTAACTGTTCTTTGTCCATTAGATTTATTTCTTTAATGGTTTTGTTCCTCATTTAAAACTGAGTGTACCTGTTACAAATAACTGGATTTAAATTGGACTTAAATGATGTTTTGACAACTGAAACAGGATATATAGCTTTAATTCTTTCATCCTAAAAGCATTATGGACCTAATTAGTATATGTGTTATCGTAAATCATAATTTTTGTTAATATTTGGAAATTTTCTCATTATTTCTATGCTTTGAATGAATGAATTCTGATGTATGTTTAAATAATTTACTAATGTTTCAAATTCTGTTCTGTTTTCTGTAAAAGATTAATGATTTTCAGTAACTACACGTTGAAACATCATCTCAAACAAAAAGTTGTACAGCTACCAACATAAAATATTGTGCACTGACAACACCACATAAATTATTTAGAAAGTCTAATGGATTATCTTGTTAGGTTAATGATTTTAAGCCTGTGCAACGACACTTAACTGCTTCGAAGCAATTTTATTGCAATTAAAACGCGACAGCTCCCAAATCAACAGATGACTGTAATTGCACTCATTATTTTTTTATCTGCAACAAGTTGCGTTGCAACTTAAGAAAACAAGAACAACTAAAAGACGCTTTCTCACAACTAAAATACATTTTTTTTATATATATAGCTACAAACCACAGCGAATGGGGTACAGAAAAATAATTTATCTTAAATCTTCGATATTAATGAGAGATAAATTGATAACGTATAGGTAACAATAAATATTTCATTAATAATTTAGCGATTCAGCACTTCGATAAAACCAGGAACGTGAGAAAACCTGGTGGCATTAAAAGTGGCGTTTCCTCTTTTTGCGGCAAGCTGTCTAGATAAAACTACAGTCCAGCAAACTGACGCAGGAAGAGTCTTTTTACAAGCGTGTAAAATATTCTCATTCCTACCAGGCAATGTGTGGACTGTTCTCTGTAAATATCGTTCTGTGAGGCCTTGCCTACTGTACTGTAGTCTGTCCTGCTTGTAATTAATTGATTGATACTGAAAAAACAAGTGTTTTCTAAATAGTTGTTCATACAGCTTTACCAAATTCATCGCACCCGCAAGCTTTGAAATCCTTCTTATAAAAAAACTATACTTATCAGATCTAAGAAAAACTTTTGCAAGGAAGATACCTTCCCTACTATTAAGGTCTTCTGTCTTTGTCATTATTTCTGGGGACTTTCTTCTTGACTTCTTCACCGAAAAGATGAGTTTGGTTAAGTTTTGTTACTTAACCAAACTGATCAAAATAAGCGGAATCTGGATGGAGAATGAAATTAATGTCCTGAAATCAAGTGAAAAATCAATTTAGTACTAGGAAACTCGCCTGAAATGATATATTTGCCGACTAACAAAGTTGTTTTGTTGTGAATGGCAAAACCAAGAAGATATTCAAAACTAATGAAATTTTGAGAACACTAATATAATGAAAGAAATATTCATTTCGTTTGATCTTGACGCAACAATATTATAGAAAAACTGATGTCCACGAGCAGGATTTTCATTCAGATTTTATAAAAAATAATACGCAACTATTTGGATATTTATTAATTCACACTCAAATAATAAATATGAATAAATTTCCACGTCACTTTTTATTATGGAGATCTTCGCCAATAGCTATTATAGCCGTAAATTTAAAAATTATATTAATAATAATATCAGAACTTTAAAATTGTATTTACAATAAAATTAAGTAACAGAAAAAAAACAAAGTGATATATTTACCTAAACAAGTAAATATTGGGAAAAACTTTATATTACAGAAATTACTCAAAATTTAATGATATTTCACATGAACTGCCTTTCCTCGTTTCAGGGATCAAACATTTTTTAGTATCGCCACGCCATCTATACAGAAAGATTTGAACTAACAATTTTAACTACAATTTGAACCTATTCGAGAGACCTAACAACCCCAGTTTCCGGAACTAAAATAAATGTCTTCATTTCGGAGATATTAGCAGCGGGAGAGCCAAATTTTACAGTAAAGCCCGGTCTCAGTTGTTGCTTTATTCGACGAGCCGCCACTGCTTCAAACTCGTTTAATGCAAACAATATCCCTAGCACTATTTTTAAAAGCTTTTCCATAAAGCATTATTAAACTGACATACAAACAAAAGTAAACATCGACTTTTAATACCAATCCAAGGAAAACTACGTATTAATATGCCTTAAATTTCGTCAGTAATGTGCTAAAAAACAGGCTTGCTTTCCCTATAGGGAATTCAAAGCAAACATATACTTAAAATACAGGTATTAGAAGACGATGGAATGTCATAGAATTGTATCGATTTCATAGCTAAAAAGTAGGCAACCAACTTTGCAAGTGCTGTCTCCTACTACTACATTACAGAATTTCAAAGTGATCTAGGAAACACAGTAGCTTTAAAAAATTATCACTTGTAATCAATAAGTGAAAGGTGTGAATTATTCGCAAAATATATTTATGCAGGAAGTATTTCATGAAAGAGGATTAGTACTGTTTCTCTTCTCTCGTTCTGGTTTCTGTTTCGCATTTCCATTACTTGATTGTTGTTTACGACAAGCGTATATTCATACAAATTAATTAATTACTTGAGAAAGGCCATCGATGAGTGTATGCGACAATGATATTAATAAATTGTTTCAGCGTATGTCACTTGCGAACAAAATAATATACTTTGGCTGCAAAGTTTACATTATATTATTTATTTTGAAGAACGATATATTTCATCTAAACTAATTAATTAGTAACTGGAAAAGTGACAGCTGGCATAAGAAACCCATTAAAATTCCTTTACATTTTTAAACACAAAGACCTGTATCAGCCAAATTCTTAGATCACGAAAAGGAGAATATAATCTTGCAATTTTAATCCATACTATTATTAATTATATGAGTAAGACAATGTTATTATGTATTTCATCACAATATGACACTTCTACGAACTACTATGTATACATACTCTTTAAGTTGTCCCTTATGTGTCGTCAGTTTTTCAAACACCTTGCACCGATAACCGTTGTTCTTTGAAAAGTACCGTAAGATGGGACCTGAGGGATTTGGCCTAAGTCCCAACTTGAGAAGTTTTTATATAACGTTACGCACAAATCTATTGAATCCTAGCACCCAGCTGATGCTGTATCGGCGGCATTTGCATTAGAAATAGGACTTCGAAATCTGTACATGGCAAGGCATTTAGATATATATTTATTTTGTCATTTGTGCGTTGACAGTTTTCGCTACGATCGTATAAAGAAAAGAGAGAAATTTTTAAACGACCGGACTACATTGCTTCATAATACTTGTTGACATGCAAAGCTCCAATAAATAGAACCAGTGGCGTCGATCTTACAGCGATTGGAAAGGCTTTAATTTAACGGAAAAGTCTCAGTGTGAATAGGAAATTTGGTTGTAGATGTTGTGTTTAAGGAAAATTATGTCTGAGATGACATATCCTTGTTGTTAACAATGAAATTCTGGTAACACACTTTTTTAATCACTTCTCTATAATATTTTATCAAGGAAAATAGTTGGAACGAATATTATCATACTTCAGTTCAGTATTAATAGGGCCTGTACTTTTACACATCCTATCGGGAACATTTTTATTAACTTGTGCTGTGTAGAATTTTTCCGATGTGTCAGATGATGTAGTATATTAGTATCTACGATTTTTTTATTTTATTTATAAAATTACAGTAAGAATTCATGGTAATATTAACACAGAACGGGAATATAAAAAAAACTGTTCTAATTGCTCTGTTATTATCGCTTAAGCTGAGTAAAAAAATAGCTTATTTAGAATCTCATTGTTAATTGAAATGTTGAAGAGTATGACAAAAAAATGTATGGCTTGTGTCACTATTGCATGCACCTTTATTATTCGAGATACTAGAAAAAATAGGTGAAAACAAAGAGAACTATTTGAAGGGGCCACAAAAGAACAAGGATTTTCCAAGTACGGTCCAGAAATTTTAGGAATTTCACATTCTTTTCCACAGATAGTTCAAGAGCTACAGCCAAAGTAGGTTTTAGTAAAAAATCTTCCTGTACATCCCCAAATTTTGACAGAACTTTTTTTTTCACCCATGACAATTAATGTGGGTCATTACATTTAAAAAAAAAAGTTTTTCAACTCGTAAGATTATTAAATGTAGGTCTCAGTATTTCCGAGTCTGAATAAGGTACACGTTTTGAAACTGTATTAAAAACATAATAATTACAAATCCAACAGTACAAAAATAAAAGACGCCGACTAATCAATCATAACGCAATGAAAACCCAGTATCAACAGCAACGCTTAAGTGAGGCTACAACTTGCGTTGATTAATGCTTATGCTGGACTAGAAGAACCCGCCACTGAGACTGTAAAAATTCGTAGAACTTGAACTGCAATGATACTACATTCCTCCGGAGGAAATGGCGTCTAAAGACCCTAGTGCCTTTTTTTTCACCGCGAGCGAGATAAGATCTTGAAAATTGTACGCTTACCATTCTCTTTCAGCATTGCATCGTCGACATAATTCTCAATAAATCCGTTCGAGTGTTATTTACATCTGTAATTGCTTATTTGTACGGGTAGTTGCCAGGAAATATGTCACTTAACCGCATATTAAAAGCAAGGTGAAACTGATTTAATGCGAGTTATGGATAAACGGTACAAAAGGACGAATTTGAAATGCGAAACACGAAATAAAAACGTTGTTTTTCCTTGATTTGGAGCAATTCGATTAATTCAGAGTTGGTAGAGAAATGTTTTCGGTTTCGTCATGTTGTAATTATTGACTATTTCACTAGCTTAGTACCCAAAAATTTTAAGAAACTGTCTACTTTCAAATATAGGATGCTATTATGTCTATAGGGTGATTCATATTTTATTTTTTTTTTTACTAAAGACTTTAAATAAATTAAAAGTCAGTTGACTGTATAACATAATAGTAATTATAAGTACGCTTTAATATAAAATTTTTCTATCCAGGAAAAAATGGTGAAAACCAAAGTTATCGGAAATTTTATTTATTTTTGTTGCGATTTCAAACCCTGTATATTTGTAATATAAAAGTTTTAGCTTTTCTTATGAATTTTTATAACACAGTACTAGAAAAAACAATTGAATAATGCAAATCACTAAATTACAGAAAAAATTTTTTTAATGGAACAGTGCATGCTTAGCTTCGTTAAATTGTTCTCTTTTCAAAAATATATATTATGCATCAATAATAATGGCCATTTGTGTTTTAGTTGTTTTTTATTAATTAGGTATTAAAACTCTGTTAAAATTAGTTTTATTTTATCATAAAATAAACGGATAACTTCAAATTTTTCGTTCTCACTAAACATTATTTCTTTGTTGAAAGAGTTTGTTATCGGAAATAGCTAAATAACAAATAAACTTCTGTCAAAGTCATTTGTTTGTCCCGCGTGCCTCCTCCATAGGCACATTCATAAAAAAAGCTAAAACTTTTGTACTAAAAACTTTTTTGTAATTTCAATAATAAACTCACAATAAGTTGTCAGATTATAGTGACTAACTCTGTACATGTCATATAACAGTTTTGTCAGTTTGCACAAACAATATTTTGGTTTATTTAGTGATTCTGCCCATAGAAGATTGCCATGGGACAATTGCTAGTGAAAGTAGTATTTTTTTGGTGTGAGATATTTCTGGTTGGGTGACAGAATAACTTAATTAAATAGAAAGAGATGTAAAAATTTAATTATACCCTCCTTGATTTTATAATAGGAACACCCTGTATATGAGAGTTTCTAACGGTGCTACCTGTAGACAAATAAAGACTTTCACACGCGGTCGCTCCTTTGTCGCGTATTTACGCGAGACTCCGTTAATGTGGACTATTGAGGCTGTTGAGCAAAGCAGTATCGATTTCTACTCTATAATATGCCAGTGACAGAGCTGGATATTAGTTCTATATAAAGAAAAATATATGAATTAACCATTACACTAACTAACGATACTACAAGGAAACAGAATCACGTCTTAATGATGTGGTGTTGTCCAGTATGTCTTTCAAATAAATTTGCCAGACTTTCGATTCAAGGCGATATGCAAAGGAAACGGTTAGAGTATATATACCTAATATGCATACCACCTACATATGTAGTTGCAAAAGTACAGATTTACATTTCTGCGTTTCAATGAATAAATTGCCTTTATTTGTTTAAAACAAAACAACTATAATCGTTTATTAATTGCTGTTGTTAAAATAGATTTCAAAGAGATTCTTATTCTAAGATCTTTTCCTGTGTGGGAAGGTCAGTCATGAGTTAAATTTTAACAGAATTTCCTTTCCTTTCACATTCACTCTCTTTGGGTTTTGATCTTCTTTATACATTATTCTTTGATTTTTAATTAGACAGAAGTAAATTTATGACATGCTAACTACTAGCACATCTTCCTGCAGCCTTCATCTTATTTCTTCATCGGTTCGAGAAATCTAAAGTATCTTTCTTTTTCGTCTTTATTATCTCTATTTGTTTTTCTTTACTTATGAATATTTAGGTAAATATAAAGTATGTATGCGCAATCAATTATTTATAATTTTTTACACACGTACGCATGTGTATGCATTAACAATGTCCAGATTCTTAAACTACTTCTATTATTATGTAACGCTTGGGGAAAATCATCAATTTCGTTTAAAACTTTTATTCCTTCTGCTGTTTATCAGCCATTTAGGGCGTGAAATATGTCAACATGTTTACGTTCTGTAATATGATTAACGGTGTAGGTGGATTTACCTTTACGCTGTCTCATTCACATTTCTGTTATATAATCCTTATCCCAATACCAGAACTGAATAACCATTCGGTTAAACGAGAATAATTCTCTAATTAATATATTCCCAATAAATTATTGGAAGCCGGCAACTAATTTTTTTTGTGGTCTTAAATATCTGTGGATCTGGTAATTAAGAGAAACAAATTATCTCTCAATTTTGTTGCGATGATATATAGCTTCAGTTTGATAATAAATAAAACCGAAATATAAATAATGAACCAAAATGATGATTTAAATTTGTATAGATATGACTGAAATAATTATGTTATAACTAATAGAAAAAGAAGCAAAATTTATTAAATTTCCAGGTACAAAGCGAAGTGCAACATACTTTCTTAAAAATGTTTCAATCCATTCTATTGTTTCAATAATCCATCCATCATGCAGTGATCGAGAAAACCAGTTTGTTTGTTTTAAATTTCACATTCATTATCTTACCTATTAAAAATCTGGGTTAGCTTTCTTTTAATGAGATGATATCTGACTTCATAATTTATTGCTCATGTGATTTTTCAAGGTCAAAATAAAAATTAATTTCTATTCTGCCTTTCAATTACTGCGGCTGTACAAATACGATTTCTGTTCAGAAAATATCAGAACTTTAGTACGGCCTTTAAAATCTGTGACGAATTTGCTTTGACTAATAGTCTGAAAACGGTTTTAACAATAATTTTAATTTCGAATATAAGAAAAAGATCGCACGGAGCCAAATCTGGCGAGTAAGGAGGGTGAGGGAGGAAAGTAATATGATTTCTGGCACAAGACTGAGGAATTGACAAAGTCGAGTGTGTGGGCGCATTGTCACGTGAACCTTGTAAAACGCCTTGATGATTCACTGTTTTATCTTTAGGCAAGAATTCAAAATACACAACAGATAGACTACATCTTCCATATTTAGAGACTAAATTCCTCAACATTGCAAATCATTTGGCTAAAACATAGGAACACCCTGTACTTATAAGTATTTTTTATTTCCATCTATAAAAGCAGTCCAATATTTTAAGTTCTTTTCCTGAATATTAAAAAATACATTTCTCTGCGTGGATTCAATCATTCTGAGGGTTATAATGTGTTTCTCCCTTTTGTCGTATATATTTATATTGAGGAAAATCACATCTGTTTACAGAAAGACGAGTGAGCAGACAAAATCTACATTTCACTCATACATATTAAATCAGGACATGTTAACATTACGAAATACATATTTGAATACTTGAAATAATAGGGAATAATGAACACCCCACAGACTTCCTGGTATTAAACATAAAGTTGCGTTACTCCTTGTATGAATAAATTTATCTATAATTGATATGACAGTTCCCTCTAATTGCCAGTAATTATTATTTATTTTCGTCTTGTGAAACCGTTAGGATAATTATTGTTTTCTCTCAGTTGACAAGACTGGGTGTTTTGTCGGAATGAGGAAAAATTTGTTCAGTGTCAAATGTAGCTTGTTCCAGAATTAATTACATATTTAAGATACCAATGACCTTAGTTCACACAATAGGGGATTAGGATGATGTGTCCAATCAGGCAGACAGAGCATGTCGAAGTCATTTATTACACTTGGAAATTGTCAATCAGGAGGCTCATCAAATCCTACCAACTCTGTATCCTATGACTCGTTTAAATCCACAAGAGCAAATACAAGCATATCATTTGGAGCATTGTACATTGAAATACAAAGATTTTAAAAGTGGAACCATAAAAAATGACCATATCAGTGATAGGAAATGACAAATTATTACAGTGAAGTTATAATTAATTTATTGTACAAGAAGAAATAAACTTTTCAGGTTTCATAAATTACTATAGTAGTAAATGAAGTCATATTTATTATTAATATTTCTAGAAGTAGTAATTATATTGTTTATACAACAAATAAGTTAACATTATCCTTATTATATTAATAATAATAATTAATTGAACATGTGAAAGTTAATGAGCATCCTCCAAATCCTACAAAGTACTTGAATTTCCTGGTTCGCAACGTAAAGTACATACATCTCGTTTTAGCACAGAATCTGTCGTGTGGACTGCGGGGAAACATTTTACGCCATTCAAAGTAGTTGTTACTGCTTGTTACACTCACACACCCTTTTGATAACATTGTGCAGATGATCGTTTAACATATACGTATGTGTACCTAACAAAGCTACAATTGTCAACATGCAAGAATATGTTTTATTGAATGAAACGAAGTGCTTGTTATCCTCGCGTTGAAATATTTCAGTTGCTCTGGATTGTTATATCTGTTTTTGTCACTCTTTAAAAGATACGTAAATTGTGCAAAAATTTATAAAAGTACCTATAGCAAAATTGAAAACATTCTAACACGTTTTATATTCACTGTATTCTGTTGTCTCAACTAAAGTAACATTTTCGGATTAAAAATGAACGCAATAAATTTGTGGCGCCTATCGTGGGGCTCGAATACACCATCCGAGATTACGAGTTTTATGCTCTATTTAATACTTTCTCTATATAATTTTTAATTTAATCTATCAAAGATACAATTTCTTCCAGAAAGAGTAAGTGCTAAAACTATAAAAAATATTCTTTTGCATCTTACCAATCATTGCAGTATTTAATAAATTTAATATTTATAGAACTCCCGAATGATGTTACTCCTGTGTATACCTAAGTCTAAAGAGCTCAAATAACCAATTTATAGATCAATATCAATCATTAATTATTTAAAGACACGTTTCATTAGTTATCTAGATAAAAATAACATTATTTCTCAATACCAATTTGACTTAAAAAAATTGCAGTATTGAAAAAGCAGTCACAGCACTTCTACAAATGATTGTTATTAATTTGAACTCTAATAAGAAAAATCTCTTACAGTATTTCTTAATCTCAATAAATTATTTATATGATTAATGGTATATCATAATAAATTATTAAACAGTCTGAAAACTGTGGACATTGACAAAATGTAATCCATTTAATCTATAGAATTAGATCAGTGATAATTAATAATGAAATTTTAGAAGAACTTTTGTTATTAATTTTACATACCACTTCTAACCTTCATAGAACAGAGATACATCGATTTTTTTTAAGTTCCTGGAATTGTTGCCACACAATCTGCATGAAGATTAAGCTACAAACTGACAGCATAATAATTTTATTTTCCTTCGGTTTTCCACACTGTATTTTTATACAGGGTGTTTCAGAAAGACCTCCCGTAAATTCAGGGGGTATGAACTGTGACTGTAATTAGTCATTACTAACTACAGTAACTAACAATCACTAAAATTTTGATATAAGGTTAATTAGAGTTTAAAATATTACTAAGAATGTATGCGTTGTTTATGAGACATCTATCAATAAGTTTTGACATAAGCCTACTATGAAAAAAGTCACTTATTTTCTTCACCGTAATATTGTAAGAGTTCAATTAAAAGCCTTTTTTCTCGAAAACTGTCCACATTAGGAAGTTCTATTTCATAAAAATATTTTGCACCGTTTGGAAATTTTCGTAAAAATTCTATTTAAATAATTTATTTTATTTTGTCGCTCTGTATCTCGAAAACAAGAGGAGATAAACATATAGTTCATAAGACAAAAAAATCTTATTTTTTGCCGTACTATCACCCCCTGAATTTACGGGATGTCTTTCCGAAACACCCTGTATAAATTTCATTATATTTTTGTTTATTAATATAATTTTACATAAGCAAAATAATCAAAAACAAGTGACATGGTCCCTCTTTGTCCTTTTGTATTTTTTGTATTTTATATGATCCTTTTGTATGCATAAATAGAAAAAATGGGTGCAGAATTAAAATATGTGTCTCTAAAACTTTTTACTTAATAAGAAAAAAAAACTATGAGAAATTTTAGACCAATTGTGCAGAAGCTTTAGAACTCAAAGTTTCATTCTAATTGACTGTAAACAAAAAAATATATTTCGCAAATATTGCAAAATCGTACTATACAATGGTGTTGCGAGCGAGAAAATAGTGATTATACACTAATAAATCACTAATTTGTAATAACAACGTTTGTTTCATAAATATTTATCGATAATATCTTAATTAAAGATAATTAATATAGACGCAATTCGTTATTAAATTATCGCTGATAGTAAACTGCGAAGTTAATTATCACATGCCATAACAGTATTTTTGTATCAAGCCGGTAATGATTACAGCAGTGAATGGTATCGGATGGATAGAGCACATGAAATCAGTGCATTATACCATTTCATTATTACGGTACACGTAATATATGGTTGCGTGTAAGCAGCTCTAAGTACGAGCGAGATAATAATTCCAACTTCATTGTCTAATGATCGGAGTCAGTCGTTACTCGCATTCATAAAACCGTTATTTATTCACCGAAAAGAACAGATTTTCGCCTCAGGTATAACATAATAATAACTTAATAGAACCGTTTTATTGTTAGCAGCACTATAAATCTAGATACATAATTTATATCTGCTTTTGTTTCTATAAATTGTAGATACCGTTTTTTCAGTTTAGTATAGGAGAAGAAAGAGCGAGTCGAGGCATAAATTTTATTGTATACTTTATTATTTTCGGTAATAAGTCATTTTTGACATTTAGCACGGTATCAAACCTTATTTTATTAGTAGTTTTTGTATCGTCATTCCTGGATTTAAAATGAAAATCGATGTTTTTAATGCTTTTTATAAGACAATGGTGTTTGTTTCAACAAATAGGTCAAAAATTCGTCATTTTTCGTTCTACGCGTTATTGTAAAAAAACTATTAATCTTAGCAAAAAATGTTCAACAGACGATTTGACCTAGAGAAACTCATCTTTAAAATGAGACTTTGTAAGTTAAAATTGCTTTATAAACAAAAAATTTATTGCAAAATTAAACGGAAACAGTGCTTTTTCTTTAATTGTATAACTTTTTAAATAATTAATAAAATCTTACCAAATTTTCCCAAAATGTGAGTTTTTATATCCTTAAGAGATGTGCAAAAGATGGGCTCGATCGGTCAAATAGTTTTTGCAAAATTCCATTTATTTATCCCATTTTTGCAAAAAAGGACCATTTTCAAATTACTATTCCGGGGGCAATAGGTCCGGAGTTAGCATTTTTTTTTTAAATCACAGAGCATTAAGATCTGAAATGTTAACATTTTGTAAATGAAGGTTTAAACTTTATGACCTGTTAATTTTAATTGAATTTGCCCATAATTGATCAATCCAGAGCCCGTCAAAGTAAGGGTACGCGGCAGTAGCCCTAAAGGTCCTCCGCCTGGTGGTGGAGGGATCTTCCCCTCAACCAGAAAAAAACTGACAATGTCAAATTTATAATATCTCAGCTTCCATGTTACGTCGAACCTTCTTTTTTTTTTAATTTGGGGTAGCTCGACGAAAAAATTATTTCTGGATTATTTCTACCCTTTAAACCATCCCCTACCCACAAAAATTTTGCATCTTTTTTATTTAAAATATTTTAGATAATAGTTCTCAATAAAAAAAAGTTGTCAAATTTATTTCAACCTATCAAAATTAATTTAACCCCCTCAGACCCCAAAAAAATCAATATTTTCATACTTTTTATATAATTATGGATTTTGCATATTGATTAAAGGATTGATTATTTTGTAAAATTATTATTAATATATTTATTTATAATTAGTATAAAAATATATAAAATATTTCCATAGATACTGACAGAAGAAATATATTTTTTAATCCCCTTGTTAATATTTCTACATATTCAAATAATTAAAAATATCAGTGTGATACCTAAGAGAACCCTGGTCTATGTATTTTTTTTTTAAATTAATTTCACATCCTCTTACAAAGAGCAGTTAACCACGAAAAAGGAAAAATCTCAGTTATTTTCGCGAGCAAATGGCGGCGTCAAACATTTAATCCAAAAACTGATCGCGTTAGAACTAAAAGCGTCTAATCGCCGCATCTCCTGTTTAATGGAAGCCTAACGAAATGAAACCGGAGTTTTTCTCCCGGGATGTCTCCCATTAAAAGTGATATATTAATTTTTAGCTGAGACATAAATAAAAAATTGCGACTGCCCTCGCTCGGGCAAATAATAAATGAGAGAAATCCGAGGATTTAAATTATTGTTGACAACTTTCCTTTAAAGCTTTAACACAACGGGGTCATGTTTTATTTGGCACACCTCGCAATTTTTTACCAAATCATATATCAATAAAATTTTGTTAAAGGTCAATATGATGCTCTTGCCAATTAATGTATTTAATTAAACTCAATTTAAAATAATCAGGGTGGTCCACTAGTGTAACAAAGTACGATAGCTCGCTTATTATTCGAGATACAAAATTTTTTTTTGGATAAAAGTTAGTTAAATAATAAATATTGCATCATTAATAAATATTGTATCATTAAATTATTCAAATGTACCGAGTAATATATGAACCTTCATTTTTGAACTTGTCATAAAATTCTGCGTATGATATAAATAGTTTTAAATGACCAAATTATTTGGAAGAGTTAGAAGGTATTTTGTTCTAGAAAATATTTTGACATTCCGTCAGTTCTCTAAAAAGTGTCGAAATTACAGATTTAGAATGGATTATTTCAAACAACCTGTCAAACTAAAACGGAATAATATAAAATAAAATAATAAACTTCATAAAATAGTCCAATTAATTGAGCCTTTAAATCGCAATTTTGGTCAACTTGCCTGAATTTTTTATATAAGTTAGTTAACTCAAAAGGGGTAAGAGCTACAAAAAAAGGTTTCTTATAAAAATTGTAGAGCATAAAATTCTACATAAAAATGGTACATCGACTTTTTCTAGTGCTATTAAAATTAATAGAGTTAGGGAGACTAGAAATTAAGGGATGATTTCAGAAATTTAAAAAATAATAAGAAGCAGAAAAGTTAATGAATTTTATATATATTTTTTTCAATCTACTCTAAAAAATGTAATCTATCTTTTCAGAGAAATAGATATATTTTTTAATTTTTAATAAAAAAGATAACAATTTCCCAAAACGAACGTGATTTTTTATCTTTATCGTAAAACAAAATTTCGAAAGCAACTTTTCATTATTTTAAATAATCAGTGGAATGGCATAGAAAAAAATTGTTGTAGTGCTAAATCATAAAAATTAACGATTAAAAAATTGAAATTGTTATAACTTTTTTATGAAAAATTAAAAAATATATCTAAGTATTTCTCTGAAAAGAATGTTTACATTTTTTTAAGTAGATTGAAAAAAAAAATATAAAATTCATTCATTTTTCTGCTTGTTATGACTTAAATTTCTGAAATCATCCCTTAACTTCTAGCCACAATAACTCTGTTAATTTTAACAGTACAAGAAAAAGTCAATCGACCATTTTTTTGTATAATTTTATGGTCTACAACTTTTATAAGAACCTTTCTTTTGTAGCTCTTATCTCTTTTGAGTTATCTTAAAAAACTCCTTTATTTTATTTTTCTTCACCCCTGGCCGGGGGTTGAAAAAAATTACTATAACTTATTGTTATTATATACCTCAAAGTGACTTATATTAAAAATTCAGGCAAGTTGACCAAAATTGCAATTAAAAGGCCTATTTAATTGGACTAAAAAATAAAGCCATTGAAGACCAATTTATTTATTTTCTGTTCTGTATAGATACGTCTATTGCTTCCTCGTGGACAACTAATTCCGTCTAACTTGGTGCGCCTTGAGAAATACGGCTATATTTAAACCACTCCACCTAACATTTCTCTTTACAGTACCACTGGCGACCTCTATGCGTTGAGTCAGGAAACAGACAACTGCCGAGCAAGGTTATTCCCTCTTGTACCGAGTCATAGTACGTTATTCTCATAATGAAATCCATAAATCACGTGTCTGCCGCCACAATGACATGTTAATGTTGATTTGATATAGGGAGGATCAAATCTACATTACTTACAGAACAGACGCAAAATAATTTACCTGAAGTAGATGAATGTTTTCACACAATGTCAAGTAAGAATGAAGTATCTACTTTCTTTACTGCGGTTCATAAAACGGCGTGTAACAGCGGTAGTAGTCGTAACGTGTGAGTGGTTACAGGCGTGGGCGCCGTTTCGGGGGGCAAGGAGGGGCATGTACCTCGTCCCAACCCTCCCCTTTAGAAGTTTGGTAATAGTAGGCTAGAGGCACAATATTAGATACGGACTTAAGATAATTCATTTCACTTTGATCAAGTTTGACTGAATATTAACTTGGTAATAATTAAACTTGAATCATATTTGAGATAATTTAACTCTTAATTGTTTTTATATGTTCACAATAAAGTAAAAAGTTACTCACTGGAGAGTAACAGAATCTTAGATTTGAGAAAAATTTGTTAATTCTGAGTTAATAACTTCACTCATAAAACTGCTATTGTACTCATATCAACAGATTGAAAATTTCACTTAATACAGTGACACATTATTGAGTGCGATGTGAGTGAAATTTCACTATTTTTTTTTACAATGTATGTGTAATGTCAGCGTGGTGTTTCCAATCGGTCCCTGGTTTTTCATGTACGATTCCCTCAGGGAATTTAAAGGCTTAGCATTTTGATATTTTTATTTTGACCCTCCCCCCCTATGGAACCGGTGTTAACGCCACCCATGGCAAATGATAATGGCTAGTCGTATAGTATCTCACGAAGGAAATAGAATAACTAGGCAAAACGTTGTTTAGGCAATTTATATACAAGTGTTTTAGTGATCATTACGTTCAACAAATTTCCTCTAAATTAAGATCTAAATACACCACTCCCTTGCCGTAAAACTGCTGAACGAGCAAAAAAGTTGATAGCCATTCATAAAACTGAAACGTCCTCAAAGAAAACTGTTTTTAGTTCGTTACAATGTGCTAGTTAGCAATGCCAATTTATTTGATGCGAAATTTAATGACACTAAAAAATATAGTATCAAAAATTGTGCACTTTGAAATATGTCAAAACATACAATACAAAAAGGCTGTTTTTATTTTTTCTACTGATATATAAAAGTTCTCAATGGCTGTGACTTCCTTTATCTTCGGTATTGATCGACATATACGTAAAGTATAGATTAGTTAGATAAATCCAAGTTTCTCCAACCTAGGTAACTCATATAACTTTTTGTTAAATAAAAAAGTAAAAGTAAAACTTGAAAAAACTATTCACAATAAAGTTGGGGTACTTTTTACCCCCACGCCATCAGTTTTGAACTATTTCCAAATCAAATTTTAAAATAACTGTCTACCAATCTTGTTGAGAATAAGACAGTTAATAGATTTCTACAATTTTATTTATTTATTCCTACAAATTTCGAAGATATCGAATAAAAAACCCTTAGAATCACACTTTCAAGAGACTGTAACCCGTGGAAGCATTTTTGCGCCTATTTTTAATTGAACTTTTATTTGAAATTCATATAACGCTGCCGATCTAATTCTTTGTGAAATTTTGGCAGTGATTATTATAGTCTGTTATGAGATCATTGTACTCCTACAGAACATAACATAGATCGAAATAAATTTGGTACCAAATACAGTGCATGACCCTGAGTGGTAAAATTATTGCTATACAGTACCACCCACTCTTAATTAGCAGTAGTATATGGTAAAACTCTATTCTGGTTCTAATAATGTGTACTGGAACAAGTAGGAAAACTAGCGGTGAAATAAGTAGCACTAAAAAAATCTTTAGTTACTTTATCAAATACTTGTTCTTTATATCAGACTATACAATAGAAGGAAAAAGATGCCCAGCGAAGTAAAACAATCGACATAGCGTGAAGCTAGCAGGTACTTTAGAAAATGACTACCAAAGATGGCTGAAATCACTCGGTTGTAAGAAAACCTTTGTCCGCAAATTCAGATTTATTATTCCGCAGTTATATCGTCTTTCGTCTCTTCTACAGTTTAGAAAGTGCGGCAATTTTTATTTTCATTTCCAATATTTATATTCAAAACCAGATTTTTTTTCACCAGAGAGGAAAATCGAAACTTTTTACTTGTTAAAATTCGTATTGGGTACAAATTTGCCTCACGTAATGAAGTAAAAGGTTCTAAAATCTAAAAGCTTTAATAATTACCGACCCTCACGCTAAGGTTTGCTAGGCGTATTACCATTTAAATTCTCTCCCGGATGGAAATATAACTAATTTGCTTAGCTGAAATCAGAATTCCAATTAATTTATATTATACGCACATATTTAGCGACACATCCATATTAAAAGCTATTAGTTCTTTGAAAAATGGAATATTTCCTGTTCGTTTGATTTATTTATATTTAACAGCACAAAAAAAAACTAATAAAAGATATGTGCCACAGAAAATCAATAATTTCACTCACTGAATGATTTTCACTTAGTTTCACACAATATATTTAATATATTCACTCACGTTAATTATTTACAAAGTATGTGTTGAGCAGTACGCAGTATTAAAAGCAAAATATTTTGAACGGTTATCAATGTCAGTGTAGTTCTGCTTTTTGTACTTATTCTTCTTCTTGTTCCAGTTTCTATGCATAGGTGGGTACCATGTTAGAACGACTTGGAAGCTAGAAACACTTAACAGTAACTGATAGATTGATTAATTAGTAACTGGGTTTAATCAATTATCTTGTACCACCCAACTACTTGTTTGTTACTCATGTATTCATCTGCGATGAAATGTAGATCAAATATTTTCATAATATGTTGATTACTGGGCGAGGAATTATTTGGACGTCACACATGAGTAAAATTATCAAAATGCCCAATATTGAGTGAAACTCGCACTCACTCTCGCGATTCACTCGCACCAATTCTTTTACAGCTCCAATGACTCCCTATTATTATATCCAGGTACCTTTTCAAAATAAAAAATATTAAGCTACTGCCCAAAACCACATACATTTAAGAAGAAAGGACATGTTTTGAAAATAATTCATGTGTATTTCATTGCATTTGTTAATTGTAAAACTTAATCATAATTAAATTCCTTACGTGCTTCACGGTACATTCTAGACAATGTTAATTTGCAGCAAAACTGTAGTTTTTTATGAGAGAAAGAAGCGAAAGTATTTTTTTATCTAATTAATTTTTTTATGACAAACTGGAATGACTAACTTTGTGAAATATGTAAATTAACACACGTTTACATCCAGTGACATCAAATGCTATCTATTGAAAGTTGTTTTTATTAATTTGTATACTGTCAACAGCAACTTAATTTCAGTACATTTATCTATTTCCCAATAAATGAGAAATTAGGTGCTTCTTTAATGTTTAAACATTTTCTTTGTTATCAGTGAAGAAATAGAAGTGGTGTATAGAATGTTGCATAATGTATAATGCTCTAATGTGTATATATAATTTATGCCGCTTTAGTTACAAATTCAACAAGCATCATACACTTTATAAATTATTCAAAAAAATGCCGAAGGCGCCAGTGTTATGCGGTTAAATCTTGTGAATGATGTTTAACAATTTGTTGATAGGCATTAAAGCATTAAGCTAAATATACCACTATTAATTCTACCAGGAATAGCGTCAAATGTATTAAAAAAAATATCAGAAATAATTATTGTCTATAAGAAAAGGATTTACCTATTATTTTTTGAAAGTCGAATTAGACAACGAGTTAATTCAATTATCCTTGTTATGTTAATAGCGCATTAGAAATATATAAATTTTAACTTTATTTAGAGAATAATTTTAAATGAACACACTGAAACTATGGGATTATGGGAAAAATAAGATATTTTGACAGTTAAATACGTGATTTTAAATGCCAAAATATCAAAATATCTAGACCTGAATCTGAAAAATAAATCTGAGAAATAGAGATAAGTTGACGATACTAAAGAAAAGTGTTAATTTACAGGCCTTAGATTTTTTATGCGAACTAATATATACGTAGACATAAATAATTTTGCAACCAAAGCAAGTATGTGCAAATTTTATAAACAACTATTAATAGTTACTAATTAATAGTTAACAATATTAATTAATTACTTAAAAATCTAAAAAAGCTAAATAAACTACTATGGAAATGAAAGCAATTAACGACCAATATTAACGTCCTTGAATAATGATAGCGTAGCTTATATAACTAAAGTTAGTACTACCTATTGGTAGCTAGGTGGCCCTAGTTGTATATAATTTACAACCGTTGTGAGAAAATTATTTTCATTCATCTGTTATTTTATCTACATCTATTTATATCATTAAAATTTTTACCACATAAGGAAAAAATTTGTTAGTTTCTGATAAGTCCTATTTAACTTTTCAGAAACAAAAATATGTTACTACAAATTACTTTTTAATACAGGATCGTTACCCCACGAGCCAAAATTTTAAATTAAAAATATTTTATAGTCGACAATATTATAAACTACTATTAAAACAATCTGCGATCACTCTGTACATATTGAATGCTGGAATAGTATTGGTTATTTGTGTGCTGTTTAAGGCAACATATACATGTAAGTTCATAAAAACTACTTTTTTGTACATTGTAACACAAGCGAATTTTTTTTAACAAGAACATTTTTACTCATAAACTATAAACTAACAAAAAAAAAGTTTAGTCTTTTCAACTCTATGCAAGGATAAATTGTAATAATATAATAAATGCAGTGTATGAAAAACACTTTAAAATAATTGAAAGCTGATATCGAGCTGGTATATTGTTATACAGGGTGACTTTTTTGGACTTAACCATAAATACATCTTGATAAAATTGGTAGTAGTGAACACAATTTTTTCTTTAGAGCGTTTATTTTCATCGTTTAAGTGTAAGAATTTTTAAACAGACATCTATATAAACATTTGTTATAAACTGACAAAAGCTTAACGTGGAACTTTTTATACTTTTGACTCACAAGACACAACAATTGACATATTTGATATATACCCAATTATAAATAGCACGTAGCTGTAAATTTTCGATTTTTTCTCTCGAAATGACAGCAAAAAAATTGAGCGGACTCGGTGGGTTGTTAACTCCTTCTGATTTATTCAAAATGGTATATCGTGCACATTATTGTGACTCATATCAGTTGGTAGAAACTATATACCGGCTATAATTAATCTAATTTTTAAATTTATAGTGAAATAAATAACAGTAATACACACTTAAGGAAAAATCTTGCTTGCTCTGAACTAGTAGGAAGCTTTAGTTTTTTTTAAATATCAGAAAGTTATTATTGCACATTATTTTTAGTACCTATGTTTATTTAAAAAAAACTGTAAAAATTAATATTTTTTTGTTTATTTTCAAAACAAATGTTTTACAAAATGAAATAATTATTTACAAACAAATTTTTTGTATTTTTTTTTTTATGTTAGTTATACAGGGTGACCAAAAATTAAACCTTGTATTCTTTGGTGAATTTTAAGGGGAGTCTTTCCTGTAAAACGCTTCGTTAAAAAGATACGGGGTGTTAAATTTAAAAAATATTTTTATTTTTTTTTTAAATTTAAAAACTGGTAAGAGATATATTTGAAATTGAGCACATATATTTATGTAAACATTGTCCAAAATCTGAGGATTTTTTCTAAAATTTACATGCTCGATTGGCGAAGATACAGAGTACCGGTGGCATATTTTTCTAAATAAAATAGTACGCCACTGCTTTATGGTAACAACAATATTTTCGAATTCGTCTTTCAATTTTCTACAAATTTCTACTCTTTTATGTTTTTCAAAAAAAGCCTGATTTTTGAGTAAAACTTAAAAAACCAACTGAAAACTTTTACTTAAATGACATGACAAGCACTAATCATTGGATTATTTATTCGAATAAAGAAATTAATAACATTAGTCATGATTTTAATAATTTTATTTGAGTAAATGCTCGAAAATACCTCCATTTCAACGAACACAATCTTTTTAGTAACGAAAATGTAATTTGTTCGAAATTTATTGTTGCTCGAATCTGATGAAAAACATTATTTATTCTTTCTTCTAACAGCTCAGAATGTCAAAGTTGCTATCGCAGCCCACTACGTAATTTTAAAAAGCATTATACTTATTCGAATATCGAAGTGTGTCCTCAGTTCGTTTTTTAAGTTTTACTCGAAAATCAGGCTTTTTTCGAAAAACATAAGAGAGTAGTAATTTGTAGAGAATTGAAAGACGAATCAGAAAATATCATGGTTGTTACCGTAAAGCAGTGGCGTACTATTTTATTGAGTAAAATATGCCACCGATACCCTGTATCTCCGCCACTGCAGCATGTAAATTTTATGAAAAGCCCTCAGATTTTAAACAATGTTTACATAAATACATGTCCCCCATTTGAAATTATTTCACTTACTAGTTTTTTAATTATTTAAAAAAATTAAAAATATTTTTTGAAGTTTAACACCCTGTATCTTTTTAACGAAGCGTCCTAGATAAAAACTTTATAGGAAAGACTCCCCTTGAAATTCACCAAAGAATACGAGGTCATCATTTGTGAATCACCCTGTATTTTGTAATTCTTTCAATTTCATTTTTAACAGCAAACAAAAAATGGCTTAAATGGCTGTAATAAATTTTATTTCTCCCGAACGAATTCGTCCCTCGGTGCAGATTTGTCATTCACTAGAGATACATGTGATTCGCGCCATAAGCGTATTACTCCATTTTTGCTCGTCGCGTTAAAGAACGATCGTTTCTCACCGGGTCTTTAGAAACGGCAGACGGCCGGTAACGCTGCTTGCTTCACCTTAATGAAACAACATAAATTAAACGAACAATTCACGGACCGTATCTTTTCTCGCACCACTTACGCAGCTACTTCCCGTAGTTATGATAATAATATCTAAGATCTGTAAATCCCCACCAAAAGGAGTCGTACCGCGTAACCAAACAATTGCCCGGCAATTTAGTCCTCTATTTGTAAGCAACACATCCAATTCGGTAGTGCCAACAGCGCCAAGTTTAAAACTACACCCACGGCTCTCCCAAGAAGATTACCATTATGCGTGTGAACACACAACAATAGTTTCAAATTTTGAGTTGCGTCACGCGTGAAAGTTCTACTATTGTTGTATTTTGCGTTAGTGAATTATGTTGTGACATCTGGTGCTGTAAAAATTCCGGTGGTGATGTGGTTCAGTTGAAAAACCTCGGACCGTCTTTTTTTTTATTAAAAATACAGTGCGGCACCGACTTACAGTTCTGCGGCCGTTTTTGTTAACTTTTACTTACAATGGATTTACTGGAGCGTACCCATTAAATTAACAGTGTAATTCTTCGGATATAATAAGCATAGCGAATTAATTTAATAGGTATTTTATTCGGGGTATGTATTTTGCTGGCACTCGGGTTTTTTGAACTTTGCTTGAAACGAAACTAGGATTTCGTAAGTAAGAAAGGATCCCGAATTTTATTGACACTAAACATAAAAACAAAAGTAAACATTTCGCCAGCTCAAGTGTAACATAAATTGTCACCTTTTTTTTTCACTAGTCACTTTTGTCCCGAATATGGCGTGCCAATAAAATCATTATTATATCCACATCCAATTTTAGCAAACTTTCCAAAGTAGGTGTTCAGCATTTTGTTAACTGGTAATTCTATTACTGTCATAAAAAATTCCTATAATTATATAGTTAATACTTTTTTTTCCTGAAATATTGAATATCTGATAGAGGGTGAGCTAGCTTTGATGTGTTTGAAAGGATTTCTCAAATTTGACTGAATTTTATTATATTTTTTTTTTCAACTTTAATATAAATATTATTTAAGGAATGACAATATTTAGATATTAGTAAAAATTAAATTGAAAAATTATAAGAGTAGATTAAAGAATTTTATACACAGGGTGTTTTATTGAGGACTAACCATCATTTTATTTTTATGAAAGAGATTTTGTAAAAGTGCATTAGTAGTATCATTTTACAATTCATACAAAGCCATGACCAACTGCAACCATTTTTATATGTAAAGCAGAACTACTAAGCCTTTTTTATTTAAAAAATTCCAACGAATTCTTGTTCGGGATAATTTGAAACACAAATTAACTGATTTTTGTATTTCTTAAATAATGTCTAAAAAATATCATTGCAACAAATTACGAAAGTGTTCCTCAAATTACACATGATCTATTTACAGAAATACGAAGAAATAGAGAGAAAAAAAAAATGTTTTTATTTATGTGGCACACATTGTTACCCCACAACAAAAATAACATATTTGCGAAAAAGTTCGTTAAAATCAGTCAATAATAGAAAAGTTACAGGGGTTATTGATCCTTAAAGAGAACACCTTGTATATGGATTTCTCAGTTTCGTTAAAAATTTGAGCATAAACTCAAAAAACCAGATATTTATTCAAACAAAAAAATATACCTGGAGGGTGTAACAAATGACATTGCGGCAAATTTTAATGAGCGACTAGTGTTACAATAAAAAAAAACAATAAAAATGGCCTACATTTTTATCTCTCTCATAGTGGTTATTTATTTACTTTATATACAGGATGATTCACAAATGGTGACCAAAAATGACACCTCAATTTTTGGTCATCATTAGTGAATCACCCTGTATAATTCTGTTTTCACTATTTATTTGGACATTTTGCCCTTATATATAAAAAAACTAATGAAATAAACCCTTGTACCAACAGAATCAGTCAAGAGTTATTTTTGTTAAATCAGTTTTGGCTAACGAAAAATTCCACACTGAAAGACAACATGCCAATAAAATTGTTTCCGTATCGAGAGAACAGAATATTTTTCGTAATTAGTTGTAACAGGTAAAACTTTTTTGTTTACGTTTTTCCGTAATTAATAACATTATAGGATGTTTATTCTTTTGTTACAAATACTTCTTATTTTAATATTTGTAGTTATCAAGGATCTAGGTTCAGAAAATAATTTGAGTTGATTTCCTACCAACTCCAGCTTCTAAATAATTCAGAAGTCATTTCCAGTTGTGAAAATAAAAGCAGATTGATTTCATTAATTTGTTCACGGGTTTCAAAATGCTCAAACAAAGAGAAAGAAAAAAATTAAAATTATGACACAAATAAGTAACTTCAGACAATAAGTAAAATTTAACCATCAAAAATTGCCTGAGGTCGAAATCGCAAGGGGTTTAAAAGGTTTGAAGTGACATCGGAAAGAATTTTACAGATATCCAACCTAGATTATTGTCGCTTGCACTTTTTTCGTACAACTCACAAGTAAAATTCCGAAAATCTAAAGCAATGTTAGAACAATCGTCTTTCAAAAGCTCGTACATGATCGCTGTTCTGTAGCAATGTCACTGTTATACCCCGTACGTATATATTTAGGTATGAGTAAATAAATTAAATGTATATATTATACATTCTACGAGTTTCGCTTTAAATGTTTCTTAATTCATAAATTTTTCTCGTACCGCTCTCATAAGCGCATAAACATGTTGACCCGCAGACAGCCAGTTCATATCCCTGTTTTGATGATTGCCATCTAACGCCAAAGTGGGAGAAACACCTGAAGTTAACAACGTAATATAAACAATTTATTAATATAACTTTCATCTGGCGTATACTTCATACAGAGAAACTCAATTGCACCTTTCCACTAACCAGGCAGCAATGCAAAGTATAAATAAGAATTTACCAGTCATATAGAAAATAAAAGACACGATTCCCGTTTGCCAACTAGGCAGCGGAGTTACCGATCGTTAAATTATCGAAACATTATCATCTAAGGGGAGAGTTAGGAAGAATGTCGTCATGTAATGGCAACGGGTCGCACAGTAAGGCAAGTGAAGCAAGGGGAACGACTAAGGAGATCCCAGACGTCTTTGAATCCCGTGTCTTCGCCAGAAGTGCGGTTCAAGCCCAACTGTGATGTTGCCAAGGTGGTTAAAACTAGCGATCTTGGTACGTGATTTACTTTTATTATTATTTAAGACCATTCACAACTTCCCACCATGCTTATTTGGTACTATTTACTACGAACTAGACGTTTCTGAAAAAATATTTAAGATTGTATTATACATAGTGTCCTGAGTTGCTCATACCTCATTTTATTTGGCGACAGAATATCTCAAAATAACAGAAAAAATCCACGTAAACATAAGTCGTAGAATTCATCGTCTTTGACATACAGTTTTGAAATAAAAATCAATATTATATTTTTTTTTCGAAACACCAACCGAAATTTAACACACTGTATCAACCATCGTCTCACGTATATCAACTCAATAAACTTTTGCTCATCATTAGTGAAGTCATCACTCCAAGTTTCATCAATCTAGGTCAAACATATTAAGAGATAATTAAATAAATGTAATATGTTTTTTTTAATTTTAGTATTTCCTTGAAAACAAAACGTTCTACGACCTATATTTTCCTATTTTGAGGATTCTGTTAGCAGGCGAACATAAGTTTGTACAAATCGTGACACACTGTATGACTAAATGACATAAATCACTGACACTGACATAAATCCTGCTGATCTTTGCCAGAGTTTTATGTTACCGATACAGTTAAAGTTGGGCAAAGAGTAATCCGGTATTATTATTAAATACATTATTCAGTAATCCATAAAAATGTGAATAACGAATACAGTAATTTAGTATTCACAAAAAAAGTTTATGAATATGAAATATATTCGTGATGGAAGAATACGGATTCTAAATATGTTACAGTATTTGTACTTACGAATACAGTTTATTTAGACCAAGGGGGATCTGTTTTGAGGTGGATGTGAGAGGGGGCAAGCAAATTTTTTCTGGATTACCTTCAGTACAACTCACATAATAAAAGTGTAGATGCCTAGATCTGGGCGAGGTCCGGAACATTTTCAAAATTGCAAAAATTCCTATTTTGTCTGAGTTTTTTTACTTATATCTTGGAACCTATGCATTTAGGAAGAATATTGAAGAGGAAAAAAGTTTTAGAATTTAATTTTGCACAATATACTGTGATTTAAAAATGTTTAGATTTATTACCGATGTTGCAAAATATCAATAATTGGTGAAAGAAAAGGCAAAATAATCAAGTTTTTTGGATAATTTTTTTAAATATTTTAATTGCTCCTAGGGCATTCTAATTTTGGTAAAAAAAAACTTTAGAGTATAATGAAACAACAAACCAAATTTCATTAAAATCGGTTCGATAGTTTTCGCAAAATATTTTTTTTTAAAAAAATTTTGAAAAAAAATTGTCGAGTTTTCAAAATGTTGCACAGCCTGAAATAAAGCATTTAGATACTTGAAAAATGTTTCACATAGAAAAGCCCAGTCAACCCTTCAAATGGATTTTGAAAAATTGAAATCGGTTGATTAGGACGACCACAGTAATTTTTTAAAGTTAACACTATTTTTTTTTTATTTTTAAACAATTAGATTACATTTATCAATTTGCAATTTAGTTTTTTTTCAAAAATTAAATTTTTCTACCAATTATAACGATATTCATAATCGGTTCTACGATTTCGATAGACAAAAACAATTCCCTCGGCTTAAAATTTCTTAAACAGATTCAGATATTTACACGGGTATTTAAGTACGATTAAATTCGGTGCATTTTTAATTCACACTTAATTGATTAGTTATAGTTACTTGCTGTTATTGGCACTGCCAACTTAGGAACACAAAAAGACATGCAAATGAAAACATTACGAAAATTTTCAAGTTTGGAGATTAATAAAAAATACGTCATATCCTCTCTCTACCATGTCAGACAAAAATTATGATATTTATTCATTTCATAACGTTGGCAAAGTATATTTTTGGACATATTGTATTAAATCGGAGTCTGTCTTCTCACTAAAAAACTACATAGACCAAAGGGTTCAGGAAAATGTCGAGGCATAAGCATTGAAATTTATGTACTCCGTACGACTGCAGAGAACTGTACTTATTAGGAAAGATGCTTGTTTTTTTCCTTGTTGAATCGATATATGGGATTTTTGCAGATTTCATAGAGATACCACGGTACTAATAAGCCAATTAACGTCGTAATAATGAAGGAACTGCCATACTAACTGCGCCGTTTGTATTTCAATAATGCACCATAACTGTCCGTAATTGGTTTGTTGATTATTAGAAAAATAGCAGGTTTTAAAATTCAATGCGTTTTACAGATCTCTGACCTACTTATCCCAATAACTATTAGAGTGCTTTCTAATTCGACACTGTACGTAATTGATTTGAGGAAGGGTTTGGGGGGAGGAGGAGCCGACATTCAAATATATTAATGGAAAAGTATCGTTTTTTGATCGGTTTATTAACTTTGGTGCCAGGCGACATTCACTGACTCAAATTATGTCAAACTTGCATTTATAAATTTGTTAATGCGTGTGTTTTTAAGTATGTAATTTAAATATTGCATAAAAAATGTACACAATATTTTTTGAAAAATTGCTATAAAAAAATTTTGATGTATTGAAAGTAAAACATTTTTTGTTGAAATCGTATGAAAATAGTATCTATACATCATTTTGTTGCATAGAATGGGGGGCCACAATAATTTAGTAATTTTTACAGGCCATTTCTATCCGTGTACAAACGATTCTACCAAAAGCATCAGTGTGAAATGTGTAAATATCCAATTTCTTTTATCTTTGCCTAATTCTTGATTACAGAAATATTTTTTTATAACGCGAAGTGAAGAACGTCAATTTTTAATAACAACTGTTGGACTATGTGACGAGATTTTTAATTGCCCTGACTCATCGTCCAAATAATTGACTATCAGTGTAATGTAAGCGTCAGTATTTGATGCTGAATATTAATGATTGTGGTTGATGAACACAGGTGATGTTTTTTCACATTGGAATGTGTTTGTCTTACACTTGTGTCACCGAGTTTTATAACAACCGTTCTAAGACTAAATCTATAATTTCCTTCGTTGGGTTTCATTCACAAATAGGTCTCTAAGATACTGTATCTGAAATAGTTTTACGTTATCTTGTCCTGGATTATTGAAATCAGATAAAAATGCTACTGTCACTGTAATCTTACATTAATTAATTACAAATTCAATTACGTTTCTTTCTGCGCAGATAATAATCAAATTTGAAAGTTTCAACCTAGTACCAATAACAAACTGATGACAACTTGAATGATATATGTTGAAATTTAGCAAATAGTTATTAGATTTATTAAAAAAAGTAACTTTGCAGGTGCTACTATTAGTCACCATAAAACCTTATCTTTTTCTTATGTAACTAATATGTAATAATAATAGACTAGCAACATAAGTTGACTTACAAGGAAGCCTAAATATGATATTAGGTAACTATACAGTAAATTACTATGTTAGTCAACTAAAGCAAGGAAAAGGTTATAAAAACACTAAAATAATTTTAGTTGTCAAAATAAAGTACCTAAACTAAAATTACGACCAGAATCAATAAAATATTAAATCTCTATCGCATATTGATATATTCTTGTATTTTTAAAATAGAAAACATTATACCACCACGAAGAGACATACTTTGACTTTTGTTTTATTTTTTTATGTAAAGGTATATGTCAGTAAGCAAATGTAAAGGAAGTTTATAAAATTAAAACCCATAATGCAAACAAACGGCTGCAAAAGTAATGTAAGCGCAAACGTTTGCGACTGAATGTAAATGATTGTGGTTGATGAAAACAAAGTAATGTTTCCTCCTGGAATGTGTTTGTCTTACGTATATCTCATTAAATTGCATAAAGGCAACATCGTGGCTAATATTTTTAACGCCGGTCTACCTTTCCACTTCATTTGAATACGGTTCTTAAAAAATTTCTTCATCTGAAGACAAACACACAATACAGGATGTCTGTGAATTTATTACATAATTATGTCCAAAACTTTATCCTTGTATTGTCAGCGATAGCGAATATATTGTCGTGTGAGCTCCGGTTTCAAATTTCACCCATCTTCTGAATTCGAAGCCATATATCTCCCGAAAACGCTAGAGAACCGTGGAAGTAAAACAGTACACATCCAAGGACATCAGCTAAACTGTCATCGCAGTGCTTGTAAATATTCGAAATTTTCGCTGATGTCGACAGGGATCGCCGATATCCAGAAAGGACACAGGCAAGAAACAGCAGCGAGGATCCTCTTCGAGAATTGGCGGAGTCATCAGGAGGTGCGATGGAACGTCGACTTTGGTCTGCAGAATAACATACCTTATAAAATAAAGTACAATTTTACGTATTCACAAACCATACATATATTATATGTCAGTTATTATACCAAACATCATTTTTATCGAAAACGACCAAGTTTTGGATGCATATTGCTCTATATATTAAATAGCAAAGAGTACACTTTCAAAAGGAAAGTCTATGTCGTTTCTTCTCTAACAATATTTTGCCTTGGAGTTAAATTAGATTCCCTTTGAATTACTTGACCTCATAAAAATATAAGTATGCGGATTTGAGATCTCAGAACTTTCTGATCATTCTGTTTTTATAAACCTACCCCTCGCTACATATTCTTCAACAAAATTCCATGAAAACGTACAAGCTCGTAAAATTTATTTACCGTAACTAATGTTTTATGTATTCTTGAACTACACATAGTACATTAAAAGTAACTTTTCACTAATTTATGTACCTTTTAATGATTGTGCGTGATCTGCAACCACTCTTGACTACATTATAATGAGTTTTAATTATCGCTGCGACTTAGACAGAGCGTCAAACAATAGCAGGGGTTCAATATCCAGAGTCAATAGACAGAAACTATGCCACCTTAACTCACACAGAGGTAATAATGTGTCGTTATATCGCAATATTGCAGAAAAGAACGCCGCATGTCGTCCATAAAGAGATATCTTCACAAAAAAGCCGTTTTCCATGGTACTAGTTGCGTGTTTCTCGGTAATATATTTTATCCCTTCTATAGGATGAAGCAACGTATGAAAATTATGTACTCGTAGTAAATACGTGATTTCTAATGTATGCGTAAAAGCCCACCAACTTTGAAAATTTGTACCTAAGTGTATAAGGTGTCCAAGCAAATTAAATTAATTGTATACCATTTTAAAATTGAAGAAATTATGTCAAAGTAGTGGCAGAATTTGAAAAAAAAGGCAGATATCTGCCTTTTCCAAACGTTATTCCACGAAAATTAACATCAAGCCGGGTGATATTTATGAAAGGGGATGAAAAACTGTATACGAAAAGTGATGAAGGATGTTTTCCGAAGCAATAAGATTAATGGTTTCATAAAATATTAAATAAATTGAAATGTAAATTCCCGTCTATCTTTTAATATATTATGCGCTTTAAAGATGAAATTACAATTTTTCAAGATATTTATTGTTTTTCTTATTGTGTGTAAGACGTACCGTTTCCTGCAAAGAATCGTGAGATATCCGGCTCAAACAATCATCGAATCCACAAATATAAAATATTCTCTCATATATCCATACACATTGATTCCAATTAACCCAAACGTCATTTCTCACGATAGGAGGAAGTAACGGAATTCGCATAAAAACGTGTGTTTCGACGTGTTAAATTTTTCTTTTTCTTCCATACTCAGCTATCGAGTTCTCCTAATTGGTAGCTGAACAATGCGTCCTTTAGACGACTCGGTATTGAGAAGCGCTTTTTACATAAGTGAGTGCGACATACCGATTTCTTAAGTAATCATCAAGGTTCTTGTCTGCATTTTATGGACGACTATATTCGCCGTATCATTCTCTGGTGCTATTGTGTTATTTTGACGAGTGCACATTTGAAATTTACAGTATAAACAATACCAAATCAAATCCAATTTATGTACACAACAGTAAAAATATCCAATAATAGGACAAAATTTAGTTTATGAACATTTATGAACAAAAAAATGTTATAAGAAATTAAATAAACAGAGGAAATAACATATAAAAAAATAATACAATATATCAATAACAATTAAATACACGCTATACTAATACGCTAATAAAGATTAAAAAACAGAGAAAAGAAAGAACAAAAGAAATAAAATTATTATAATTGGAAAATATAGTGTGTTCCCGAATGGACCTAACTATACTTGTAATTTTCCTTATTTCACATTTTAAGGGGAAAAGTCATTCTTTATAAAAAATTTTGCTTATCATGAAAAGTCATTTGCCATACTCTGACTTTCAAAATAACATACAGAGTGGTTAGCAAATAAGCAAACGTGAATTTGTGCCAAGAGTAAAGTATTAGTTTTTTGAGAGGAATTTAAAAATGTTACTGAAAAATATTGTTTCTAATGTTAATAGTAGTCTAGATTTGAAATTTGAACATCGTATCTCAAAACTGATGTTTTTAAAAATTATGATTAAAATAATTTTATAAATAATAACAAAACTATTCTATGTGTTGTATCGATAACAACATACACTGATATTTATTTATAAAAAAGTCAAGTCGTTGTCAGAGAACTTTTTAATAATGTTGACTGTAGAACAACGAATCTATTTCCCAGAAATCACTAAAACAAAGGTCACTAGATTTAAATGTTAGTAAAAGCCATTTGCAGAGAATTCTGAAAGATAATAAAATACATCTCTACAAACCAGTAAGATTCCATAAGCTTGAGGAAGGGGATGATACCTTTCGTTTAGAATTTTGTATGTTAATTATTGGGAAAGATAGATTTTTCTACAGAAGGATTTTATTTTTCGACGAGTCAATATTTATTACGAATGGAGTTGTTAGTTAACAAAATTGTAGGCTCTCGTAGGAACACAATCCGTATTATAAATAAAAGTCAACGATATAAAAAAGTAAATGTTTGGTGTGTGATACGTTATAAAAAAAAATATTAGACCACATCTTTTCGACGCAAACTTAAATCAAAACAGTTACATAGAGATGTTGGAAAACTTTTTAATGCCTGTTTTGGATTATATAAATTTAAAGGACAGAAGAAATGTTACAGTGCAATTAGTGTAAGAAACTGGTTAGATCAGCATTTCCACAATAAATGGATAGGACAGTTTGGTCCTATAAGATGGCCTGCACGCGCCCCAGACGTAACCCCGCTTGATTTATTTTTATTGGAATACTTGAAGCAAAAAGTTTATGCCTATGATTTAAAGATAATTTATACCTTTTAAAGGAGAAAATATCAGAAGCAATAGCCGACATAAACGAGAGATACAATTCATTTAGTTTATGAAAAATTCAGAAAAATGTTGAAAAATGTGTAACAGTAGGAGGACAACACAGAATAGTTTTGTTACCATTTTATTCAATAAATTAAACGCTTTCGCTGAATTTATAACATTATTTTAATCATAATTCTTGCAAAAATATCAACTCTGAACTACTATTGACATTAGATACAACTTCTTTCAGTAACATTTTTAAATTCCTCTCAAAAAAACTAATATTTACTCTTGGAAAAAATTAATGTTTCCTTATTTGCTAACCACCCTGTATGTTATTTTGAAAGTCTGAGTATGGTTAATGACATTTTACGATAAGAAAAACTTTTTATGAAGAATTACTTTTTCCCTTAAAATGCGAAATAAGGAAAATTCGGGTACACACTGTATTTCATATAGCTCTATTTATGGATGTGTCAGACAAAAATGTATATTGCATTGGTTGGGTAGTATAAAAACATCATGTTTATTGATTTTTTGAAAATATTGGTGCCAGCAATTGGTTAATAAAGAGTTTCATTTTGCCTGAATGGAAACTAGGGACCTGATGTTATTATTCTAACAGTGGCATTCAGTTAATTTTGTTATTAAACAGATTATGTAAAAATAATACACTATTCACAATTTGTTTCAGCTTTAAAGAAGGAATCTAGAAAGTAACAATTCATTATTGCGGTCTGGATACACTATTGTGTAATAATTTTTATAAGGTCATTAATAAATACCAAAAATAACATGAGTATTGGGTCAGACCCCTGAGGAACATCTAGTTCAGTCGCAAATAGCCCAGATTCATACATTAAACATTATCTGGTTCAGAAACGTTACTATCATGAAGAGTGTCGGTACAAATTGTAAATTAGTAGACGTTGATTTGAGATAATTTAAGCACGTCGGTTTTATAACTAAAAAAATGTGTGTTCAAATAAAAATAATTGTTTGAATGTTCAAAATAACCACTACTACACAAACACGTACTCCATGAATCCAATAGTCTCGTCAACGCATGAAAATTCCTGGTATCATTGTCACTTCCTGAGCGGGGACAAAAATTCTATCACGAAGCTGCTCTTCGTGTTCAATTTCGCCGGAATACGAATGTTTTCGTATGACCCCACAAACAGATATCTAAAGGATTTATACAGGGTGTTAGAAGCTTGACTGCCTTGATTTTTACAGACGACAGAATACATTAAAATAAACAAAAAAACCTTTCCGACAAAAAAATTATCAAAATCTTCAATTCAATGTTCAAAAATTCGATTAATTCAGGAATATTGACATAACTGCGTGTATAGAATATATCACTTTATTGAACTTCTTTATGATTAATTCTAAAAAATAATTAGCGTTGTAATAAATTTAAAATTCGATAAAATTCATATCGGGCAATGTGACAACGGGGCGGCGGTTTATTAACACGAGGTACTAAGGTGGCCAGTAACCACCAATACACAATCCAGTTGGTATCTGGATTCGAGCGTGTCGGAGTGTTTCTTGTGTACCACTATTTCCTTTTCTTGAGGTGTTTTCCAGCGAGTGTTAGAATTGAGCTATTACATCCAGACATTTCCTAACTTCAAAAAACGGGTCAAAAATAGCAAAAATTCACGAACAAAAATTATTTTTTATGTATTCAAATTTTCATTTATATGGTTAAGACCTCACCGAACGTGAATCCGCGATCAGAATTGATGGTTCTTTTTCTAACCTCAAAAAAAAAAAAACGGGCCAATTAAGGTCAGATATAACGAATTTTCAAAAAGTAACAGAATCGCGCCAAATTGGGTATACGGGGTCGCTGATCAGGGATCTGAAGTCAATTTTGAAAAATTCAAGATCCAAGATGAAGGAAAAAAATGTTTTTCTCATTTTTTTTACAGATTATGAGCATTTGAAGGCAAAAAAAAACGTGATCCTTTAATATTTTAAAAAATTCAATCGAATGAAACAAAAAAACGGCTTGATGGATCGAATTGAAACTCTGTAGGGCTTCTAAGGGTACAATGACCTGTAAAAGGCACACTTAACATTAGTCATTTTCCTAATATTCTCAATGTGGCACGTGATTTTCTAGAAGACCCCTAAAAGTCCTATTTTTACGATTTTTCAGTCATGTTAAGGATAAAAAAAATATTTTTTTTCTAAAAAACCGTGCCAGGACCTTGTAGGGAATTCATTCAAGTTTCTGAAACCCACCGTCGATTTTCTGTGCAAACATTGGTTTCTGAGATATCGATGAACAAAGAGAAAATTATCCATTTTCATTCAAAGTCCGATAGTTCAGCGAGAAATGGTCGTATCGAGACCAAAAAAAAAGGAATTTGAGGTTCATTGACCACCTTTTTTATTCCTTAGGTTGTTTAGTTTGGAAAATTTTTATTTTTTTTTGCAGGTTCCAAAATTTGGAACTTTCAGGTTTCAATTTGTTTTTTTTTTCTTTTATTCGGCCCTTTTTTTTCAAGGTTCCGGCCTTTTGAAAACTCGCCGAAAATTTTGATTTTTTTTGATCCCTTAATTTTTTCCACTAGTTTAAAACTAAACTAATAAAACATATATTCTTAGAAAACAATGATTAATGTTTGATCCAGGTCATATACGGATTCAAGGATCGCAATTGCGATTAATAAATGATATATTACTACAAACAGCTCAATTAGCTCCACGCTCGTAACTGTCATATAAAGTAATTAAACTAATCTAAAGTTAACACCGGCGAATGTGTAGCAGAGTAAATAAAACATATCTTACGAATCCGCGTTATATATTAATTTTATGTATTCCGACATTAATAGGTTTGCGACACTTGCAAAGTGACTTCGGGTACACGAGATAGTCGCAGTAAACGCAATAAAATCCAGTTACACGGACAACCGCGCGTATTTCACGTTTTTGTCTCGCAACGTACACAGATAATTGTTACGGCAATTTGCGCAATTCCGGGCAAATTACTGCGTAATTATACACATATATAATTATAGATTTCTAACTTTTAATTTCGCCCGAATGATAAGGCTTTCGTAAAAATCACTTAAAGCAGCATGTAACACGTGTTGATGCAAGACCACGGTTGTTACACACGCTCGTTTATACAGAAGCATAAGTGAAACTAATGGACACCTGTTTGGAGTTGGAGTGTTTACACTTTTGAAGACAGTTGTTGATTTTGTTGAACACTTGCTAGACATGTTCTTCCTCAAATGAACCGAATATATCTATCTGTGTCAGTTTCCAAAGGTGTTGTAATTTCTATAAAAGCATATTGCGATTGCGTTTCTCCATATTACGGAAAAATACGTACTTATAAAATATTTAGAAGTAAAAGGTTGTCTGGGAGTGTGTCGAATGTCCGAAAATCGCTTTGTCAGTGTCAGTATAAACAAATTTTTGTAATGCAGCACACAAATACACAAAAGACAAGTCTCTCAAATTATAAAAAAATTTCACTCAAATTTCACTCAATTTTACTCAAAAAGGTCTCAGTGTTTGTCCACATTCAATATAGTGAAGTTTTCACTCTATTTAACTATTATTGTCATTTTTTACTCAGACTTGGTTTTTAATTAACTAAATATTGAGTGCAAAAATAAATCACTCACAAATGATTAATTAGAATAATTAATTCACTTTGCGGGGCCTCCTCCTGTCCTGGCTGAGACCCGTCAGCTGAGACCCGTCGCCGCTGGCTAAGACCTGTTATCCTGACGATCACGCTTTTCTGGATCATCTAACGGGCCTCTATCAACTGTGGTCGGGATTACAGAAGCATTATGTAAGTGGTGCCATCTTCACGGCGCCATTCAAGTTACTCGAAATTAATATACATTTAAACCCACTTAGTAATGACGACATTTACTCTGATTTAGGTACAAGTGCACCAAATACGAGTTTACGTGAAGAATTTATGTAAGGAGTACTTATATTTGAATGAAAATACTCAGTTATTTGTCGTCAGTCGACTTGTGCGAAACAAACCTTATACACACTTTTCGCTGACCCAAATGTTCGGTTAAAATGCGAATAAATTGTTGTTTTTGAGATGCTCAATTCCAATTCCATGAATTTCATAGAAGATATTGACTGATTTTTTAAGAATTCACGCACAATTTATACTGTTACTTTATAACTCCGCTTCTGTTACTATATAATTGCAATTCCAAATATGTGGCTTCATATTATAAATATTACAACGAAAATTTAAGCAAATATATATTTAAATATCCCGAAGACACCTGATAAATTTATGAACACGATTACATCAAATGGCAAGCATCGAGAAAACATTAACACTGTAATCAAACACAACAGCTATAATCTTTAAAAGGTCTCCTACTTTATTAGTTCCTCCAGTTGTTATACTGAGGAGAAAATTACACTTTCTTCTTTTTAACGTGAAGAATAACCAGTTATCGTTAATAGTTCACGGTAATGTCAACAAACACACAGAGGTTGCGTTAATAAATAGAAATCTAATGGGAATTTATTGCACCGTCATTTAGGAAGACAATACCACACATGTCGCTGGTGTTACTGACTGGAATAATAGAAAAATTCGATTTGCCGAGAATCCAACTCGGCTAGTTTTTAACTTAACGTGACTTCCCGTTCTGACTCTATAATTTATATGTCAACTTCTTCGAGTTTATTTTATTCGTACGTGTAAACGTCAAAAGGTAGACCCTGAATTAATTAATGACTGTATTGTTTCCTGCCTTCATATTTGTATCGCGTTTACAAGTGGGCGGACGTTTATTAATTTTGGACGGTAATTGCTCTTATATGGTCTACCATAAATCACATAGATTGATTATATTATGGGTCGACGTCATAATTACTCTCGTGTGCAATCCCGTACTTTTTTATCTAACTGCTTTGTGTAGATTTAACGTTCCAATAAATTTTTGGTACGGATAAATTATAGCCACTTTATTTTTTGGCCCACGGGGCGCAAAAAGCGTTATTAATGACCAGGCAGATGGGGATTAGAAGGACAATTGAAGTATTTCTACAGAAAATATTACAAACTTTTACTGCAGGGCTAGGATCTCAATATACAGTGTGGGAAGAACCTCGGTAACCATTACAAACTTAAAAATAACAACACGTCGAATTTCAATAACAACTGACCATTGAAAAAAGACGTCGATGCAGAAAATGATCCTTTGGATCAACGTGTATAGATATTTTCCATCAAATCGTTCGTGACTCCTGTTTTTTGCGCTATTTTTTTCTGCAGTGCTACAGCATTTACAAAATATGTATTACACGATATCATTTTTAACACGCCATCTTCTTCCAGTTGAGGTGGAAGGCTATGGGCCATACAAGCCAGTCCCGCCACCAAAGCCGCTCCCCCAGCAAGCTCTCCAGTCGCAGGAGCTGCAGCAGCTCGATTGCTTCACGCCGCCCCCCTACAGAATGCCCCCTTACCCCCTGTTCAACGAGCCGAACATCCCAGGTGCAGCTGGTTTAGATCATCCCATCGCCTCTTCTAGTCCTGCCACTCCCCAAGGACTCCACACGCACTCCAGTAAATTTCCGGTGAGTACGCATAGTTAGAATGAATTTCAGTTTAGCTCATTTGCACACTGTTATTGTTTTAATAACATTTATGCAGTTTGCTAGAAGCATGGTGTAACGATAAACTTACAGGATTGAAACAAAAGAAAAAATTTTTTCCTGAAACCTAAAAGGCCAAAACTCTGCAATAAGTAGATTTCATTTTGGCGTGTTATTCGTGGGATTCATTAGGCATTTTGATTATTTAAAGGCTTTCAGGTTTTGCACACTAGGTAAACCGAATGAACTGTTACAGCCGACTGACTTGCACGGTGGTCGCTTTTGAAGAATATCACAAATTAATTGGCATTTGCTCTGTGGCTAAAAGTTTTCGTACGGCTTCTGTGATTGTATTCAGTCATACAAGATTGTACATACTGAGACTGTAGGTATGGTAGACACGTTCAACGAATAAGAATTCAGATATAAAAGTTTGTAACTGCGCGAAAAAAGAACTTTGACTCGAACGGAATATTTATAAAACGGATAAAATATGAAACTCCATGGGCACAATGATGCGTCTTCTGTTGCTAGGCAGAAAACAAACTAATTCTTTAAGATAAGCGTAAATATAGACACACTAGCACGCACATGTCTACACGCGATACATACCTACTATGTGTATAGTCCAGGCGTTAGATCAGTAAAAATAGGCTTTGGCGTTTGTATTCGAAGTAATCTATTTTGTTGTACAGAAACATCCCAAATGTTATGTAGACTAAAATCCAAGTTTGCCTATTCTAAAAAAACCATTGCAAAATTCAGGGGAACAACAAATATACAAAAAGAACGAAAATTGACCCGTTTTTCGACATATGCAAATCAGAAAAGTTCAACTTTCCATTAACAATGGGCGAAAAATAGTAGAAAATTATGTCTATATTCGGAGCAATTTTAAAATAAGTAAATATTTATAAATGAAAATGAAAATGAAGTTATGAAACTTTGTGAACAAATAGTAAAACATATATCAATTCTACCCTAAATATTTCAAAAAGTTTATCGCGTACCGTGGATTTAAATTAAGGTTTAGAAAGGGCACACAATTTTTTAGAGATACTTGTTGTCATAATAAACAATGATCAATACTAAAAATACTCATTTTTACACTTTTATAACCATTTACATTTTTTTTTAATTTTTCAACATTTCACTCCTATATTCATTCTTTTATTTTATTGATTTTTGGTGACATATTTGTATTCCTTTCATTTTGCTACATCAAATTTAAAAAAATTTATCTGCCGAAAAGTCACTAAACGGATATTGAAAGTACTTGTACTGTTTTTTTCTCGATTTCAGGATTACGTAAGCTATAAATTATTATTAACCTTACGCTTCTATATCTCAGAATCTACACAGTAGAATGCTGTCGTATTTGACTAAAAAGCAAGGGGTTACGACATAGTTTTTATGTGTGCAAGATTTTGTTGATTACATAGAAAATTCCCTGGGCAATAAATAATTGTTTATAGAGTAAAATGTTGAAAAATTAAAAAAAAATCTAATTGGTTATAAAAGTGTAAAAATATGTATTTTTAGTATTGATCATTGTTTATTATGTATCTCTAAAAAATTGTGTGCCCTTTCTAAACCTTAATTTAAACCCATGGTACGCGATAAATTTTTTGAAATTTTCTTAATTAACTATCCTGTCAATCGAAAACCACGCTATCGATCGTTGCATAATTTTTAGAGTAGAATTGACATACATATGTTTTACTATTTGTTCACAAAGTTTCATCAATATTTTTAAATATTTACTTATTTTAAAAATTGCTCCAAGTATACATATGATTTTCTAATATTTTTCGCCTATTGTTAATGTAAAATTCAATTTTTTTAATTCGCAGCTGTTGTAACTTTATAGAAAATAGTCAAATAAACAAAAAATAAAGCATGACTTTTTTTTATTTAGGGCTTACTTTCAATGTTACAGGGAAAAACATGTCGAAAAACGGGTTATTTTTCGGTCTTTTTGTATGTTTGTTGTTTCTCTAAATTTAGCAATGGTTTTTTGGAAGAGGCAAACTCGAATTATTATTCTACATAATATTTGGGATTTTTCTGTACAACAAAATAGATGACTTTAAATACAAACGCCTCGAATACTCTACCGTCTGGACTAGTACGAGTATACAGGTAATAATGCATGGAGGATTGTCTGACTTCAGAATATACGGAGCGCCTCTAAAAGATCTGGACAAAATTGTACCGCACACCCTCACAATTATTTTTTGTAATTTTTATTGTTCTTGGCCTGTTGGCTTCTACATATCTGTAGTCTTTACATTTTTTAATGCAGTTGGCTCGTTAGCCTTTAAACACGGTCCAAAGGTTTAGAACTAGTTCGGACCAGTCCCAAGCTTGCATACACTGAGAAGGGCAATGACGAGTTCAGAAAATGAAACCTTTAAATTTAAATATCGAGAAAACGGTTGATCAAAACGATATTTACCAAGAAAAAATTAAAAATTCAATAGATCAAGGCACAAAAAAGTTATGACCTATTAAATGCATGTGAAGTACTGTAAGTGGCGCCATCTAATAATTACAACAAATTCGAGACAGGTTTCAATTTCTCATGCCAGCAAACTCCCCCATACCAAGTCATGCCTCGAACTTAATTTAGCCTTTGTTAATAAATATCTTCTGATTGAACCTGTAGGTGTCAATAGAGGAATACTGTGATTTATTGGATTATGAGGCGTGTTGAGTAACCACCCCAACAGTAATTAAATTTAGCATTAAAGATTATCGTTTTCATGCAAATTCAGTGAGAATTTCCCACTACGCAAACGAACTCTCCTAGCAGTATTTTTAACTAGACGCATTCCGTTATTCTACAGTGTGAAACACTGAACTAAATAAAAAAAATAATATGCATTGTGGCTCTTGACGTTTTGAACTCATTTTCGTGTCAACGAATAGCTTTTCAGTACATAAGAGCTCGAATATAACATTTGATTCTTGTAAATTTTATGAAAAGGAATACTTACTAGATAATACTAGTTCCATTTTGTTTACCTCGGGATATTTTTTAATGAATTATTTGCCCATGGTGTTGTTGTTTACTGTCTTTTCTAACCTTTTACTAAACATTACAGTGGCGAAACACTTTCACTGTTACCAAACACAGTCTAATAATATGTTTTGACAGCTTCTATAATTAATAGTGACAGATTTTACAAAACAAAATTGATAAAAATCTAATATTTCAAGAACATATTTAGGTTATACGAATTTGATATTATGTGAGATGAGACACAGTTACTTAATTGGCGAGTTTTACTGGAGGCATTTTTAAAAGTGTACCACAATACCATTGTATTATTTAATAACTGACATTAATTTTATGTATAGGAATACTATCAATGTGGTTGTATTTGGTGAGTAAGACTGTTTACTTTTAACACAAGTGATGAAATAGTAAGTGCTTTTAACACTCAATTTTTCCTGTCACTTTTAATAAGGTAAATAAACATTGAAAGGTCTACCTGTATTAGCAGCAGTAGAAAAAAAATGCTTTAATGGCATTGAAAAAAGTGTGAATAATGTTAATTCGGAAGATATTTTAACATCTGGTTATGATAATCACTACTTTTGAATTCATTAGTTTTCTTTGACAATGTATAACAAAAAAAACTAATTTTCTTTCTTTTGACGATTTCTTTAGTAGGTATTTTAATTTTAAATACCAGTACTTATTGTTATTATTTTTATTGTTTATTCATTTTATTATTAAGGTCAAGTATTTTTTATTAAATAGCAGTTATTTATTGTATAAGTGTTTGTTTTAAGTTACATTTTATACACGCAAGAATTTGTAATATTCTTAAGTGGATAAAAGGCAATTAAAACACAAATGCAATACAACGTGTTATCAATAATCATATCACAATTATATTTGAATTGGAGGATAATATTACATATATTTCTATGTGTATATGTCGAAAGAATAACGGCCAATCAAATTTTTCAAAAAACAACTACAGCAGCAGCAGTTTCTAAATATGCACCTTGTAGAATCTATATTAAAAACATATTTGAATTTAATTCCATTTGTTAGTTATTATCTAGTGATTTATGCACTTCTGTAAATCGAGACACTCGGTATGTATTTATAAATATTATATGTCGTCAAATAACTAAACATATGTAGATTAATTTTCGAATTCTTTATAGTTATTTATCAAACAAACATTAGAAAGCATACCAAAACTAATTTTAGCACATAATATGATAAACTGCTAAAATTAAAAAATTAATTAGGAATGAAAGTTGACAAAACACAATTATAAATGATCGTAAACACACCCATTATTAAATAATAGCTAAACATTCACCAAATCTGAAATAACCACATCAAAATTTGGAAAAATGGGTTAATAGGCACAACATTATAATTTCAATCAACTTTCATATCATGTGGACCTCCAATTTTGATCAATTAATTCTATTCAGTCACCAACCTAATATGTAATTTCACTTTTTGCAATACAGGAAGGCCTGGGCGTCTCTGAGGTAACTCACGGTTTTTTTTTTATTCTCAGTTATAACTTTTACAGGAATAATTACATTGTAATGATTCACCACGGTGTGGGACACATTTTATGAAACGGTCTTTAGCATTCGATTATGACAGATGAAAGTGATACCTTGTTGGAAATACGTTTGTCCAAAGAAACAGTGTGTGCACACGTCAGAATTTATGGTTGATTAATTTATAGTCACATTGATCCGGCTTGCGTAAGGTAATTTATTGAATTTATTGTTGTTGTTCCTTATTTTTTGCCCACGATGAATATAAAGGAGATATTGACACTCTGTAAACAGTATATAAATTAGCAGAAATAGTTTTATTAATTAACAACGGGTTTCATACACAGGCAAGGAAAATATTATTAAATTTCGTGGTAATATTAAAAGCTGTTCCTTCTTCAAATCACTAATGAAAGCTGTAGTGTAGCTGAATATCTTTTTATACTTGTAAAAGATCCAGGCGAGCTATCGATTCAGTCAGCGGTTCCAAAAATCTTATATTGCGCACATCTTTCCATTTGTATTAATTTTTCCTTTACATATAGACTCCCTCGAAATATCTGTTTATAATGTTCTCAGCCGACAATCTGCAATGAACACTCAACTGAATTAGTTGCAAGCAATGCAACGCGGTTTCAAATTGATCTGACGACGGATCGTCTTAGCCTTAAATTCCACGAAGCACCTTGTTTTCGAGATTCTACAAAGTTAAGTCCTTGCAATTACTTGCACTACAATTACGTCAATAGTTAGTGGCTTATTTCGCTCTCTTAATTAACCGACTATACGTTCTCTAACTTGGTAAATTGGCAGTAACTTGTCCTCGGTGTTAGTTCGAACACTGGTAGTTTTTGTCGATACTGGTAACGATGTATACCTAATAAGGAGCCCGATGGATAATACGAACATTAAAAAGTCATTATTAAAGTCATTTTATACTAATAAAATGAATACACTAAGTAGAAAAAACTTGAAATTTTATAAAAATGTCTGTTGCATAAATAAATTAAATCCAATAATAGTTACAAAACACAACTGGTTATCAGGTCCGTCAAGTTGAAACATTATATTTTAAATACTCAGTAATTCTTAAGTTAATTTGTACTGCATAATGTAATTTTTGTGCTCTATTAATTTTTGAGATATTTTGAACACTACAATGTGTCGCAAACTTGAGACTCTTACATCGAATTTAACAATTTTAAGTGTTCAAATATTTACGCATATTTCTTATAGTTTTACGATTTCATCATTATTTATTTAAAAAAGAAACACATCATTTGAAAATAAATTAAATTTAATTTGATAAGAAAACTAGTTTCCATCTGTTAGATCATCCTTTCTAAAAAAGTGAAGGTTCACAAAACAGAATACTTTCATGAATTAACACATTCATCAATCAAACTGTAAAAGAAATTGTATATTTATACATAACAATAAACAGCTAAATTGTTGGTGCTAATTAAAAATGGGTTGAAAAATGTTCCTTCTTCTCAAATTTGTTTTCAATCTTCTGATACAATAATTACAATTATTTACTCCTCACTGCTATAAATTCAGGAATGTGACTGGTAAATCGCTCATACCTTTTAAGGAAAAAATAAAAATGGCTCTGAATGCGAATACCAATCATACTTTATCCGAGAATTATCTACATTACAATCAGTGCATATTGACATGTATCGATAGGTATCTGTTGTGTTTATCAATAACAATTAATGCTAATACATTAATCTAAAGATTGTGTTTTCGTCATATCAATGTCATATTTTCTCGCATTTATCTTTGACAGTATCGAGATAACTTTTGTCAAATCAATGTAGATGATAAAATAATTAAATTCAATTTGTCTGGTATATACGAATTAGTACTAACATATCTTTTTAAAGGAATTCATTCCTAAAGATTTAGTAAAGTAATAAGTGCTTTTATGAAGATTATAACGATAAACAAAAATAATATGACCTTCTATATCCATAACTTCAGGAGATTGTTTATCTGATTAATTCTGACAACTCAAGACTACTGATTTTCTAGAGATTTTCCGGAGTTTAAAAAGATATCGCATTGATTCAATGTTAAAAAATGATTCAAAAAGCAAACTCTCTATGTTTATGGTTTCCTTTTTTTCAAATTTTCACGTATATAGAAAGCTCCTTCGAAAGAATCCGAAAGAATCAACGTAATTTTTAAGCGTTAGCTGCTGGTGGCAGTCAGAAAGTACGTCCCGTGAAATATTACCGATTGTTCTAAGCATACGTGTTTGTAATGGCATCTTGTTTTATTGTAGATTGAAAGGGAAGTTATACTGTCAAGCACTGACAAGAATTCCAAAATCCCCATCCTTCACGACTACAAGAAGCGGACAAAAGCTTCAGTAGCACCAGACGCCCCACCCAAACAGATGGCTGCCTGGACTCAAGGACAAATTCAAAACCACCAAATATTGCCGGATCAGGTAAATATACGCAAATATGTAATAGAGGGAGTAAAATTATTTTTATGTCTTTGATGGTTTAGTAGCTTGAATAATTTCTCTCTCGGATCACTCCTAACTATATTTTAGGAATATACAGGGTGATTCACAAATGGTGACCAAAAATGAAATTATATAGGAAGGATGTTCCAATCTTGGAAACTCTTAAAAACATTATAATTTTTCCACTATTTAAACTAATTGATCAATGTATTGCTCCAACATATTTCCTACAGCTTACTAGTTATCCAAGATTATTCCTGTTTTTAACAAGGGTGAGAGAGATGATGTAGCTTATCTAACTACCGACAAGCACATTAGTCATCATTTTAATGATTTTTTTTGAGTAAATGCTCAAAAATACTTGTAATTGTAATATAATTTGTTCGAAATTTATTGTTGCTTGAATGCGATGCAAAGTATTTTATTCTTTCTTCTAACTACTCAGATTGTCAAAGTTGCTATCGCAGCCACTATGTAATTTTAAAAAGCATTATATTCGAATATCGAAGTGTGTTCTTAGTTCGTTTTTTAAGTTTTACTCGAAAATCAGCCTTTTTTCGAAAAACATAAGAGTGTAGTAATTTGTAGAAAATTGAAAGACGGATCCGAAAATATTATGGTTGTTACCGTGAAGCAGTGGCGTACTATTTTATTTAGAAAAATATGTCACCGATACCCTGTACCTCCGCCACTGGAGCTTGTAAATTTTACGAAAAGCCCTCAGATTTTGGAAAATGTTTACATAAATAAATATGCCCAATTTCAAATTATTTCACTTACCAGTTTTTAAATTATTTAAAAAAATTAAAAATATTATTTGAAATTTCTAGATAAAAACTTTATAGAAAATACTTCTCTTAAAATTCAGTAAAGAATACGAGACTCCATTTTTGGTCATCATTTGTGAATCACCTTGTATATAGGGAGTCCCTGTGAAAACAGCGTCTTTACCAGAGATTTAGCGATTCGGAAAATTGGAACAGTTGGGAAAAATCTATTGTTTCATTGTTTATGCTGAAGCTACACAATTGAAAAATAAAAAAAAATAGAAGAAATTCGGCATTTCAAATAAACTTATCAAACAATTTTTGAATCAGAAATCTCAAGCTATAGGACTCGTTTTTTGAAATGCCCTGTATAAATTAATATTTACCTATAAGGTAATATGAAAAATCTATTTTAATAGGAAGCCATAAAAAACTTGTTAGCTATACTGAACATTTAAAGTTCTACAAAAAGAAAAACAACTAAAAATGCTGTACAGGCAATTTAAGCAGCATAAAAAGTCTAGTAATTGCACGTCACATTGTTTAAAAATGTACTTCAAAGAACCTCTTTCCCACTTTACAGTTTATGTTTAATAATATTCAAACTGTTAAGAAACTAGGCACCAATGCCACACCCTATATAATTATTTTGACACGTTTTTCTCTCATTTGAATACACTGTACGAAAAAATCAATTAAATCAAGCTAAGCAACCTTTATACAGATAAGCATTATATAAAACTATCTAATACCTTTTGCACGATTCTAAATGTTATTTAAAGGCTTTTATAACCATAAATTCAATAAACATGGTTCGAGAAAGTTAATTTAAAAATTGCCATTTACCTTATTTCTCGACTAGTCTCTAAGCATGAGTATGTATGTTTGTTTAAGTTTGTTACCTAAAGGTACAACTATAAACCCTATTTTTCAAATTATAATGTTAATAATTCACCATTTGTTGTGTTATTACTACGGCTCTTACAAAAGACTAACATTCAAGCTGACGAAATTAAATTAAAAAATAATGAACTTCGTATCCCATTAATTTTTTTACTGTCAGTCATGGAAAAATACCTAAAAAAATTATGTCGTAATAGTTAAAAATTTTATATCCACATAAGTTATATCGCTGAATACATACATTATAAAAAGTGTCATAGACCTATCTTGTAAAAAATATACCTAGTCACATAAAATATTCATTTAAAATTCCTCTGAATATATCGTCTATAAAAAATAACGCGAAGTACGCCACCATTCATTTGAATATAAGCGTTTCTGTCTGGGGTATGACTTGTAGTATTTTTTATTCATTTACCGGTGAGCTTGCGAGAGTATGACTCTACATTTTGATTTAGAAAGTGAGTTTGACGCTTTACCTGTCGTTGCAGTCTCCCATTGACTTCACAGTTTTTGCAGACTTGTTTACGTAACAATTTTTTTAATCATAAACGTAATTAGTACGGAATATTTTAGAGCAACATAAATGTTTATGTTGACGTATTTGAGTCGCGTAGCTACGAAAACTGGCAACTTTGTTAAAACTTATTGAGGACCTCTTGAGTCGTACATGGTTTTGAATAGTTGTGGCCGCAGATATAGCGCCGTCTACTTTTTTGTTTCAATTTTTGTCGTAAACAGAATTATTACTAGTTCAATTTTAGGTACGTCCTTTGATTTTTATTGTTTAACAAATGTTAGGCGAGGTCATTTAGTTCTCTGACTTCTTACTATTAAAAGTTTTCTTTTGTGTTCATCTAGAATCTGTGCATTAATAAGTGCGAATAAACTCACTAAAATAGCACACATTTATGTATAACGAATTGGATAGCACTTATTAAAAAAGTTAAGCTGGATAGAACCAGCGGTAATCAGCGGTTCCAGAAATGTTTCTTCTTGATATTGTGGTAGTTAGTAGATATTAAAAATATTATTCTGTTTGCAAAAAATAGTTTTCAGTAAAAATCAGGTATCAAAAAAAAACACCTTCTTCAACATATATGGGATTTGTGTGGTTCTAGAGGTGTCCACCCTGTATCTCACAAACGTCTAGGTGTCAGGGCATGGCATTCTAATTCCACTCTACACGAGTTACTCCTATTCTTGGAAATCGAATCACGTACCATCAGCACACGCGATTGTTTAGGTAACTAGATATTTGATAACTACAGGCTCATTACCTTCTAGACTCATGTAGAAAGCTTGACATTGTTAAGCCATCGTGATAAAACAATACGGAATAGTCCGTTCAGCAATAACGCTAGAATTTTATAATTTACGGTCGATTTATGTACAATATTTTAATCCACGATCCTACAGTTAACAGTTTGCGAATAATAGAAAAATTAAAAACAGTTTTTGATATACATGATGCCAGTTTTTCGGTTATTTCAGCCTTGTTTCCCTTGGTTATGATAAGTTTTTCCCTTCCTGAGAAGTTTTGTAAAAAAATTAGCCTGCAAAATTTAGAACATTTGTAGGAAAGTGAAGAAACAGTTGACACGATTAGTATGTATAGCATATATGAGATAAATAAAGTTTTTAGTCTTTTTAAGCATCAATTTGTTTTAATCCTCCTTAAGTTCGTAAACACCCCGTGTAGAACTATACTATACATACAGTTATTATGAACCATCGACTAATCAGTTTTAAACATTATATTTGACTTGTTTTTATTTCTATACGCAATCCCTATGGACAACCTGTTTTCCAAAACATATTTTTAGTTGGTAGGTTTTAGCTTAGTTTGGTAACTAACAGTGCTTTCAGCGCGACTCGTAGCTTGCGGAAAGCCATTACCCAGATGGAAATTTCAACTTAATTAAAGTAATAAACGTGAGGGTGATTACCCTTCAAGTAGTGCACTAATCATTAACGATTTGACTATCGTGGTGAATTACAGTCGATTAATGTGAGATGCGGATTTTATCGCTTGCTCGCATGGAACATTGTTTCGCAACACGATGGACATGTTTATTGAAATGCAAATCGGAGGAGGATATTGGAGACGAAGCATTGAGTGGTTCAAAAAACCACGTAAAAACAAATTTTGTGCATTGTTTCACGTTAACATGCATTTGCGTAAATATGACAATAAAATCTTTATTTATATCCGCAATTTCAGCTCACAAATTTAATTTACACATGTTAGGTGTGTGTTTTTGTATTGTAGTTTGTATTTTTCAAAAATTTTTTGAAGATTACGTGGTATTTCAAATTGTATTTCGAATAAAATATGTTATTTTTGTTATTTAACGAGGATGTACGGCATTTTATTGCAATAAATAAATCTACAGTATTAAAAAATTAAGCAAAGAAAAAAATAATTTAAGAATATGATTTAGAACATTAGGAAGACCAATACTAGAAAGAAAAATAAGATAAGATCCGCAATGGGTCTAGAGAAAATAAGTGAAAACGAGCACAAGCAGTTAATGAATTATGAAATAGAAAAGATACTGGGAAAACAAAATATTGTAGGAATTATTAAATCGATGAAACTTAGATGATATCGACACATGCATTGAAGAAAAAGAAGGCAGCATGATAACCACGATTGAATGAAATTTAGTGTATAATAGAGGCAGGGAAATCACAAGAAGCAGGTATATAGAACAGTGTTTATGAAAGACAACAAAGGATTGACGGTAGAACAGTGGATGAAACAAAAACAACAAAGGAAAAGAATGGAGAAGTGGAGAAAATAGATTACAAAACAAAAATTGACGAGGCACCAAGAGAAAGCAGTAAAGATTGATCCGCCTAGCAGATAAGATAATTTCAGTTCTAACTAAAAAACAGGTACAATTTTTTATGAAAGATTATTCAAACACTTCTCTAAAGAATGTGATGACATTGACAGTGGTGATGCCACTATTGGGTATACCAACCCCTAACGTAAATGTGAATTTTCCACATCGAATCACAAATTTCTTCAGTTCAACGTATTCTCAACAGAGACAATTTCATAGCAATAGCGGCTCGTGACATCGTGAATAGGTGAAGCCCGTGGTTGGTTTACTCAGTAGGCAATAAAGTAAGGCAATAAAGCAGTTTTTTGAACACCTTGTACAATACTAAGTGAAAAATACACTGCAAAGCTGGTTCCTTAAAATTATTTTTTTTATTGCTAATATTAAATTTCTACGCTAAGCCTGCATTTTCACTAAAATTGAAATATCTCACAAACAATAAGTACTAGGTATGCAGAACCTTTAATAAAGTTCACCTATTTTTTTTTTATTAAAAATGCAGTAAAATACAGGGTGTTCCATTTAAAAATACATAATTTTGATATGGTACGCTTTTCCTGGACATTCTTGTATATTTCAAAATATTTTTAAAATGTAGCAGTAATCAAATTACTTATACCCACCTAAACAGGTTTCTACAACATTTGCCGTTTGGACCCTAGCCACCGAGGTGTTACTGGTGGCCCACCCTGTATTATGCCGCGCAGATGGTATCGGCGAGATATTCAAACAAACAATTATTTTGATTTTTGATAAATGTAATAGATAATTGGAAATTAGTTAAACTGTTTATTTAGGTTAATAGTAGCATAGTAGGTATTAAAATACAGGGTCGGAAAGTCCACATGGTTCATCGGCCGTTAAGTGAGAGCGATAAAGGAAGTCATAGAAATCCGTGCGATTGAGAAAGATGGTTATAATGAAGGCGTCTAATAGTCACCGCAAATTTCGCCTTTCCACAAATAAGATCCACTTCTTCGAGGTCCGAAAGTTTATGTAGTGTATCAATGTATGGTGGAATTGTGTATCTTATATATGCCTACAGAAAAGTCCGCGATGGCAAATGTCTATATGTTAAAGATAACATACTATCTATATCCATTTTAATACTTTAAAAAATTGGCAATTATAAAGCGGTAATGTAAAAGCAAATACGGTATTAATCATTATCATTTTAAATATGTTAGAAGCTTTAAGCATTTCATGCACATTATTTTACTCTTTTACACCATATAATTTAAATGAATATTTTAGGAGTAATCGCAAAAAAATTATGGACGCGAGAATAAAATTCAAGCGCCTCGCTTCGCTTGATGTGATCGCCGACCCTCCCCTATGCACCGTCTTGCCTACTGTTTAGCTAATAAGCCGAACGATAACGCGCGCGTGATTCTTTAATAAACTGACTTGGAGCGAATGGAGGTGACGACTGACGACTGTTTTCTTTCTGGGTGTTGTTGGAAATTGCGTTCAATATTTTAAGGTCACATTTTTGTTTTGTATTTGTTTTCTTTAGATAGTTAGATACCTAACTACTTACTTTATTATACTTATACTTACTTACAAACTATTCTCAGTTTGAAATTCCTCTCCTGTACGGTCGTGAATTAAAATCCAGAACCCAGAAACACCCCGTACACGTATATCAAGTGCAAACATCCAAATATGATAATTAACATGCGTCGTAACAACAATATACCTTATACATTTTAATAAGTGTTTATATTACGGCCGTGCGGCTCAGTCCGTTCCGGCGGTTTTTTCCCCATTGTTTTCCCACTGTACTCGACTGTCTGATTGCACTTCTTCGGAAAGATTATTATCACCGGGAAACGGCGGTGTTCTTGGTAGATGGCAGCACACTGGGGACGTGTGTGGACGTTCGCTCAGTAACTATTGTTAAGTTCGCTACGGTGCGCGCTCAGTATAATTCCTTTAGGCATGGTAGAGTTCGCCTTGCACCCAGAATCCGTAAGTCTGTTCAGATTACTCACTCTAATTTGCACGATTTATGAAATAGAACGCTCGCTTTGTGGATCCGCAGTGCGATTATTGCCGTTGTTACGTAATTTTTTTGAATTCGTTGAAGTGTCAATAGCCCGGGGTACAGGGTGAGTCGAGAAATTTTGACACCGGTCGGCTGTAACCTTGTAGAGGTTACGACCTTTGGGAACGGTATGGCACGCTGATTTTCATAATAATTCATTTTTGTTTTTCTTAATTGTCACCATCCTCGAAATAACTTTCAAACTAAATATGACAGATATAGTTTCGACCATTCGTTGAAGCATGACGAAATCTATCTTCTGCACAGATATATTTTTTAACAGAACTCTGTATTTTTGATACAGACAATTCGATTTTAAAATATGTTGGAATCAATCTTTTATAGTTTGCGAGATATTCGCAGTTTTCAATACTGCTGTTGCTATCTTCACGTTCAAATATGGATGCCGCGAAATAATGTAATTTTCAAAACTAAAATGAACTGTGAATACGTTCTTAAAATTCTCATCAACTGTATAAAGCCAATTATGAAGGAGCTTCAGCCAATCCATATGGAAAATGCTGATTTAACACAATATTTTTTTTACTCATTTTGGATGCTGTTTTAAACGGATGGTCTGTATCTTGTAAATTTAAAATATATCTCTTAAAAAGTTAGAAATTCTGTACTGTTTCTAAATTTATTATTAGTTTCTCAACAATTTGTAGATCTAAATAATTGAGACGGTAGAATACTTGTACAATATATTTTCTTGAGCAAAATAATTCTAACTTCAATCACATAAACATTTAAAAGCGAAGAGAAAAATGAAAATAATTAAAATTCAAAAATGTCATTCATTTATTTAAAGATTTATTACTGTAGCACTGAAAGTTACACAACTACATATACAGGGTCGGAAAGTCCCCATGGTTCATCCGCCGTTACGTGAGAGCGATAAGATCCACTTCTTATTTGTGGAAGGGCGAAATGGGCTGTGACTATTAGACGCCTTCATTATAGCCATCTTTCTCTATCGCACGGATTTCTATGACTTACTTTATCGCTCTCACGTAACGGAGGATAAACCATGGAGACTTTCCGACCCTGTATGATCTATTCAAAACAGAGTATTACTAGAGAAAGTTATTACAGTTGTAGTCGAAATAATATAGTGGTTTCTCCACTATACGAGATGATCACAAATAGTATACAAAAAATTGTAAAAAATGGTACAAATTTCTGTTCTCATTTTTCTACAGCTCAATATTAACGGAGTTGCATAAATTCATTAATGGTTCCTTATTTTTTTTAGTTAACCGATTTTTTTGAAATTTGATAGATTTACTATTAGTAAAAACTGCCCCCACGAAAGAATCCATATTCTTAAAACCCTAAATGGTTAAATAGCCTTTTTTACTGCAAAATTGATCATAACTTATTCGGATTTCTTTAATTGAACGTTAAAATCGTTTTAGATTGAATTTTTAATATCGAAAACAGTTAAATATATGTTTTCTATGGACTTTTTGAAAAATTTTAAGACTAATGTAAAAAAATATATGACAAATTTGAAATCGATATTTCAACAGCCAGCTATAAAAGCTATTACAATTTCTAATATCAACTATGGACTAAGGCAAATTTGGCCAAATCTAAACGTTTATAATATGTGATCCGTTACTTATAAAACACCCTGTATAACACAATATGGAATTAAATATCTAAAACCTTGAAACCCTTGTATATTTTTAGAGGTCCAAAGAATTTTTGAGCATTCGAGCTCTATTCTTTCTGTAATTCTAATTCAAAACCTTGCAGGTTTAAGCAACTAAAGAAACTTACACTTGCCGAGTCTGACGAAAAAAAAGAAGCAGTCCATCTTATCAAGTTACTTCCTTATAACTTTGTTACTCGTCTGATTTTTATGTATGAGCGTCGAAAATGTCCCACACGTACCCCGAAGCGTTATGCTGTATTTATACACCATAACTCGTTGCATTTACATGCTAGCTTCACTATAAAAGAATATACCTAATATTTAACTGTAATATGTACAGCAACACTAAATGAATTTAGAATAATGATGTGGCAACGGCACGCATACCGAGTGACAGGACGGGAGTAGACGTCTATCGGCCTTTCTTCTACGAGACGAGCAAACAAAAACCACCCGAGGAGTCCTTCTGTCGTCAGATATAGTCCTCTTCGACGAAGTAAATAGACGCATCGATAAATTGGTATATCGTTTTACCCCCTAGACATCAGTCAGTCCGTGAAATGTGTTTAGATCTAAGATTTGCCGTGCTAGCCATAATGCAGCGGTTCCGAACATTTTTTCACGTAGAATCAGTCGGGGTAACCGCATTCAGTGGATAAGTGCGTATACAGGGTGTTAATGAACTTATGTCAAATATTTTTGCCGCACGGATTTGTGTTGAGTAAAATGTAATTTTAAAATCTGCCTTACCTCAACATTGTAAAGAGACACCTTTTGAGAACTGTTGGTTTTCATAGATGTTCGATGTACCCGCCATTTGCTTGCGCACAAGCTTCGGCGCGACGTATCCAATTCGCTCGCACGCGTTGCAACATTGCCACGTCCTCTTGAATCGTATTACAAGCTTCAGCAATATGATGTTACAGTTGGTTGATGTCACGAACTTCCGTGGAAGACACACCACTTTCCACATATTCCACAAAAAGAAGTCTAAAGGGGTGAGGTCCGGGGAGGGAATATCATAATATTCGCGATTGCGCCATTTTCATAACAAAATTTGAAAATACGGCTATTAAATGTAATCTCGAAAAACAGCACAGCAATCATTACAACAATGTATTACAAATTGACTTTCGAATACAGACCGGCTTCATAAGAAACCTACAAACTCGTAAAAAGTGTTACATAATTTTTTTGTAAGTACTCGCCGCGACATGTACCTATTTCAGCAGTTCCAAAACAGTTTTAAACACATATTTAATTAGCCTTTTTCTCTATGACCTTAAACTTCCGATACAAGTTTGTGACATCAGTTAATTCAGTTTTTGCTCCTTTTTCGCCCCTTTAAATTTTTGACATAAATTCATTAACACCCTGTATATTAACCCCTTTCATTCATCGTCACTTTAAGGTTAAAAGTCAGGCAGAAACTAAAACCCATAGGCATTACACTAGAGATATGGAACTGAGTAAATATGAAAGTAAGCAATTTCTTTAAAATATAAATGTACGAGTACGTTTTGTATAAAAGTTGTTTAATCTGTTGACTTTAACAAAAATGTATTTGAGGTTAACTACAAATTTGGAAGAAGATTTGTGGAATAAAATTTGAGGTGTGAAAATTCGATTGGCAAAAATAGAATATTTATTTTAATAATTACTAACTTATTACAATAATACGAAGGAGCATTTTTGGATCCGCTAGCTCCATCGAAAACTCGACTGGCTCTGTGATTATACAATTTTCATCTGCAGCTCTTATATGTTACCACAATGTAAATTAACTCATTTGTTATTGTATTGATTGATGGGCCATATTAATATATTTATTTACAATTATTATAATGGCCCAGAAAAAATATCTTTTGACAAAAGAAGACTCCAGGAAAATAAACGCCTTGCCGCAAAACTGATAATAACCTATAACTTCAAAAAACAAAACAAATTAGCACGGCGTGCTATTTACGGCTACAACTATTCACCTCTTTCTATGTAGGTTCCAGAAGATCTCAATAAGTTTTCAACAATTTCAGTGGTTTTGATGATTGACCCAAATTGAAGCTTATGAATTACTTAGCAAAGAATCTAGTAACAGAAAAGTCTTCTGAAGTAGTAACTATTCAAAAAAATTAAATTAAATATTATCTCCAATTTCTTGGAATATATGTTTGTTTTGGAATTAATAGAGATATATCTCAAAATATGAAGGGTACAAGAAAATGCAGCACTTTATTTTGACAATTATTAGGAGTTTTTTGTAAAAACTTTCCATATATTTGTAAATATGGCATGAAATACAGTTCCCCTTACTACCACATCTTGTTAATTTGAATAAATCTATCACCTTAGTTAACTGTTAACTTGATATTGGTTGCGAATAATACAATATTACGTTAGTTTTCATTCATTTGTGTAATCCTCATGCCTAAGAAAAATACATAAAACTAAGGAACGGTAAAGTGTAGAGCTGCCAGCGGCTATACGTTTCCGGTTTACATCCACCGCCGGAAGTGTAGTGGCTTTTGTTTATCTAGGTACTTATGTGGTATATGCAAATACCCATTAAAATTATAACGTTGGCTTAGGTTATGACTTGCCTTTACCGGCAAGCAGATGCTTACACTAAAAGGACTACAGTACTATTTTAAATTAGTTAATTATGTTAATCATTACATCTACTGTGGTGTGGTTTTTCGGAATGTTATGCTACGGCTATACACCGTCAATTTCAGACTTATATCGCAGTTCCTTAGCCTTAGTTACGAATTTTTCACATGCTCCTGTTGATCTGGGGCTAGGCCCGTGGGGGTGGACCCGATATCAAAACCCCTAGGCCCGCCCTGATGTTGATTTCGGTTTTTATTGTTAGTCCTAAGACCGTTACAGTAGTAATCCTCTCTCAGTGACGTTGGAAAAGTACACGAAAAATAAGTATCATGTCTTCATTAAGTAAAATTCTTTATTTATATCCACTTTTTTTATTCTACACAATTTCTTGCATTGAATTGTGCAGCTCAACCGTTTAATTGCAACTAAAGAAATGCTCGATATCCTGCACCCACGACATACTTTCAAAGGATAGAAAGCGAAAAAATAAGTATCGTTTTAATACCGTAGGTGATTTATTTATACCTCGATCGATCCGTATATGATTTATTTTACTAATAAATCGTCCTGTAACCCAGTTTCTCTTTCAACAATAGTTTCCAGACGAAATAATGTGCGCAAGATTGCGATTACTTTATTTTCTCACCCTACTGACCACCATGAATGATAATTATAGTTCTTGTAGTGTTAATATTATGTTATAAATCTTCAAACCAACTGACTTTGCAATTTCAGACCCATTCTGGTCTGATTCAAACCATCCAACAAAGCGCCGATCCCAGTGGCGCTACCTACAGGGCAACGTACCACCCCATTCAAGAATACTACAATGGGCCGAACCCGAATACTACAGGAGCGGTGCCAAGATCCTCGTGGCACACCACTGTGGATCCCAATAAGCCCGCACCAAGGCCTATGCAACCCACCGATGATTTTCATAATCCCCAAACTGTCTCAGTACAAATAGAATGTAAAGACCAAGTTCCAAAGGAACAGAAAAACCCTAAGTCCATGACCAAAACCTACCACACCATAAAGGATATTATATCGAATAGATTTAAGAGCAGCAGGGAAATCGAAGAGAAAACTGAAGAGACTGGACTCAATAACAATGCGGATGAAACGAGGAAGACTCAAATTGGCACCGCGGAAGAACAAGAGAAGAAACCACCGTGTGACCAAGGTAAAGAAGTAATACGTTTTGATTTATCACTTATCTGAAACATTTTAATTTTTAGTTGGTTATCAAAAACAACCCATGCAGCAATATCAGTACAACCAGCACTACATCCAGCAACATATGCTTGCTCAACAAGCCCAACAACAGTACCAGCAGCAGCTGAAAAGTCACCACCAGTACAATCAGCAGCTGGCCCAAGCGCGATCACAAGAAATGTTAACTCCCCGTCCAGAAGAACAGTTATACTACCAAAGCAATTACCCAAATAATCCACCAAGAGGTGTGGGAAGATTTGTACAACAAACACCTAGCAGGGAACAGAATTTCGTCACGGTACAACCTCACGTACAGGTAAGCATTGGAAAAATCTAATGCCAAAATAATTAAATGTATTATTTCAGTTTCAGAATGGTAAAGAATCCCAACTGGAAGATCGCCGTGCGCTAACTGGTTCCGAACGTAGAAGCGCCCAACAACTCGAAAGAGATAATCTTAGACAAAGGAGTTTTGAAGCAAGAAGAGCGGCATCTCAACCTCAACTAGCATATGACGACGAAGTGAATCCTGAAGTCCAGAACAACAGACCTCCTCTTCAAGTGATTACTCCCGTTCGTAGAGGATCTCATGGAAACATCATGGAAGCTCAGATGAACCAAGAAATGGAGAAAGACAGCGACGACGGAGGATTTCTTAAACGAAAAGGATCCAGGGAGAGAAGACTAGATGCTCCTCCTCAACAGAAAGAAGGCAATATGCAAAATGAGAGTCAGTATTGTGAGAGTAAGAAAGAACACAAATCTCATTCTAAAGAGGACCCCAAAGTTACGGACGGTCTTCATGGAACCCCTAGAAGAAAACTGGAAGGGGAAATAGGTAATTTTTGCGCCATAGAGAATTTTGACATATCTGTATACTTTTGCTTACAACAGTGTGTTTTTTTAAGGTAAAATTGAAGGAGTGTACAATGTTGGTCAAAGATCAACGAAAGTAGAAGACGAAACGAAAATACCAAAGAAAAATCCTAGCTCCGCGACAAGTTCTGACTATGATAAAACCGGAGGTCAGTCGTCGTCAAACGTGGATTCCGGTCGAGGTAGCGCAGCTTACAGCAGTGGAAGAAGACCTGGAGGCATTGATTTAAACGGAGAAACTTTCGATTCTGGACAGATGAATCCTGGAAATAACTATAGAGATGCTCATGGAACAGGTAAAATCGTAAAATACAATATTGTTGAGAGTTTATTTAACCATTCTTCTAGCTCATGATAATGAATGGGTGGATATTGTAGAAAACGAATTGAGGCACATCCTCGAGCCAAAACTCCATGAGTTGTCCCTTCAAGGAAAGAATGCAGGTGTCGCAAATTCAACATTTAGTGAAAGCATCTCCTCGATGACTCCACCATTGCCACCATTATCTCCTGGTGACCAATCGTCTCCTAACGAGACACCGAGAAATTCGGCTAGATACAAACATAGCAGGTAAAGCAAACAGTGAAGTAAATTCTAAATGTAGTGGTGAATTATAAGTTAATCTTAATGTTTGTTGATTTTGTATGGAAAAAGTTTTCTACAATTTTCAGTTTACCTTTTGGAAGTAAACCAGATTATGATGGTTACAAAGGAAAAGCGCACACACGAGAGGTACCCAGCAATTCTAGATGGAATAGTTCGTCTCAAAAACACAGAACAACCAAAAAGATGGATCATAGCACTTCACATAGAGGAAAACAAAGTAAGTACACTCCTGAAGAAGCTAGTAGCTCGTACAATCTAACTTGGTTTATATTTTGCAGTATTTGGATTGGAAAATCTCGATATCACTTCAACGACCACAAGGTCGATGGACTTGGAATCCATCCTGGACGGTCAAAGTGATTCAGAGGGAGACATGAGCACCACGGATGCGAGAACCATCAGAAAACAACTAGAAGGCCTAGAGATGATGTACTCAGAGGTGTTAAAGCTTCTAGGAGTCAACAAAAAACATACAGGACGTTACCAACCTTCAGATCCCCGATTTAGCAAGAGGAGATACGGAAGCATGTCTTCCCTGCCTTCTAGTTCGGTCAGCAGTAGACCGATAAGGGATAAAAGGAGAGCCACGGAAGAGAGAAAGAAAGTACGGGACATCAGAGGAATAAACAAGAGATTCCAGAGGTTGGAGTCTCACGTGGTGACTCTAGCTAGGTCTGTGGCTCATCTCTCATCGGAAATGAGAACGCAACATCTGATGATTCAGGAGATGGAGAATATACGTGGTGAAATAGCAGCTTTAAGGACCCAGACTAACATGTTGAATGTCAGATCACAGTCAGCTTCTAGGGCAGTTAGTTCGAAGGAACTACCCACACTGGCCAATCCTACTAGGGTGAAGAAGTTGACTAAGTTTTTTGGAGATGAGCCGCCATTGTTAAGATTATTTTTAAGGAAATTGGGATACGAGGTAAGTCGTACTTTCGATTAAGTCTTCTAGAAATGTCAGTGCTGATGAATTTATATTTTTGCAGAAATATGCAACCCTATTCGAGAGCGAGCGCGTTGGTATGGTGGAATTGCCGTACATGAGCGAAGAAAGGCTTCAGAAAATGGGGGTGCCGTTGGGGCCTAGATTGAGAATAATGCAAGAGGCGCAAATTTCCGTTTGTAAGGATAATACTTTGTGTATAGTATAGACAAAATATTGTTAAATACAAAATAAGCCCAAGTTCAAGGTTTGCAATGAAAGGTAGATCTAAGTTAAATTAAAGTATGTACTGTTGAAACCTTATCAGTATCAACAGCAGATTAATTGGAATTTTCATAAAAAAATCTTGAAAGTGGCGGCTCATTAAGTTATATATTGTAGATTAGGTACCTAATGTTATGGCTACTAAGTAACTATTTATACAACGAAATAAGTATTTCGTATTCTAAAAAATTGTATATTTTTGTACTCATATATGTAGCTAGTAGGTAAAACAGTAAAGAGAATGTGGTTTTTTACCAATGTTGAGAATGGTTTGTGGATACTTACATGCATTTCAATTGTAATGAAGATTTGCCAATAATACCAAAGATATATTCTTTGTACTCGTACTTTCCATATGTAATTGTTTTTTTTATTTAATAAACATTGTAATATACCTGTGAGGTTTATTATTGCTGGCCTGTTAAGGTCCCTTAAAAGTACACCTACTCATATCCATTTTGGAAAAGTAATTGTCATTATAACATTTATATTTAGTAATACCATTTTGTTGTTCAATAAATAAATATGTCTACTTCTAAACTTCCATATAAATTGGTTTTATATACGTATTCCTACGTAATTCCTAATTTATTTTAGGTTTTTTAGAAAGGATAATCTCGATTAGCACAAAAAGGGTCACACCAGTGTCAGCGTCCGTAGTGGTGAGACAGTAAAAAAAAACACTGTAATTTGAAGTATTGCAATATTACGCCCAAGAGTACGATAACAGAAAAAATGCAGAGTGTTGGAAAAAAATTCAGGATACACCATTTTGGAAATCACATGTAAAGTTTTATCAGGTCACATATTAGGAGTTACCAGCAAATATATTAATATACAAGGTGATTCACAACTTATCCAAACAAATTTGGGAATAGATGCGGCATGAGAAATGGAGTCAATATCGTAAAAAAAATTTTGTAAAATCCTTATAGTTTCCGAGAAAAAAATTATTGAAGTTATAGTACATTCAACCACTACATAGCTGGACAACTGTAGTCTCTAGCGTCATTCGCAATACGCGTGGAGAGCCACGTGGCCTCAGCGACTCCGAATACTGAAATCCGATTTTGCAATCGTCGTTGCGATAGTGTTTACCTGTTATCTGTGGTGTTTACAATAGATTTTTAGTAGTTAGTGTCAAAAATGGTTTGCGTATATAGCGACTCGGAGTTGACGGATATCGTTTTAATTTATAGTGACAGACAACATTTGTATTATGGTGAAGCATTTGTGTTATGGTGAAGCAAGACAACATTTGTGTTAGTTCGTAGAAACTGAGTAAGATGGATCCAAATGTGTTTTCATGTTGGTGGATAAAATTTTGAAGAATTGTTGTTGTAACATCGGGTATGTCAAATGATTTTATTATTTAATAAAGGCAAAAGCAGTTGAATTTGCCGATATAAAATAGATGCTATAAAATACTATTTATTTATTTCCTTGCGAAAGTTTTTGTCTGTTTTTATCACACCGCCATGCCGGTCGCATTGTATTTGTAAGGGTCCCCTGTACATCCACAATTTTTTTTTGGATAAGTTCTGAATCACCCTGTATAGTTCATGCCACAACAATTTTTCATACTGTCCGTTGTTAGCAGTAGACGTTGAACAGTCATTTTCCCTATACAACTTAATATTAAGTGAAAAGCACGTAGTAATATGTTTTAATTCCTTCCAATATGCCACGGAAGCCTTGTCTCAACACTAAGGTTTATCGGGTAAGTGGTGTCATTTAAATTTATATAGGTACTTTATCCTCTACTTAGCCTTGCTCTTTGGTAATAGTACTATGTTGCGACATATTTTCTGAAAATATATTAATATTTTCATTCGTAATCTGACTTTATCCTCTACTTAGCCTTGCTCTTTGGTAATAGTACTATGTTGCGACATATTTTCTGAAAATATATTAATATTTTCATTCGTAATCTGACTACGGTCCTGTTAAACTCCGCGCCACACTAAGCCTAGTAATAATATTGAATAAAACATCTTTTGGAATATATTATGAAGTTAAATAAAAAAATTACTATAAAAACACGCCACTAATACTTTGACATAACTTGATATTATTTTTTCTTTAAAAAGTGGGGTGAAATTTATAAATTTAAAAATTAAAGTATTAATTTTAATTATTTAAAATCTAAAATAAAACAATATTACATTCGACAAATGCGATTTTCTTTGCAAATGTAGAAATAAAGTGCTTTTTGAAATTTTCTGGTAACAGTTCAATTTGAATTAAACTGAAAAATTATACTTACTCATAGAATAGAAATAAGTTTTTTTGTTCCAAAATATTTCAAGAAGAAAAAGTGCATTTTGATTTTTGTTTTATTATGAATTTATTTTTAACAATTTTCCAACTAATCATTTTTATTATATTAAAAGAATATATAACCATTTAATGCAGGATAATTTTGACGTCCTTATGTAAAAATTGCTGTATATTAAAACCGCTAATGAGGATAATAACTAATTTGAATTTTTATTTATATAACATGAATCTCATTCATGTCCTACCTTTAATATTTCTAAATAGTCCACATAATGATCGTCGGTGTATTGTGGAAAAGGAAATTTCCCATGTCTAAGGGCGTCAAGACGTCTGGCGCCGTTTGGTCTCAATCCAGCATCCAGTTCAATTGGCAAAGTCTTACTGGCGGGTTCAGTTTATTAAATGTTAAAAAGTCGAACGATTTTAAATAGTTTTAAAAATGTCGAAAAAATTTCTGTTCTGTTTCCCTCTGAAAAGTGGCGCTTGGGTTATGGCTTTTACAAATTTGGTAGGTATATTTTTTAAATTCTCTTAGTCAGAATGTAGTGTCGCATTTTCCAACTTTCATCAATTATTAACATATAAATTCTGTATAGCAGCATGTAGATAATAATAACTATGCAGAATGTGTCTATTCTAAAGAAAAATAAAAGTAGAAACAATTTTTGAGAGTAAGAAGTTTTATATATTATTTATTAGTAATTAGTGCTTTTATAGCAATATGTAATAATTCAAAGCAGTTGATATATTTAGTCCGGATTATGTATATTATAAAACGAAACCTGAGAAAAATTATTACAAATATTAACAGTCGGTTATGTACTTATTCATATTAACTGCTGTTGTTAGTAATGCTGTTTTTTCATTGATATGTCAAATAAAAATAAAAAATAGCAATACATTTCTAAAGAAAAATACGAGTCGTATATGTATATTTGATTTCAGGCTTTTGCTATAATTTTCATAGCAGGGAGCAGCGTTGAAATGTCCAAAGAACACACAAGCGAGGACAACCTCTATTTAATCCTGGGAATTATTATGGGAGTTTTCAATACATTTGCAGGAGTGATATTAATAATAGCTATGGTGAAGGTAAGGATAGTTTCCGCTTAGTAGTTTGGGATAATGTATATATATATATACATAATATCCTGCAGTTACAAATAGATCAACATATGATATGTTTTAGGGAAAGGAAAAATTAGTACTTCTCTACTTACTCCTAGAGTTATCCAATTTGATGATTTTAACAATATTTGCAGTTTTCAACATGTTCGAATATAAGTCTCTGATTCTGGGAGAACTTTTTTTAGTCTGCCGTAAGTACCAACGGTTTTTCTTTAAATAAATAAAAACGTATTTCTCAACTCGTAGAATTGCATCTTCTCCATTTACTATACTTGTTAAACAAGTTGTTAAACAATAAGCACTATTCACTGATGTTTTTAGCTTTTTCTAAATCTTCACAAAGCATTTGAAATGAAATTTATGAAATCTCTATTTTCCTTTTTTGAATAATTTTATGTAAAAAGTGTTAATATGACATTTAACAATTTTGACGCTACAGTTTCAAAACGTTGTTTTTTCTAAAAGTTTTGTATTTTTTATATAACACTTGGTATTTATTAATTTCATTAGTAAAGAGGCTACCTGATGAAACTTAATACTTTTGAAATAAAGTAAAATTGAAGACGAAATCAGTTTATAAAGAAATGGTTTGCATGATGCATGATTTCAAGATCATATTTGAAAAACGTATCTGCACTGAAAAAAAAAAGTATTTGGATCAAATGAGCAAATATTTTTAAAAGTGAAATATTAGCTGTAATCTATAATTTTTCTTAGAATTTATATAATTTGTAAATATATATAATTTAATTAAAATCTTTTGTAGTTTTGAACAGAAATGACAAATTGGCAAATGTAGCATATTATAATCAAACTTATGTTTTCTTGAAAGAAAATTGTAGCAGGTCACAGAATGGCGTAGGTGGAAAGTAGCGCGATAGATGGAGCCACTTACGCTCTGTGTAAACACATGTCCTTGTGAGTAACAACACTAAAGCAACAGGATCCTTCTAAGGACATGATGGGGACCATCAATAAGTCCCAAACCGACCTATGTCCTATGTCTGGTTGGTTAAACTTACGAAGGATCCTAGCTGTTGTACTAGGTGTTATGAGTTTGAAACAAAGTATTTTTTATTACTGAGAAATATTTATATCCAAGTATATTCTTAAAATAAGTATATACAATCATTTGACCAAAGCTATTCAAATTTGTATTAAACAAACGATACAATTAATATACAATACAAGACATGTTTCTATAAAATTTATGTAGATCATAAAATTAAGAATAGAATTCGTTTAACCGAAAATCGAATAGTATAACTGTTTATCTATTTTCAGTTGCTTTATGGTTCGGACTGTTCTCAATGGTTGGATACTACATGGAAATGGCCGAATACAATTCCGTGAAGTCGGGAGCCATAGAAATAACCTGTAATCCACACATCAACCCACTGATGGGGCTGCCCGAAAGGGCAATTGAAAGCACGGCGGTTTAAGAACACGGCCTTTTCCCAAATTTTCGAAAGCTACCAGGAAAATGGGTTAATGGCGTTGTTGTCACTTCTCCGAGTTTGATGTGATGACTAGATTTGTTTAAATATGTTCCGCACACTCTGAAAAGTAAAAATATGTGTTCTGGTCTAATATCATATTTTTTTTTTCTACTGGCGAAACTTAAGTCGATATATGTTTTCATTAAGTAATAGTAAAAAGTAAAAGAAACAAAGTTCTGTTTGGCAATAGTTTATTAGCGTGGTTAAATAAACAATTTTTTTATATTTATTTATTCATATCAAGTGTAAAACAATCGGAAAACCTTGAAAGTGTAGCGAGTTTGCCTTATACCCAGTGTTAAGTAAAAATTAAGCTAATTTAAGAAAAAGAACAAAATTAATTTTGACAATAGCTCAGGAAAGAACAATTTTTTATTCATTTTCTTTACGATGCAATAAAGACATTAAACTTCACTATCTTATAAAAAATTACGATTTATAAATTATTCAACGGTATAGAAATGGGAGATTTTTAACCCTGTGACCTTTGTCAGAGAAAGTGATTTGAATTTTATACCAAATTCAGAATCTTAATTATGTATAAGCAAAAGAGATGTTTATTTATTATAAAGAAATAAAAAATTATTAAAATAAAAGTTTATAATATAATAAATAAAATAAACTTTTACGTCAAGAACTAGCGAGAGTATAAACAAATATATATCCTTTTAAATTGATTTTTTAAATTTTGTCATTAGTATTTTTTGGATTCTATAACTCAGCTGATGAAAAAACGGGTAATCTTTTGATGAAATATATCTAAGAATTCAAATTATTTTCACTGGCGTAAAATTTACAATATGAAACAGAAACCACTACGCCACTGAGTAATTACCTCTATCGAAAATAATAGTTCAGTGGCCCCATTAGCTGACCAAAAACTAAACAAATCTGTTAGTTTGTTTCGGAGCTAAATCCAAAAAAAAAAATGTTTATTCAATTGACAGAGCTTGAGAGCATCAAAAACCAACATTTTTGATGATCTATCTGCTGCTATTTTTTCTATACTTTCTACGAGTCCCTTCCTATAGTCAAATTTTATTTAAATATAAATATTTCATTGAAACACTGAAAGCTTTAAAAAAACTTTGATAACTGACAATGATTTGTATTCCAGTTAAGGAATCTTTATTGTGAATATCATCCCATTCTAGAAGTGGCAGCACTGAATATTGAACTCAGCAATCCACTAAATTAACAAAACTGTTCTGTGAAAAGCGTATTACATTGCCATATTGATAATTTCACGATATACACATAATTATGATGTGAAACTCAAGATTGCAGCAATATCTAAATATTTTTATGATGTTTATTAAGCGAAATCTTTCGTTTATTGTAAAGTGACTTATGTATAAAAGAGTAGTTAATTAAATAAGCCTTTTCCAAATGTACTTTAATTTCATTCAAATCTCCCCTAACTAAAGTGCCAAATTGCCTCAATATAGATAAAATCAAGGTTAAAAAATAACAAAAAAATCCTAAGTCTGACCAAAGTCAACCACACCATAAAGGTTATTACATTGAATACGCCAACAACTGAAAAAATAAGAAAAGTAATATACCTATTAAGTTCTGAACATCACAGTTTTGATTTTAGAAACAGAAGTTTCAAACAGGTCTTTGAGAAACAATCTTGGACATTCGACTGGAAGTCTAAAGGCACCAAGTATTATGAATTGAACCTGGTACATTGAAGTCAAATTTGTCAAAATAATAATTTTCTTTTAGTAATCCATTTTGAATTAAACTGAAAAATTATACTTACATATATTAGTAGAAAACGGTCTCACGTTACAAAATATTTTACAAGACCAAATTATTTTAAGGAGAAAAAGTGCACATAATGATCGTCGGTGTTTTGTGGAAAAGGAAATTTCCCATGTCAAAGGGCGTCAAGACGTCTGGCGCCGTTTGGTTTCAATCCAGCATCCAGTTCAATTGGGAAAGCCCTACTGGTGGGTTGAGTTTATTAGATGTTAAAAAACCAAACGTTATTAAATAGTTTAAAAAATGGAGAAAAAGTTTCTGTACTGTCTCCCTCTGAAAAGTGGCGCTTGGGTTATGGCTTTTATTAATTTGGTAGGTACAATATTTTTAAATTTTCATAGTCAGACAAGTAATAGGAAATAGCATGTAAATGATAATAGTAACTATCCAAAATGTAACTATTGCAAAGCAAAACAAGTAACAGAATGTGTGTAGAAAAAATATTTAGCTGTCAGAGTTTTTGTCATTTATTAGTATATAGTGCCTTTACAGCAAGGTACAGGGTGTTTATTAACTACTTGTACAAACTTTAAATGGTGAATTTTTGACTAATTTTAAGGTAAAAAGTTCATATGAACATGGATCCGCAACGGCTTGATTCTTGAGATACAGTGTGTCCAAAAAAAATTTTATTTGATATTTTGATTATATATTTTTTTATGGAACACCCCCTCTTCGATTAGTAAAATCTCACGTAAGAATGGGTGGAGGGGGTTCTGGAAAATTTAGGGCCTCTTAGGTGGAGTGTGGGGGGTCAAATATTGAAATAAATTTATTTATTTATAATAATTTATTTTATTTCAGACTGTTGCTGCAATTTTCATAGCAAAAAGTAGCATTGAAATGTCCAAAGAACGTACACACGAACACAAAGTCTATTTAATTCTAGGCATTATTATGGGAGCTCTCAATACCTTTGCAGGGGTGATATTAATAATGGGTGTGGTGAAGGTAAGGGTAGTTTCCGCTTACAAAATATGGCATGAAATACTTACGTAAAAGGCTCATACTTTGGGAGAAAGTATACAGGGTGTACACTATTATTAACTCCTGAACCACGATAAAATTGAATAAATCATAAATTTGGCGTTTTTTGGGCTATAATAAAATCTCTTCAAGTATTATGCATCGTTGAACACGAAACTTAAACTGAAATATTTAATCTTTAATCTAATGGTGCAAAAATTCAATATGGCGTCCATATAAAAAAATCAAAAGTTGATTATAAAAACATAAGGATCTAGGAGGCCTGGAAGATGTTACAACCCTGCAATAGATAGAGCTTATGGTCTTTTGTATACATACCGATTTTCATTATTCTACTTTCAATAATAAAAAAGATATGGAGGTGATAAGAAAAGCCAAGTTTTCAGTTTTTTCAGCTTATTTCAGGAACGGTACAACTTACCTTCAATTTCTTTTCATAATCCGAAATAGCATGAAAATATGCAACTTTTCGGTAATTTAGCCAACCTTGTATATCTAGTTTAGGAGATATCTACTAATGGTGTATATCTTAAAAGTGACCACCCTGTATGTGTAAAATTAAAAAATTTGAATTTTGAGTAAATGAATATATGACGTGTTTTAGGGAAAAGCAGAATTAGTTCTTCTCTATTTACTCTTAGAGTTGTCCAATTTGATAAGTTTAACAATATTTGTCTTTTTCAACATGTTGGCATATAAATCTCTCGTTCTGGGAGAACTCTTTCTAGGCTGCAGTAAGTACTAAGAGTTTTTTTTAATAAATACATATTTCACTAACTTGTAGAATTATGCAATCTTCCCCATTTACTTTACTTGATAATTTAATGCGTATTTTGAAACAACATAGTTAGAAACACAGTGAAGACCTCTTCAAGGGAGCTATAATACGATTTCTAAATCTTTCAATTTCAATGATTTTGAAAAAATATTTATAATGAAAATAATGTTGAAATTCGAATAGTATTGTCAGTGATGCAATGTCTCACTTTTTACGTATTTTCAGTTGCTTTGTGGTTTGGACTGATCTCAATGGTTGGATACTATACGCAAATGGCTGAATGCAACCCTGTGAAGTCGGGAACCATGGAAATAACTTGTAATCCACACATCAACCCACCGATGGAACTGCCCGAAAGGGCAATAGAAAGCACGGCGGTTTAAAAACACTGCATATCCCGAATTTTAGAAAGTTACAAGGGAAATTAGTTAATGGCGTTGTTGTCACTTTTGCGAGTTTGATACGGTGACTTTTTTAAAATAATATGATAAGGACGTTAAACTACACTGTTTGATAAAAGTTTATAATTTGTAAATTATTCAGCAGCATAGAAATGGGAAATTTTTAACCCTGTGACTTGTGTCAGCGAAAATGATTTGAATTTTATATCAAATTCAGAATCTTAAATATTTGTAAGCAAAAGATGTTTATTTATTACGCTAAGTGATACTATTTTTGAGTTATAGTGCTTGAAATGTAATATGTAATAACAAAATTAAAATGAAAAAATTATTAAAATAAAAGTTTATAATATAATAAATCAAATGAACTCTTACGTCAAGAACTAGCAAGAGTATAAACAAATAAATCTTTTTCAATTATTTTTTTTTAAATTATTTAACTTTTTAACTCATTTTTATCACATTATAGGTATACAAAATAATGCTGAGCTGCTTGTTCTCTGTCTTTAGTATTTTTTGGGTTCTATAATTCAAAAACAACGCTTAGTTGATGAAAAAATAGGTAATCTTTTGTTTAAATAAAGCTAAGAATTATTCACAATGAGGTTATAATTAAAATTGTTTTGACTGACATAAAATTTACAATATACAACAGGTTAGGAACCACTAATATTTACCTATGTCAAAAATAATAGTTTAGGGGCCCCATTACATGATCAAAAACTACAGAAAACTGTTAATTTATTTCTGAGCTATTTCCAAAATTATGTTTTTTAATTCAACACCTTGTAACTTTTAATAACTGGCAGGGGCTGACAGCATAAAAAAGCAGTTTTGTTACATTTTTGATGCTCAATCTCCTGCCAATTTTTTTATGCTTGCTATGAATCCCTCTGTACGTTAAAGTTTTATTTAAATGTTAAAATCCTAAAATAACTGAAGCACTGAAAATTGAACTCAGCAATCCACTAAATTAACAAAACTGTTCTGTGAAAAGCATATTACATTGCCATATTGATAATTTCACGATATACACATAATTATGATGTGAAACTCAGGAATACAGCAATATCTAAATATATTTTTATATTTATTAAGCGAAATTCGTTTACTGTAAAGTGACTGTATAAGAGATAGTTCTTTAATAATAAACATTTTCCAAATGTCCAAACATTTTATTAAAATCTCCCCAAACTAAAGTGCCAAACAGTCTCTGTACAGATGGAATCAAGGTTAAAAAAAACAGAAAAATCCTAAGTCTGTGACCAAAATCAACCACACCATAAAGGATATTACATTGAATACACCAACAAGTGAAAATATAAGAAAAGAAATATACCCACTAAGTTCCTAACATCATAGTTTTGATTTTAAAAACAGAAATTTCAAACAGGACCTGGAGAAACAATCTTGGACATTTGATTGAAAGTATAAAGAGGCCACAGTATTATGAATTTAACTTGCTACATTGAATTCAAGTCTGGTCCAGACTTCAGGACAATATATTAAGGAATTAGCAATTTTGTACAGTACATTAACAGAAAAAAAGAGTCGACAAGTGTCGAGACTGTCAACTTTGTACTCGGCTAATAAGTCATGGGGTGTCCTATAAATGAACAGAATTTATGTGACATAATAAGCATGCTTTAAAAATTTTCTATGTACATTTTCTGCCGTATGGCTTTTGTCATATTTGGGATACCAGACTGAGGATTACTATTCTAATCTGGAAAATAAAAATTGGGTCTTGGGAGATCAGCATCATTTTTGTATAAGGAAAGATGAATATACTCGGCTTGCGGGAAAATCACAAAAACACGCAATTCTGCATTTAGTTATTACGTAGCAACAAAAACGTAGGTAGAAATTTGTTTTGCCGGCAAATATCCTTCGGGAACGCCTGTATAACTAGATTCAGAAAGTTTTAATTGGGTTCAAAAAAACTCGCTGCGAAATCTGGAGAGAATACCTGAATGCCAATGGAAAATTTAACGAGCAAAAAGCGAAAAACAGGAATAATTTTGAATAATTTTCATGAGCAGATAAGGATACAAAAAATAAAGCACCTTGTGGAACATATAAATGAGTTGAATATAAAAGTGAATACACTGATTTAAAACAACTTTTTCTATTGTATATGTGAAAATAAAGATTTTCTCACGACTTACCCGATAGGAATCGATATTTTTCCTCTCTTGGGACAAAAATATTTTTGTCCCTAAATTTGCTTGTCACTTAATAAAGTGCTCATTGAAAAAAATGCTTCTTCGATCCTATTTCGTCTGACATGAGTTAAATTCCAAACCGTCTGGTTAACGAAGATATCATGATCCTTCAGTTACAGGTGCTGAAATAAGTAGCAGGTATTAAATTAAAACACAGTTTTTCCAGTAATACACTTCCAATTTTTTTTTTTATCAAAATATATGTTTACAATAAGTTATTTGTATTGTGAAATACCTACAATAATTTATTCGGAAACCTATAACATAAAATATCACATATTCATACAAATATTTGTACATCTCCATGAGTGTTAAACAAATATGCTACGCTAACAATAAGTTATTTACAGGAAAATAATATAAAAATTAGATTGCACTATTTCTCTTAAATACTACTTTAATTAATTTTATTTGGAATTTATCTGTTTTGGAATTTGTTTGTGCTTTATTTGGAACATTTACATAACCTTCAAATTCCTACAGAAACTGAAATTGAGGTAAGAGTATTTGTCCTTGAAGAACATGGTTGGTTGGTTAATTTCCTGCTCATATCATGAGTTTATTTTCTCAATAGATTTTTGACAGCTAAACATAAAAACAAAACGCGTTTCTTCACACGACCAACCACTGCATGAAATTTTTGGAAGAACGGATCCATATTTCACATACTATACATTGCACTGCTTCCCTCATCAAATTAAAATTTATATCAAATCACTCCATTCCCAAAATGGTACACTGAATATGCCTTCCCACACTGATATCGTCTCTTATTGTTCTTGAGGTAGTTAGCAAATGCTAGTGATATGATTGAACCAGATATCTGAAAACGAAATAATAATTTTCACAGTTTTTCAATTCCAGTCAATTTTTATTGTAAATGTTGCAGGGGCAGGGGATGTCCACAGTATAATACGTGATAGGATAGATGTGTTGTAGATACTGGTAGTGTTATTCCTAGGCCTCAATGAGGATCGGAACAATGAATTCGTGAAAAAGAGAAAATACTACATCTTGTTGACGATAATTCCAGTACAAGTACAAGAATAATTGTCCGTCAAACGAGCGTGTTTAAGTCAAATGTACGTAAAATACTTAGATGACAATTATTGTACGCCTGATGTATCCAATGTGCGGAAGCTGCAGTAATAGATGTTCTTCATCGATTGTGGTTTATAGAAGGAAATTGCAATAATTTTATTGACAAAATTCTAGTCACAGATGAGACTTAAACAAATATATTTAGAAACCTTGGATTGAAGGAAATGGACCATATCATTGATGAATACGTTTAATTCTGGGTTCATACAAAATTGTTGGTATATTGCAATGAAATGGAACCAAAGAACAATTTTTAATTTTACTCAGAAAATAAAAATAGTACCATCAGTTTCCAATGTTTATAAGACAATTGGATAACTTAAGTTTTTAGTAAAAGTAAAAATTTGTCTTTCACTTTATTTCTTAATATCGTTGAAATGCAATTAGGTCTTATTTCGCATAAGACTTTTGCATATTTTGAAATTTTCTATTACATACGGCACTTATATCGTGGACACCCTGTATATTCCTGAAACAGCATTTATGTCTCAGTTCAATCTAATATTCCAAGAGTTAGTAATTTCAAAATCATTAAACAAATTTGATATGACAAGCGAAGATGTAAAATTAACTTTTTCCATGTGTAAAACACAAACAAATTTGGTAGGACGTCAATCTAAATGATGTATTACTTGAATAACATTAAATAGGTATTAATTTTACAGGAGTAATTTCATTATACTTTAAACAAAATCTTATAAAAAGTTGCTAGTTGTACTGAAATTTATTTATTTTTCATAGTTTTCTGTTCACTATTAAATTCTGTTACATAAAATATGGCAGTTTATAACAAAAAAAACTTACCTCGGTAATAGAAAGAGTTAGTGACATGATTCCTACGATTCTAAGGCAGTGATTCACATATTTTGAGACCAGGGCAGGGCAGGGTTCCTTATAAACATTTTTCGTATCAGTCTCAAAACAACTTCTAGGAATTACGGTCCAGTACGTGGGTCCGTTCATTCCACAACACCTGAGCTAGAAATTGTATCAAAATTAAGATATTTTCTTTTTTTAAGTCGAAATTATTTCGACAGTATCCACTTCAGATATATGATGACATGGTCGTACCTATATTAATAAAAATATTATGCAAAAACCTAATAATACTAATAATATAGGCAACTCGTAATACAAATTCGATCACATAGTGTTGCTCTAGAATCTATAATAATTATGTAAAACGGATGTGCTCTTTCATTAGTAATTTCAATACGATGGAGTCAATAGAGCCAACAAGAGATTTAATTTTTTTAATCAATATATTGATGAAATCCATCACATCAAAATGATTAATGAAAGAGCAACTATTACTACATTAATATCATTCCAAATAATTAATACTATTTTGTATCTTTGAAATGGATTTACTTAATATTGATTGGTTTCATAATTAAAAATAAAATAAGTTTAATAAATTTAGTGTTCTCTATAATGAAAATATTAATTCGATGACATCGTATGGAATAAAAATACGAACCACGTACACGGAATGTCACATTCTTCATTGGACACCATGTATTATTTTCTGATCTTTTGATTATCTGATTTTTCGGAAAATATAAATCGTTATTAGTTAGTAGAAAAGATATACAGATAATTTTTTTTATAACGAATGTACTTAAAATGATAAGGTGTATTAAGTCAAGTTCAATATAATTATTTCGATTGAGGTGTAAAATCTATCCATTAAAAATTACTTGAATGGAACAAAAAATGAGGTTAAAAACTAAGCAAATGTAGAAGTACAAACAAAACCTGCAGATTACACATTCATACAATCACTACAAATTTTACTACACACAGTACGAGGGAAACAAACACGATTTTGTTGATAATATCAATTTTCCGACCAGTTAAAACTGCATAACATCTTTGCCTCTGTTCACTTCTTTAGTTTAGTAATAATAGTAATAATAATCATCTTCCTTAACATCAATGTCATTATTTTAATCCGTCCGAAATAATTCCTTTGGTCTTCAAATTAAACATCAATATTTTCTTTCAATTGGTCACCTTCTGCAAAATGACGTCTCTTGACGAGCTGCTTCAAATTAGCAAATAAAAATAAATCAGACATAAGCAAATGCGGAGCATGTAGTTTACAGAAGTGACAGAGGATGGTTTAGACTTTGGTTACTTTGTAAACTCATACATTATCGTGATGACGAAATTTTTTTGACACAAGCCTGTAAGTTTTTGGTCAATAGCCTTACTTATTGTTAACGTAAACTGTTATTTTAGTCTCCTTTGGCATATATCGTACAAGAATAATTTCTGCATGGTTTCAAAAACCTCTTAACTGAAAATTGTGTGCCATCCTTTGTTTTGGAGGCGAAGAAAAAAGTCCACATCTAAAATTTCGAATGGTTTTGAGAAAAATTATGTCTAAACAGTTTTTGTTGTGTTGAACTCAACTTGTTGAAACTTTACTCATGTTTCCATTTCCATGTAATCAAGATTGGTTGCGCCTGAAGATGCTCCACTTTTTGGATTTTCGATATATTCACAACACCAGCTAAATAAGTCTTGGCCAATATTTTACTTTAGATATGATAGAACTCCGATTGTTCCTTTGTAAAAAAAAAGGATAACAGTGCAATTCTCACGAATTGCAATCAAATTTCGACACAAATAGGAAAGGTTATCACTATCGAACGTTACTAGGCAACACAACAATCATGGCTAGGTAGATTAATTTTCTAATATCCCTCGTATGTGAAAGCAATTTTAGTTGAATCATGCACTCAGTCAGGTTTAATTAGACAATAATTTCAATTTAGCATGGAATTTTACACTTTTAACAATTTTGATATAACCTACGCATAAGTGAATATTTGTATTCAAAAATAACAATTTCAATTTATTAAAACAGGGGAATATCACTTAACGTTTACACTGAGATTAAGCAGGATATTGCGAAACGCATAAAATATTATACACAGATCAGACAGATTTGCTACTTATTATTTTAAAATCTAAGTTTTTGAACTAAAAATATTTCGTTACTAACTATAAAAAGAAACTCACACTGTAACTCTGTGATTATAATTCCCGTGCGAGAATTTTTATTGAAAAAAAATTGTATTGGCTTACCCTATGCTGAATTAAGTCAACAATCTCCTTATTTTCATAAATTTGATAGTTACTAAATACGTCATTTAAGGTATCATTTAATTGTCGGTCAAACAGACACCTGTCGTTTATTTGGAAGAAGGATGAGATACCTACAGCCACTTGTAAGCCGAAAACCAACAACAGAATCGCTCCATACTGGAAAAAAAAACAAAACTGTTACTGTGAAAGGAAAATAAATTCACTTCTGTAAGTAGAATAAGCTGTGATGGTCATTTCATTAAAAGAGGTTCAGTTTAAATACACTCTGGACGACCAATGATAATAGTTATTTATTGTATAAGAGTTTTAAGTAGCGTTTTGTCCACGCAAGAACGTTTAAACGCGAATACGTTGTTCTGGCGTTTAATATTCTTGAGTGGATAAAAGGCAATTAAAACACGAATGCAACACAACGTTCAAATATTCGCACGAGTTGATATTTCTTACCAGTATTCAATGAAACGTGGTAGGTTTTGTTATACCTATTGAATGCTATAGTACGTTGTTTATTATCAATTATTTAATAAACAGTTCTATCTGAATTTGGTAAAATTGTAAGAAAGTAATTGTGTGGATGTTTTTGAAGAAGCTCAACAAGCAATTTTCCATTTATTACCAGCGAAATCCAGGGAACATTACGAAAAAGTGTTCGTCGAATTTAACGAATGGAAGGAGAAACGGAGAGTAATGACAATAAATGAAATCATGCTATCGTATTTTTTAAATTTGAAGAAAAAATATGCAATTTCATCTATGCTGGTGAAGTAGTCGATGTTGAAGGCAACTATAAAACAAACATATTTCCTGCTTATTTGTAGAGTGAATCGAGAGGATACAAAGCAAAAAAAGCTATAGTATTGGAAAGATATTGAAGAATTTGAGAATTAGTGATGTACAGGACGTTGGCAGTTACCTTCTTGTTCCAATACTTGACCAAGACGGGCATTTCAAGAAAGTTATGTTGATGAGTCTATATCTAACTTGATATCGCAAGGAAAATCCAAGGAAAATATAACTGCTCCTTACAAGAAGAGGCATCCGTAACTTTTGCAAATTCTTCACAATTAAATAATAATATGAATTGGATATTATAACTTGGAACGATTTTATTTTTAAAATTAGAAGATGAATATAATTATCAAACGGTGTATAATTGCAGGCGCTAATTATTTTTTAATAACAGGCTTTTAAATTTGATTTGATACTAAACGTAATAATTTAAGTGATATTATTTGCATGTTATATTAGCTTTGATTAGTATAATGTAACGTATACTTACGACAGTCAAAAAACTTGTTTTTTCCGTGATACATCCATAACAACCAAAAACGGCAACTGCGATAATGACTGAACCAAGAGGAATAGTAAGTACAGGGATCAGTACTATATTATGATAATCTTTAGGTATGACATAAGTGACTTCTTCGAGATTTACTTTGTAAACTATTCCTATGGAAATTACAGATATTCCGACAAGCTGAAAAAAGAAATGGATATTAATTAAAAGTAGTTTGAATGATAAAATTTATAAAACATACTCTACTTTCCTTGGATTTTGCAAATAATTCTCTAATTGCCCATCATTTTAGACTTTGTATAATTGTAAAAGTTTTAGTGATATTTATCTTATCAAATCACTTTAATTAAAATTAGTCTACAGAAATTTTAGGTTCATTTTTATATTTAATTAATTGGCTTGTATATCGATAATATTTTTTTTATTAGTTACTGGAAATTAGTCATAATTACACCCAATATTTCACAAAATATATTTGAAGGCTTTAAAAAACCAATTTCTGTGTTGATACAGCTTGATCTTAAATTGAAAACGTTCAAAAATAACTTTAACCAATAAATTTATCTGGCGGTTCTATTTCTATTTCCCACAACGTTTGTTTTAGTCTAGTGTCAGAATAAAAGATAATTTACAACAAAATTTTATACATAGACTGGAAATGACAATTTACCGTAGTGTATTGCCACAAGTTCTGTTTACTATTTACATTGGTACTCCTCCAAATTCGTTAAGTAACGGTAAATAATTTATAAATAGTACTTGCAAAATACTCTGCAATAATGACTGTCATTAAACTTTATTTTATTATCGGTCAATCGCTAGGCTGGGTGTTTTTTTATTCATTTATGCAAATTCCGAGATTTGTTCAAGTTAACTGTACTTACTGCGAGGAAAAAATTAGCCCAAAACACTAAACACTTCACTATATCATCGTCGCAACCCATTTTACATATTTTTACAAACACAAATAAATTCGTTTTTCTTATCGATCACAGATAATTCGTTATCGGAATTACGGAAACCCTATTAATTTATTTGCCGTTGGCTTCGAATATAGATGGAGACTGAGGATTAAGATTGTTTTTTATCAGGGAAGTTTATTTTCTTTCACGCGTGATCCGGCAACCATAGCCGGGAGTTTGCACTACTTATGGCCAGCAAATTGCGGATTAACTCCATTTGGATGAAGATTTTTTACAGCGACCGGCGTATTCACTTTGCATAAAAAATGTAACAGACACATCTTTAAAGTTATTGGAAAATGAAATGAATACTTCATTATCACATCCTAATCAACTTGATCTTAACATTGGCTGTTTCTGAACGAGTTTACGTGTTTCAAATATGAGTGGTGGGGCAAGGGAGAGGGGAACGTAGCTTTCCACAGCCAAGTTTGATCTTACAAAAATCCTTCTGACCTCTTTCAGAACTTGGCAACTATAAGAAATATAAGAACAGACGTAGAATCCAAAACTCTTCTTCTGCTAGTAACAATGCAGCAAACACTCTTCTTGTTTGTTTGCCACAAGTTAAAAACAAATAATGAATCATTTAAAATTTCAAGCAAGCATTTAGAGTGGTTACTGGTTGTGTTCGTCTTCTGGAAATGGTTCCCAGTGCTGGTAATGCATATGGCAAGCCACAAGTAGCTGATAACTTATTCAAATGGAGTATTGATAAACTGATAAGATCTGATAGTGGGAACTTAATAGTTACCGTGTAAGTGATATAGAACAGAGTATACGGGGTGTCCCGAAGCTAACAGGATATATTTCCTCTAACGAAAATATACGGATTTAGATCAATTTGCCTTTGGTACGGTTCTGGAACCGTAAAAACGTATATGCCTTCAAATACATTTTTTATTCCGTTACTTTAAGATTTGACATACTTAGGTTTTTGGGGTAGACGAAGACGAAATAAACTAATTTCTTACCCAAAGCATATTTTTTTGTTGATAGCGATTTTGCTGCCACACAGGTGTTTTGTGTAAAGTTACTTTCCTTGCTGTAAAAAAGTTTAGTATCCAAAGAAAAGGGACAGTTTCCCCATGTATCACGAACCGTTTCATCTTGGAAGGAATGGTTTATTTTTGGATTTTTTATGTAAGTATCACTTTGACAGCTAATATGATTCGAGCATTGTGACTACAATAGTATCAAAGATTTTAAACAATCATTACTGAGCAGTCATAATACTAAACTAAAGAAACGATATTGTAAATAATCTGTTGTAATTGAAATCGCCATTGTTATCTTAAAACTTTGCAATAAGTTAATAGCACCCCAGAAGTTTCCAAGATGCAATATCAATTTTAATACCTGAAAAGTCACGAAAACAATAGATGGTGATTTGAAAGAAAACTTTAATACAAGGTATCCCAGTGTCGGCGTATAAAAATTTACCAGGGGGTAGAGCAGACCAAAATAAGGTTAAAATTCTTATAACATATTTTTCTGCGATGCACTCTCACTGAGTTACAGGGTGTTGTTTAGAAAAAAAATAATAACATTCCGTAGTAACTCAAAAACCCTTTCAGGGATTTGAGTAATTTTTGGGTGAAGATCATTAAAACTACATGGTGCTTATTTCGATCTGACGCCAGGGGCGGCCTAGGCCAACTTGCCCTCAAGGTTATGTCTTCATAGCATTTGCATATCCTAGTTCTATGTAATTTGATTACGTTTTCCTGAATCTTCAATCGATTGTGAACAAAAAATGGACTCTTATTTCATAGCTCACGCAGATACCTGTCTTCCGTTACGAGTAGGTGCTCCATCTTGTTGGTAGGACATTAAGGGAACGTCATCTAGTACGCCATCAACAATATTTTCTAAAAAATCCGTGTATCTCTCTGAATTCAAACGGTCTACAATAATTTGAGGAGGCAGAATGACTCCGTTGAAGATTCCTCCCCAGACATTTATGGAAAATCTTCTTTGAAACACGGAAGGTCATATCACATGCGGAATTTCAACGAATCAAACATGAAATTTTTTAAAATTATTTATAGCATTTCTCGTAAAGATAGTTTCATAGCTCCACAATATCTTTCGATGGAAATTTTCAACATTATCGATATCTTCTAACCAGTGGCGGCGCGTGAACATTGATTGAATGTGTTCTGCTTAGGGTTGTTACATTTGTTGAATTGAATTCCGGGATATTAAGTGCCCGGAGTCTCTAAATGGCGCCGCAGGCGAAAAATTTTAAAATTTTCAAGGTCACGCGTTTTCCTGGCACTTCTGAATTTCAAGGAACAATGAATTTATAAAAAAAATACAGATTTTCACAAGAATGATTTTTGAAATTGATACCTTTTTGAAATATCCATTTACGAATTACCTACTGATGGTATAATAAATTGGAATAAACTAAATATATTTTATTAAATTATTGAATATTGTTTATAAAAAAAAATCGTTTGTGAAATTTACCAACGATTCAACGAATTTTAATTTTCCTCGGCGTGTTATGATTTTTTCTTTATCTTTTTTTATATATATGTACATTATATTATATTCCGGGAGTTATACGTGCAAATCCGAAATCCGGGACCATACAGCTAATTCCCGGTACAATCACAGAAAATCCCGGTCATACCAATGTGGCTAGATGTTCTTTTAAAATGTCGTCAAGATCTACACTAAAATTTATGAGTCCACGAAACACATCAGGGTTGTCCGAATTTTCTGTCTCGTCGTGTCCGAGAAGTGCTAATTCGAAAGCTCCGCAAAATTTTATGCAATCTATGATTTTAAATAATACATGACGATTTTTCATTACCTGTTCATATGTTTCCGTATATTATCCCAATATGCAGAATCTAACTGACTTCTTATGTTTATTTTACCTAAAGACTTAATGACTTAAATCTTTCACACTGTATATTGTCCATGCTTTATCCCCACCGAAAAGTAAGCACGGAAAACAAAACAGTGAATATTTTAAATCACACCCGCACACCCACTCTGCTTTTGTGTATACATTATTGTTTTTTTATAACTTTTACTTCTTTTATTTTTAGTTTATCCTCATAAGGCAGAGAACCAAAGTTTTTTTTTAAACGAAACGCTATTCATTTTAATAACTATAATATCCGTAGATGCCTAAACGAAAATATTCACACGTGCCGCTCGCAGAAATAAACCACCACATACCACGTACGAAATATTACTGCATTTACTACAGAGTGCAGACTGCAGCGCTGTGACTATTGCAGCCGCAAAAGCCCCTATCTCCGTGTACTGGGTCACGTGCCTGATCAGCCAATAAAAACAAAGGACGCATATAATTGTTCGCTGTCCACACATTGTGTATATGAGGTTGCATATATTAAGGAGCGTAGCTCGCGTCGCAATAAATAATAATATAAGCTCCTAGATTTATTTTAGCGCGAGTACATTTGGATTCTTTAAATATTTTGTTGACATTTAATATGATTAAATACATAAAATTTTATGTGTTCTGCAGCTCCGCAGCTCTTATGGTAAAACCGCCACTGCTTCTAACGACCACCTGCAAAATTGTATTCTTTTTTCGGAATAAGCAGGATGCAAAGTTTGGATTTTATGTAGATGGTGTGGGTGCAGTTCTTCTCGGTTTAAAATTCTCCAGACGCTGCTGGGACACCCTGTATGTCTCTTTTTTTCCAGAAAGAGCAATGCATATAAAACGTGCATATAAAAAATTGTTAACAATAAAATATTGACGTTTTAAAAGCAAAGAAAAATAGAAAAAGAGAAAAGTTATAGTCATACATGCCGAGAGACTGGCTACCAAAGACAACCCGTAAAATGTATTTTCATTTGGAAACAAAAGTGTTATCCTTTTTCAGAGAACAATATTATATTTAAATAGAATTCATTTTCAATGATAGACGTTGTAAACAATTCTTGCTTTTAAATCCTTTAAACTGGACTCCTACACTTTAGTCATCAAAATAGAGAGATCTTTATATCTCTCTATTTTATTTTTGTTCCATTTTTTCCACTTTATTTCACCAAAACCAACTATATAAACTAATTTTAAACTAAAAACAAGGTAATAAATCCGCTTCCTGACCACCATCTTTACGAACGAGCCTCCCATAAATCCTTTAGGTATTTTTACTATCATTATCCGCCGTTTCCATGAACGCCTTAATAAATTCCATCAATCAATACACATTTCATACTGTGCCCAAATGTTGCAGTACCTGCCGTCAGAGCGTCGTCCAAAAAATAAACGTAAAGTAACTAGAAATAAAATATTGGTTGTATAAGCTACGTACGCCGCTTCTATAAGGTCTCGTGAATATTCAGCATTAGGCACGACCGCATCGCTGATCGTTCGACGCGACAAGCTCTGAATCGAAGTAAACCGATGTTTTTAGCTACTACCTACACGCCTCGTTGCTTGTAGTAATGCAATGCGTGCCGGACGGAACATTTCTGTCAAGTTGAAATTATCCTGGTTTGCAGTAGGCGTCTGTCATTTGGTAAGAAATGTAGTTTGTTAGTGTACAGTGTACTGCAATCGGCTTGTATTTTGTGTGACTGAGACAATGCGCAAAATCTAGTACCAAAACAAATAAATACATGTCAGCTGTGCTCTTTTCAGTAGCATCAATGCACCCTGTTAGTAATTATGCAAATTTTCCGCAACAGATCCCTGAGAATTATTATTGTTAAAGGTTGGCGCGCCTCTTAAGGAATGCTACGCTTGCGCATGGTTATAAATTTACGAATATGATTTATTTTGCAAACTAAACACTGAATTATATTATATCAGCTTACGTATTCGTAAATCTCATTGGTTGCTTTTTGACAACGTACTACGAGAGCGTGTTTTGGTTGGATAAATTGAAATGTCTCTAGTCTCTATGAAACTTATGACGTTTGACGTTTGGTACATAACCTAACCTCAAATAAAATCTGTATGCTGATACACCATTATTTTAAATTTTAAAACCCTGCCAAATATCAACACAAAAGTATATCAGTTATGTTATAGATGTACACAGACTATCCTCAATCATAAATAAGCAAAAGTATATACAGGGTGTTTCAGTTATTAATTTTAAGGGTAAGATGGGGAGAATGAATCTTGATCTACCGTACTGTTGGTCACTAACCGAAATTTAATACCAATTTTTAACGTTTTTACTGTTGTCTAATTGAATATGAGTTTTTAGTATTGCATTGTGTTGAAGTAGGTAACTATTCAGTTTGTAATACGTATACCTTATCATGCAACTTATTACTTTTCAGAGTTGTATGATGCCTACTTATTTAAAATGACAAATACGGCTAAAAAAACAGTCACTCATTCGCCCATAGAGTATTAATAAAGATGCGTTGCACTTTGATTTTGAAGGCAACTGCAAAACTGGACGAGACGACTAGGAAATCAGCTGTTTCGCTACAACGTCCGATTCCGGTACGTTCCCTATTACGTGGAGCGCCGAGTTAACGGGAGTTAAAGGGGTAATTGCTTATTTCTTAAAACGTCGAGAAAAATTTTTTTTTCGATTTTCTGTCTATTAGGCCCTTAGAATACGTGGTTAAAATTAATGAGATTATAACTGGCAGTGACGGCTCGCGAATATTATTGTGGTTATATTTTGGTAATGAACGCCGTTTCTTTTAGGGGACGCAATCGAGTGTTTTGTTTATTTTTTATAAAATTAATTTTTCTTTATAATGATATACCTGCATTTAATTTTTATATTAATATTAACATTCTATTTCTAAATTTCAATTTTGTGAAATATAAGAAAACATCTGTTTGTACCTATCTATCAGTTGATCATGGTGAATTTTTTTATAAGATCTCAAGATCGGCTACCTCTATTTCAATTTCTTATTTCGCAAATTTCGTTAGAAATTCTTCTGAGTTCTAATTCTGCCAATTTCAATAGTCAGGGCCGTAGACATGAGGAGTCAGTCCCTTTCGTGAATCATAACTTCTACGCCTATGACTTTTCTGAAATATTTATGCATACTTGGCTAAAGCGGGACTTTTATAAAAAAAACATAATTTTGCACATTTTTTAAAATACTTCATTCAAATTCGGTACATGCAACCGCTTATTGAGAATTGACAGAATGGACAAATCTACAGGGTGGAGTTTTATTTGAAACCACCTTTAATCCTCTGAATTAATAATCTCTCTGTTTTATCATCTAACTTTTTGCTCTCTGATGTTTTTATATATCTTTAACTGTTTCGATGGCAATCATCAAAAAGTAACTTAAAGCACAGTTACATTTTTTACGTAGATTGACTAGAGTTAATTAAAACCGCAGTAATAAGATTTCAACTCTGGTGAACGGTTTAGAATAGAACCATTCATATCAGTTCATCTACCACGAAATATGTAAAACAAACTAACTAAACTAAAAATTATGCTTTGCTTATTATTGTTCTCCCGTCACGGACATATGTGTCACAAATCATTTTCAACTCTAGGTAGTTTGCAGATTGATTTCCAACGTTAATTTTTTTTATCCTATTTTTTGCATTTCATTGCAAGAGTCAGAAAAAGGACCTCTGAACACCACGAATACCATGACAGCGATCAAATGTACTTACCTAACTTTTTATTAAATAAATTAGAGGGTAATGACAGGATCCACCTATTCATTTTCATTTATTTGAGGAGGTCTTTGATCTATAAGGACGATGAACCTGAACGTGCTCATATTTGTACTTAGCTGAATATGATTTCACGGTTGGTAGACAGTAGCGATTGCCATTCTTCCTTTTTTAATACAAAAACAACTGATATTAGGTAACAAATAGCGATCATAAAGTAAACGAAACACAAATTTTATAATTCTATATTTCCCAAGCGTTTAGAAAAACCAATCGAAAACAGATGTTTGTAGATTTCGTCAGATGTTTCCACAAACATTGCATAGTCGCTCTTTATTCTCATCCAATATAAACTTTATTTCAGATATTATTATTCCTGTCGCTTTATGAGAGAATATGGGAACTGGTTAAATTGGAAGAACCTTTTCTCGTACAGGACCATATAGTTATATTAACTTCCTATGCGGCGCAACTACTAAGCATTTTTCTTCTTATTTTTGGATCCGTTAAGGTAAGCATAAGATCTCTAACTACTAATTTGATACTTAATCAAGAAGAATATTATTAATTCCATTTTTAAAAGGAGAACACTTGAAAAAACAATTCTTAAAATACAGAAATATATTAATTTATGTATAGCGGGTAAATTTCGTGTTGCTCTGTACACAATGAAGTTTAATTAAAATTAAAATTATTAAAGCGTTGATACGACTTCTATAATCTAAAGACAACTTTACTAAAAAGAGACCTATTGAATAAAGTTAACGGCATATCAATGGTCGCAGATGTTTTAAATTAGTCAATTTATGGTCTCATAAAATGGCATGTTAATAATAAATTATCAGTATAATTGCCTTTAAAATATTTTCAATGAATTGCAACTACTGTTAGCGAAAGTACTTCTACCACAATTTTAATCGATTTAATTGCTATTTTTTGTCTCCTTTTAAGTCGGTCATTGTTTAATAATTTATTTCAGTAAATCAATGAAATTCAAGTAAATGTGGAATTGCGTAATGATGTTACTTTCAAGTACATGTGCGAATAATATGATAAAATTGAGTACTGATAAGAAATATCAAGTCGTTCGAATATTTGTTTATTAAATTCCAATAATTCTAACTCCACAAATATGATTGTGATGTGATTATGGATAAAACGTTGCATTGCATCGTGTTTTAATTGCCTTTTATCCACTTAATAATATTAAACGCTCGAACAACGTTCTTGTGTCTAAACATTCTTATGTGGATAAAATGCTACTTAAAACACTTGTACAATAAATAACTATTATTCGACTTTCAGGGAAATCCATACTACATTATACCGTGGTTAATTTGTACTGCACCTTTGTTTTTTTCTGCAACTCTATATGCAGTCCTATATGTATCACAGGAAGAGACAAGTCAGATGTTCCTTAACTTCATTGTTGTAGGTAAGTTATAAAGAAAAATTGGTAACATTTCAATTAGATATAGTAGCAACAGTCAATGTACTACCCAGGCACACATCCATGCATTTGTATTGCTGTATGGTAAACACAAATCTAGTGTCAGTTTCCACAGTTCGGGTCGCTGTTTTTTTCCCAACATCTAAAAGTCATTGAAATCGCAATTGAGAGTCGAAAGACGGTACGGGAGTTGGTATCAAACTGAAAGGCCATGTAAATGAGAATTTATTCATGTATTACTTCAAAAACGTTAATACTGCCGTTTTTTATCCATCATTACTCAAAAACGATCGTTTTCCTGTAATGAGACACCACTGCATTTGAAGACGTCATACTTTAATATTTTTTGATCCACGGTCTGAAACCCAAAGTTTATTTAAGATCATTCGGCCAGAATTTCTTTATAAACTGTTGGAAAAGCAAGCAAAAAAGCAGATAGATCCAAATTAACTATCTTGTTTTGTATCAGGAAAATGAAGTTTCCACTATTTTTTTCTGTGACTATGGAAAGATTTGTGGAATGAGTTCTTCCGTTTTATTCCTATCAGATGTTCCAAATCCCTTTCGAATATACAATCTTTAGGAAATGCAACTTCAATTTCATCAAACATCCCATTCGCCAATGTTTTGAACAGTGTCAGAGACCACTCTTTGCAGCCGTTACTCTTGTGGTTATCTAATAGGATTTCAATAACTCCTTGAAAGCTAAGTCATGCTACGTTTTTTTGTCAGTTGCTGTTGATGAAAAGGTCTAGCTTTTCAGTATTTTTTCTAATTTGCAGTCCATCAAAATCATCTTCCTTCAATTTTGCATCGGTGATCGATGAGAATCGTTCTCCCAAATTTTAGAAGCATCTTTCAATTAATTGTTTTTTAACATGGTTGGTCGAAGATTAATCTTTTTATAAACAATGGCGTTATTAATGTCTTGGACATTTTGGATAAATATTAGTAAATCTTAATTCAGTGGAACAAAACGATGCAAAAAGGTTTTCAGTTCCCTAACCCCATGTATGTATATTTCAGTGATTAACAAACTGATTGAGGTTAAGAATACAGTGAAAACTAAGTAAAAGAAAATATGGCGCCCGCTGTAAATAGGCTTCTTGATAATTTAGAAATGATGATTTTTTCGTTGGCCAACATAGGTAACTCATAATATTATAAGAGGAAGAGAAAATGGTAGAATAACACTTTTTAAAAATTAATGACGTTTTTTTTTCGTTATTCATTAGACTCGACTAATTTAAAACTGTTTTCTCTGTTTCAGGTATAATATGGTCGACATGGTATGTGGTTATAAAATTTCATATAGAAAATCGAATCAAAGCTCGATGAAGATCCTTCATTGTTACAAAGTAGAAGACGCTGTTACTGTCTGTGTGGTTTTATAATGGACAGTACTAATATTTTTCCATTATTAAAACGTTTTTTATATATCACCTGTTTAGACAGAGAAATTGCCTCAAGCCTGTGTTCAATAAAATCATTCAAGTAAGATATATCACTACATTTTGATTAAAATACACAAATCAATTGCCCCCTCTTCAGTCACAATCGCTGTCCGATTGTTCTGGCTGTTTCTCTTCAAGTTTAGTGGGGATGTAATTATAAAAGTATAATTATATAACCAAGCATTTAAGCATTAGCTTTAAATGTGAAGTGAGTGTGAGATGTGTTTTCATCTCGCGTAATTTTTACCATAATTTGCGTTTTAATTGCACGTAAAAGTCATAATTATTATAATTAGAAAGTGCCCACTGGACCAGATGAGTTTCACTTGTTTATTTCTCATACTGTTGGAATAAACGTATAAATCATAAAAAGCATGCAAAGCAAACAAATTATGCAGGGTGTCACTTCGCCAAAATTAACATAGAAAGTTCTGATGAACTAGAGATCAGTTCAGTCTCCTTACGAATATACAGGGCGGTTAAGAAAAAGTACCATACATTCAGGAGTAGGTAGATCATCGTATTCATTCCTATGGACCATGAGCCCATTTATACTTGTACAGCTACTTTTTTATTAATGTTCGACTTCAAAAATTTCGAATTTACATTTAGAAGATTTCGATTAGGCTCAGTTCGAATTTAAAGAACAGTAGGGTTCTTTTAAGCATATTCATTAATTCAGAACTACCAAGAACACCTTATAAAAGTTTGGTAATCGAATTAATAAAACACCCTGTATAAACAAAGAGATGTTTGATAATTTATTCTTGGGCACTTATAAATTATTTTATTCAATTTACTTTTAACACTTGGGAAATTGTAATTTTAAAATTAAAAATACTCGCGATCGAAAAAAATGTTTTTCATCAATTGGAAACTTTGAACACTTATGTATCTGCTAATGAGTATCATGCACTAAAATGAGTATTATCCTAATTTCAATTTTTTTATAAAATACAAAAGCAAACGCAGAACTGTCGCAAAAAAGTAGATAATAGAGAAAAACGGCAAACGATTCGCATGCATGATTCGGATAGAACTTATCTATTGAGTAGTAAATATTTTAAATTCGCACTTAATCTGACGTTAATACTGATCATTTTTAGCTCTTAAGTTTAACTGGTTCTAATCGTTATAATGAATTTCCTGAATGAGCTCCTATACAATAAAGAAAAAAACAAAATCTATCTGATAGGCACCCTGCATTCTGTAAGTACCATATCTTCTGCAATTTGTGAATAATTACTAATTTTTCAATTTTAAGGTTATGGTATGTTTCGGTTTCTGGTCACTTGTTTTGGAAATATTAGACAGAGAAGAACCTATTACCAAATCTGACATCGTTTATATAGCTGTCCATTACACAATACACTTTATTTTGATATTGTTTTTATTTGTTGGAACGTATACAGTGAGTATTTTATGTTTGGGCATACGCATGTGAGTGGTCATGAAATAATCAAACAAAGATAAGGTTTATGACCGCGATAAATACATTAGAGATTATTTTTATATCATTTCAGTTTCTTATTTATTGTAAAAGCTGGATTACTTTTAGTTAATTCTTTTCGAAGAAAACTTATTAAATAACAGAAATCGGGACATAATGTTCTAAACAAAAAATGTTTTTCCAAAACTAAAAACATTGAGTGGAAAATTGTAGTGATTTATATAAAAGTTCTGCAGGAAGATGAGTAAAAACGAGACACATTAGCTAATATCGATATTTTAGACAGGGCATTTTTTTTAATACGATCATTTTCAGAAAGTTTAAACTTGCGATTTTCTAATTTTTTTTAAATGGAACACCTTGTATTTTATTGTTCTATTTTATTCACATATCGGTTCACTTCAACTTTTATGAAGCATGTTCTATATCTAAAATTGTTAGTTTCCAAGATATAGCAACATTTCTGAATAAACTTAATTTTTATTATTATATAGAATACCACAAATAAATATTAAATAATAAAATTAACTCAAAATGGAATGATAAATTATGAACTGACAAGTTGACACAATGTGAGAGTTTTTTCCAAAGCCATTTCGTGCGACGGAAAATAATAAAAATTATGTTTTTCCAGAAATGTTGCTATATCTCAAAAACTAACAATTTTAGGTGTGTTCTTCAAGTGATTTATTACAGACGTACTCTTAACCATAACCAAACTTTCCTTCAATGATACCCTGTTGCGAGGCTATTTCGCTTACGTGAAATTATCTTTAATGCGCATTTTTAGACAATGAAAATGACATGAAAATGCGGATACCTATCAGTATTTCCATAACAATGTTTTTGCATGTAAAAATTCAATATATGCATGTAACTTAAATAAATTGAGCAATTTGTTAAAAAAGGCGACAGTGATCCGATCTACAATTTTTGCACAATTAATTGCTTATTAATTTTTACTTTAAATCGTTGTTTTTTTACAACTAATACAATTTTTTCAGGACACTCTCTTTTTCTTAATACCCTGGTTGGGAGCAAGCTTCCTAACCTATTTTTACATAACGGCGCTAACATTAATTTCACTAAAAAGCAGGAAATTACATGATGCCTTATTGTATTCAATGAATTTTATCTATTTATGTAAGTATATAGCAAATAACAGATACATCTTGAGTTAGCTAAATGACAATAAAACTTACGACTTATGTTCCTTTGTTTTGTAATCTTGTAAAATTATTGAGCCTAGTCAAACTAAAACAATTACATAAAATCAAGACTTAGCATGACCCAATTTAACAATTTTTTTATTTCTAGCAATTTGCTGGTATTCCTGGTATGTAGTAATTTCCTATTTCATGGCGGCGTACAGAAGAAGAAAATTGAATTACTCCGGTATTTATTAAAATGATTTTCAAATTCTCTTTAATTTTAAAATGACGAGACATCTGAGTATATGTAAAACTATGTCTATCCACATTGAGATGCTATTAGAAAGAAATCGAAGTTTGACGTTTAGAATCAATCCTCAATTCAAGTTAAATTAGAACAAAAATGTCAATTATTCACTGTTTCTCATTTTTACACGTACTGTTCAATAAGTAATTGTACTGAAGTAGATTTCAACATTGTGATGTAAGATGTATTTTTTTTTGTCTATTTTGATGTTTTGCCACACGTGAAAAAAATTGTAGGCCCAGACATATAGAAGAAAAACAAAAACTGTGTCATAAATAAATTACTTCGGACAACATATTTAATATTGTCTATTGTGACTTGTAATCTTTTATTAAGTCTCTGTATTTGTATGCTGTATTATGACTTTTGTATAAAGTTGTAGGTTTCTTCAAACCAAACGCTGAAGCTACATTTTTATAATTAATTACGGTGCCACTATTTGAAACAAAGAGAAACCGAAGTGCCAAAAATTTTAAAGTCACTTGTTTTCAGTCCATTCCTCCTCTGTAGATAATCTTAATGCCATTCGCGCAATTAAATTATGGCTTATTTTACTCCAACGTCATTCGCAAAAAGTGTCATTTTGATATCAAATTAAACACTTTGTCAATGCTTTAAAATAATTGCCAACAATTTCAATCTTCTCATGATTATTGCGAACTTGTCACTTCAGCAAAAAAGAAAAGAAGTCAGCAAATTGCTAAGAGAAGAACATTTCAATGTGTAGGCACTATATTCAAAACAATAATTATTATATACAAATAAAATGAAATGAGCTTGACTTAAAATACCTCAAAACATAAAAAGTATGTCTGATTGTGAGTGTAAGCCAAATATTTTCTAGACGAGTATTTTATAGATGTTAAGTACAAATATATACAAGCTGTCATTTTTAAGTGTTCAATGTTTGCTATATATGCTGTTTGCTAACGTTATGTATTGTTTGGAAAATAAAAACTATTATTGGTACGTCTTTTACTAAGTTCCAGTATTCTATACATAGGTAGTGTCCCAGAAACTTCTAACCACATTTTTAGCTCGTCAAAAGCAACAGTTTTCCTCTAATTTTTCTGTTTTAAGCTGTCGTATTAATAAAAATAGCACGGATCGGAAGGGCCATTTCCATCATATCACCGTCCAGAAAAGTCATCACATTTTTGACGAATATCATTCAGTTAGTACGTTATTATAACACTTTCGACCATCTTACCGATCTAGTATAGCATAGCGTAAAGTCCAATAAGCCATTTGTTTGTAATTGCAGCCCAAAGTTAACAGAAAATCTTCGCAAAACGCAATTACAAAAATGTCGTTGTTGATGATAATCCTAAGGTTATAAAAACTGCACTTTTTGTGCATAGTATAACTGCTGTTCTTTTAAAATTTTCCAAACTAAACTTTTTGATACATCTACGAGAGCTGGTTCCAAGTTATTTCCAACATTCTTCAAAACTGCATCACATTTAAAAGATCCGTAATCCATAAGTTCCTGAACAACAGAATGACCTTATTTCCATGATCCATATACTTAAGTCCATGAGTTTTTGAAGATTTCTCACGGGCTTAATGGTAAGCTAACATCATATCAATCTATTCAATTTGTACAACATGATGATGATGAACAAACACAACTGTTGATACCTTGTCGTACTTCTTACATTTGACACAGAGTCTAGTAAAAAAAAACTTTAAGTGAATACGAGCAAAAAAATACTGGACAAACGTGTAAGGTTGCAAAAAAATAAAAAGTTATTGCTTTTGATGAGTTAAATATGAGTTCAAAATGTTTAATTTTTGGTACATCCTCTACCAAGAGACAAAATTGCATGTTTTAACTTCGTGGGTCAAATTCCAACAATCATTGAAGAATTAAAAAGTACCTCAAGTTCTTAAGTATCATATGCCTTATAAAAAATACCACGCTGTCATTTTTTGTACGATTTAAAAAAAATAAAAGGTTGACGTTGGCTATTACTATTTTCCATTGTTTTCAACGCCTACCTTATTAACAGCAAAATGTCTGTTGCTATTCAAATGAATCTTGTTCATTTTCTTTCCGAATCCAAAAATATATGATCACTTGATTGTGAAAAAGCAGTCAATGTGCCATGAAGACAATCAAACCAACATTTCATTTACAGTAACAAACACATTACTGTGACTTATAATAATAATAATTTTTTGCCTTTAAGGGCCAAATTATTAAAGTAAGTTTATCTTACAGTTAACTAACTGGAAGATTAGAATGTGTTGGTGTAGGTACGTTTTAATTACAACAAATCACATTCTAAGCTTATAGTTAGTGAACTGTAAGTTAAACTATTAAAAATTTGGCCCTAAGGAAATTACCGATACTACGAAATTGACAAAAAGGTCCTTTTATTAAATACATTGTTACCAAAGACTCTCTTTGTTGATTTCGTAATATTCAATTTAATGCAGAAGCTTAAGACACAGAGCTGGGTAATTCCTGGTGAAAAAGTAATTAGTAATTACAATTCCCACTTTTTTTCCTGTAATTGTAATTGTATTTAAGTACTTTTTTTTATTAAAGTAATTTGGAATTGTAATTGCAGCAAAATTGTTATAGGAATTGTAATTTGTAATTATATTATTTGAACTATCGAATTACAAATTACTTCTATAAGTACAAATACTTTTTCCAATTACAATTACTTTTTCTAATAATTATAATTACTTTTAAGATCATGCGTATTGCGTAATTGCGTACAGACTTGCAGACTTCTATTATTTCATTTGAGGAAAGCCTTGTGCCGCGTGAACAATAAAAAGTGATTTGGTGAATTAACCTCAGAATTAACAGAGTACATTTTATTTTATTATAATTATTATTAATTTAGAAAATATACGAAGTAAAAATATGTTGTCTATAGCATCAAGTTTTATAAAAATATATATTATGTATCTATGTGTTACTGCTCTTATTTTGAGTTGAGAAAACTTCTGGTTCGGTTACTCAGCCTTTCACTCGTACTTGTTCGATTCGTAATTTTTTTAATAATAATTATTGCTTTCCAGTCTACCCAAAACTACTGTATTCTATATTTTGCAAATGTACTAACAACCAAAAAAAAGAGCATCGGGTTGAATTAATTACCTGACCAATAATATAAAATTATAGTATGAACTGAACTAGTTTAAATTATTAGATTAGGAATAAAAATATAAAAATTCTATATTAGAAAATGAATAAGAATAATCTTTTCATTTTAGTATCAATTCTAATAAATAATAAAACGCAATATTACACAACACTTTTAATTTAAATTTTTAACTTAACTTTTTCCTTTTTCTCTGTTTGGTCACTATAATTTACTTTATCATAAAAGTAATTAGAAAAGTAATTAGAAAAGTAATTGCTAAATCCATTTTTCATGTAACTGTAATTAAATTAATATAATTCCTTTTTTAAAGAATATACTTTGTAATTGTAATTAGTTCCTTTTTTTTAAAGTAATTTGTAATTGTAACTATTTTTAAATTACAAGTAATTACCCAGCTCTGTTAAGACATATACATTTTAGATATTTTTCCCATGAAATTTCTCGAAAATCTTTCGATCCAAAGAAAAAATGTATTCTATAAAAAAATGACATTGATCTGCAATTAGAGTATGCTTTAGAAAAATGTGATAATAAATGCCAGTTTGTAATATTTTTATTAACACCAATCTTTTGTTCTCTTAGGTCACAGTAAAGTATCACTTCTAGCCTTCCAACTATTAATTTTACTTTTAATCTTTCCAACAAGACCAATGAATAATAATAAATAATTTGACATTTCCAGCTCGGTGTCTAGATTTAATATTTTTGACATATCAAAATAAAACATAACGTAATTTTGTTTAATAGATAACAATTTAATCGCTGGGAGATTGTTGCTCTCTAACAGCTGACAAATTGGCATGGTAACAATAGTATTAACACTTATCTGTTTTTTTTATATAAGTTCGATCCGCTCACCGATTAAAGGCGACAGTCTGCTGTCCGAAACTAGGGATTAAAACGGCACTTTCAACCATGTGATCCAAAAGAATATTTTTTATATGAATCACCGGACCATTGTACAAATTTCGAATTGTCCTAGCCGCAGACTTCTTAGTAATTCATTTGATTCTGGGAATGCAATTAAGGGCAATAACAGAATTCGGCGTCTAGTGTCTGGCTCTACTTATGCCAATATTATAGTTAATAGACGCTGTTCTAGCATGACCGTTACTATTTCTATATTTAGTATCGGTTCCGCAGTGCACTAGGTAAATCAGAAAATTCGCCGCGATCACTTTTCTTCGATAGCCTGTAAGGAAAAGACCGTAACAAACCGTTATCGCTTTATAGAATTATTCAGGTAAGTGAAAAAGTTATCATCCCTAACAAAACCGGCACAACTTTTATTAATATAACTTCAGTGGCTTTTTTATATCATCTACTCGTTAAATTACTAATAGTAGTTAAATATGGTCAATATAATCAAGCTAGTGTGCAATAACATATTCATAAAAACTCTCTATAGTTTATATTATAAATTAAGTAAAATCTTCTGCACCTCCATATAAAAATGCAATTTTTTTCGTTTCCCCTAACTTCCAATATATTATCTTCATTTGCAAAATTCTTTAGAGACAAATATAGTTACACAAGACTCCTAATTGTGATATTCCGGAAATAACTACTCTAGAGACTAAATACAGTTAGTAATAAATAAATTAATTAAAATAAAAACTAAAAATGATATGTCTAAATATAATTAACACAAAAAGACATACGTGATATAGTGAAACTGTTAAATAATGCAAACATACTGGTATTCTTGTCGTCCTATTATCACCATTGACAAAGAGTCAAAGACTAATCATGTAAAAACAGCTGCTGCAAAGAATCTTTTTTTTTTCACATTTTACTGGAGATTGTTTCATCAGGCAGCTTTTCTTCGCCTATACAATTATAAACAGTAACAGAAAAAATATGTGTATACATCAAACGTTTACACTGGATTGACTGGGTGAGGGATCATATTATATTTAACATTTTCGAAATGAACTCGACAAGGTAAACGAAAAATGGTGCCTAATTCGTAGAAAATTATCTACTTGTCATTGTGATAAGCACAGACGAATATGTCATCTTTTTGAAATGGCAACATAAAAAATATTGAATGTCAATATTGAATATATTCGTATTTTTGGTTGCCTATACATTGCATGTATTTATATTAACAAACAACAAATATTTTTAGAGGAAAAAACATCTCACTTTAGCGCATGCATCTTAAAAAGTCGATTCTCAATTCTTTTAGACACTTTGTTACATACAGGGTGATAATAAATGGAGGATTCTAAGAAAAAAAAACTTTCTATGAACATATTGTCCTAAACGACCTAGTTTTAGGATTACATCGTGTGAAAAATTTGTTTAAATTGGCAAAAACAAGCAAATGCAAGATGGCGCTGTTTTTGTTCGATCAATACAGAAAACAAATCATAATAGACTCTTTTAATGTGACGTCACATATTTAGACAACTCGCAACAAATTGTCATAGTTGAAATTGTACAGACCAAATCTGACCCTTGTGTACTATTTACGTAGAAACCAAAAAAATTAACAACTTCAAACGAATTTATTTTTAAAAGGATTTAGAAGTATTTAAGAACAAATACAATATAGATACACCAATGTGCTTAAAACTGACAAAAACGATATAAAAGAATTGTATTGTGGCACTCGATTTTGTTTCTGTAGTTCCTCTCGATATTGTAACATTCATTACAGTCTGGTATCGGAAAATCAACAGAATTTGTAGAGGTATTTGTTAAATCCAAGAATATAGAATTATGTCAAGTTAAAAAATGTGGATGATCGGGATGTATATACAGATTTTCGTCTTGCAATTTCCATCACAAGATATGAAATTCTTTTTGAAAATTGGAAGAATTGCACACTTACGGTTATGTGTTTGGCTGTAAAACAGGACAATACCTCTTTTGAAAATATGTTAGTGACACTTTGACATTATTATTATTATATTTGCTTAGCAATTTATCAGTCATTTTTCCAAATTTGTATTGTTGCACTACAGTATTGAACAATGTTTTTTTGACTTGCTCTCCATATTAAATATACCTAAACCGTCATTTACATTTTTGAAATATAAAACTGATGGCTTCCCTATTAGAGTAATTTAAAATTAATGTAACAGATGTCGCTGTCTTTGTTGTTCTCGTTATAAACATAATCTGGACAAAAAAAAGTCACTGAAATTTGGCTAAAAATTAACTGAGAAAACACCCTGTAAAACGTCTCTTTTATTATACAATTTTTTTCGACATTTTAAAACAGTATTTTGAAATTTCTTTTTTTGGCTCAAAAATGTTAAACTGGATTTTTAAAATAAGAAAAATAAGTTAAATTCTATTACGAGACACAACACAACAAAGCTTATTAGCAAAATGAGAGACCGAATAATTTTTTGATAAATCTCGTGGACCATTTTAAAACTTATAGGATACCTTACTTAATAACCCACCCACATAGTGCAAAAGTTCCTTAACATTCAAGGTTAACGGTTCGCTGGTTAACAATTTCACTCCTCTAACAATTAGGAATGATATATGCCGTCCATTGGATAAATTGTTAATATTAATTTTGATTCTAACCCATTAAATGCGGTGATTACTTCCAATTTACATTATTTAAAAAATGTATTAGATCAGATGCTGACTTTCGCTGAGCGAAGTAAAACTGAGAAAACTAACTCTTTAAATAAAATACGCTTCCGGATTTAGTATATTATGTTTGGTTTTTATTTTGATTAATTATTATTTATTACCAGCTGTTTAGATATTGCTGGTACAACTAAATGCTAGCTTGTTGAATTAGTTTAAATTAGCTTAATAACTTCTTTTGCGGGAGAAATTGGCCCCTCAGTACACAGAATGCGATTTAGTAACAAAGGATATTCAGCTTCGACCAGGACTGATCTGTTTTGAGAATGTTGTGAGAGGGGGCAAGCAAATTTTTTCTGGATTACTTTCAGTACAACTCACATAATAAAAGAGTAAATCCCTAGATCTGGGCGAGGTTCGGAACATTTTCAAAATTGAGAAATGTTTAAAAAAAATTTAAAAATATCTATTTTTACTTAGATCTTGGAACCTATGTATTTTGGAAGAATATTGAAGAGGAAAAAAAGTTTTAGAATTGAATTTTGCACAATATACTGTAAGTTTAAATTTATTACCGATGTTGCAAAATATCAATAATTGATGAAAAAAGGCAAAATAATTAAGTTTTTAGGATAATTTTTTAAAAATATTTTAATTGCTCCGACGGCATTCTAATTTTGGCTAAAAAAAACTTTAGAATATAATAAAACAACACACCAATTTTCATTAAAATCGGTTCTATAGTTTTCGCAAAATAATTTTTTGAAAAAAATGTTGAATAAAATTTTCGAATTTTCAAAATGTTGCACAGCCTCAAGTAAAGCATCTAGATACTTTAAAATTTTTTCACATAGAAAAGACCGCTCAAACTTTCAAATGGTTTTTGAAAAATTGAAATCGGTTGATTAGGACAGCCACAGTAAATTTTTAAAGTTAACACTCTTTTTTTTTATTTTTAAATTTAACCATAGATGAAAATAATCTGGCAATAGCTCTTGCGATATTTGAATATGGTACGGATGAAACTTAATAATTCAAAATCTTTAAAATTGTTTGGTGTTTTTATTTGTCTACCTACTTTGTAATACATGTCCACTATAGTGATCAAAATATTTCCAAGACATTAAAATACAACTACCTGGTCCAAATAACACTTCTCGTATGAACTAAATTACATTTCGCCTTAAAATATCTGACCTTTTAGTCTTAGACAACCTGAAGCAACAGTAAAATAAACACATTTCTTTTTTTTATAGCCACCTGTGAGTTAAATTCCGCGCTCTCTATAATGCTACCATTTACAGTTTGTTTGGTGTCTATCGTTGTTGTTCCAAGAACCTAGATTATTAAATTGTTATATTTATAAAAGACAAGAATGTTATAAACAGTTATAATGAGTACATAGGGTCGTTGTTTTCAACGCATCTACATTATTTATAGAACAACAAAAATGTCCAAGTATAGCGCCAGACAGGCTTGAGACATTACTTATTGTAACACCACTCTCGTTAACAATAATTGGTGTTTATCTTCCGTTTGATTTGAAAAGGCATCTAACATGCTGCAAACTTAATTCCGTTCGCGCGAAATACAGCCATATCTTCAATCAAAACAAACGCATAGTAGCTAAATATTCTGTATAATTTAGAAAGACAGTGTTACTTCGATTGTACAATATCTACAGATAAACTGTACCTTACGTGCTCAGTAATTTTGTTTCCTTCATCTTGGCAATTCAGTTTCGGTTAAACCAAAAATTATTAAAACAATACAATCAGGGTTACAATAAAACACAACATTCCGTTTCACCGGCTGTGATTGGCACATATTTTCACGAGATTCTATTCAACCGATCAGCGTTGGCATTGTCTCGAGCGTAGACGTATCAGTTTGTCATTGTTCATCGTAAACGAATCATCAACATTGGCGTCGCTAAGATTTAGGGAATTTTCGTTGCCCTGCAATGTTCGATGCTCAAGTTTGACGGTCATTTGACTAGTAAACATTAATGAAGGCTCTGGATATGTCCCAAACGACTTTTGCTGGGAAAAAACTATTTATTTTATAAGAGCGGACATGAAGACGCGGTTTTTTTTGTTACACAAATGTGTACACCAAAATTGATTCCCAATCCACTGGAATATATTGTATTAATTATGACATATTTGACACCCTGTATACTATTAAGGAGTTAAATATTTTCTCCTTATTTCCTTTTCGTCTGTTTTATTTTCTAATACATCTGTTATAAATACGGTTATGTAAACGAGAGCAATTTGAAAAATTGAATTTGTCTCTGATAACCATATTTACTAACATGCAAAATATTCACGTGGTACGACACTCGTGTATCTAAAATGCATGCTAAGCGATAACAGGAATCATCAATACATACAGGATGTGCGTGTATAATCTGTAAAAATTAAACTACAGATTCCTGATGATATTTGTAATAGAAAACTCTCATACGAAAAAGTTCTATTTTCGCGTTTTTTTGTAAATTAAAGATCATTTATTCAACGAAAATGAAGTCCGACCCTGTGTCTAATACTAATGTCATCTAATACTAGTAATTGTAAAAAGAAATAGCGCAGTCAATTGATTTTGTATTTCCATTGAATTCATTATTCACTTAATTATTAAATATTAAGCATCGTCCATCGAGCCATCAGTGTTAAAAAGTGAAAGATTCCAGACAAAAGTTTTTATTTTGTAATTCCGCGATAGTGACATTGTAATTTTTATAAAGAAGGAAAAAAATAAGAATGGCGTACCGATTACATTAAAAACGAGATACTTCTTTCTTACTTTGCTCAATTTTTTAGTTTGTGCACACACTAGTTTTACAATGAACTGAGAAAACAATGCATTTACTATTTCCGAACGTGTCGATATGGTGTTAGTGTATGGTGCAGCCGGAGAAAATGAGCTCGCGGCGACTAGGTTGTACCGGGAACGATGGCCACAACATCACCCCTCATGTGCAAATACAATCCTACAGTAGGTACAGCGGCTGCGAGATACGGGAAGTGTTATTCCTCGAGGAGAAGGACGTGGTCAGCATGGGGTCCTTAATGTTGAAGATGCAGTGTTGGAAAATTTTGACGAAGACCCCACAATTAGTAGTCTATGACTCGCACAGCAAGTAGGAACTTCATCTCGTACCGTACAGCGCATCTTAAGGCGCCAGCTGTTGCACCCCTATCATCTGCAACTAGTTCAACAGATTTTACCCCCGGATTGTGATCAACGTTTTTGCAGATGGTTTTTGCGGCAATGTGCCCATCAAGTAGACTTTCCTGCTTATGTTTGTGTAACAGATGAGGCGACATTTACCCGTAATTAAGTGAATTTCCATAATATGCACATATATCATTATTAATTACTGTTTGAGTTTTTTACTAGGTTACTTTTTGTGTGGCGAACACCCACTGAATATAAAAATATAATAAACGTATTTCATGTCACAGAATTAAACTATTTCCAATCTCAATACTTATTAAAATTTTCCGTAAGATCGCCTACCGCATATCAAATGGAATAGATTCTAATATAACTATATAACTGAGCTTTTACCGTAACTGGTTTAAACTAGCTTGCAGTTCATAGAGAATTAATGAAGTAGGTCAAGGTTAAAAATAAATAGCTCCAATCCTGATCTCTACCTATGTTAAATAAGTCATAATTACTAATAACTAGTTTTGATGACACGCGTATAATCTATAAGACCAATTTATTTAGGAGTTAGTCATTAAATTTAACCTCACCAGGTTCGGATTGCGCGTGGATGTGCCCCTTTAGGCAAAAATTCTCGGATATCCGTAAATAAATTCATCTAAAATTGTTTTAATAAAAATTAATAATATTAAAACAGCTGAAACTGCAAAATGGTGATAAAAATTGGTAATAATTAAAATTATTAAAACTTATTGACAACTTCTGGAATCGTAAGCCTCATAAAAATATGTAAATGGTTATGGCCATTTTTGTTTCTACCACTGTGAAGCTAATTTAAAACGAACTATTGAAAATATGACCTTTATATTTTTGTTTACTCTGCCAACTCATACAAAAACAAATTATAAAAATGCATACTTCAACACCAGCCCTCATTAAATAATTTAATTTTTCTATGGCAAATGCTAAAGTGTGATCTATCGACTCAAACCAAGAAAACAAGTGGCATTTTAAACGCAAGGCAAAGTACCCCATTTTTTTAATCATATTTATTATAATTTTAATTTTCATTTGAATCAGTATAAATTTCCCTATATACAGGGTGTCCCATTAAGGTCTGCGAGGTACGATATTAGAGAAAGTTTAGGCCCTAGAACTTCGGGAAAAAAATTTTGATCAATAAATCTACCAAGGAAATAGTTTTCAAGTTCGTAGCTCGGCCGCTAGGGGGCGCAATCTACATACCAAAACATAGAGTTGAGTTTTTCTCAGAAATATTTCCTATTCAGGTATATGAAATAGTACAAATATGGATTGCGCATAACATTTATTACTGACATTTTGTTCTATCTGTCGACAGAAAGGGTGGGGGATATCCCTAATGTTTGATCAGAAACATGCATTTTTTTAAGGATACAAATTGGTAAATTGACGTATACTCTGACAATATCCAAAACACCCACTCAACATTTTTTGTCGGTAATTTCCCAAATATTGCAAACGCATTAAAAAATTACTAAAAGCGAAGATTTTTCCAATCCTAAACATTTCGTTAAAAAGCTATTAATACGAATGCATGTGGTTCCAAGTAATGTAACGAAAGTTAAATAAGTTATTTTTTATTTGACCCGAAGTTCAACCGTCCAATTATAGCTATAAGAACCTAATGGTTTTTTAACCATTACCAAATAGCCAATGTAGAGCGAAATAGTCCTGAGATTCTGGGAGATCGAGACACATTTAAACTCCAATTAAAGCTAACCAAATTGGGCAAAATAGTACTGGCAAATCTATAATTATTACCAAATCGCTGATACTACATTTGAGCGGAAAAACTATGTAAAGTACTATGGTCTCGAGACAGAAATAGATCTCCGAATAGTGTAATCCAAAATAACTTTAATATTGAAATTTCCGGTTACACGTACACATACAGTAAAATCTTTCAAAGCGTAACATCGAATGCGAATCATCATCATCATCACTCATCAGCTTGTCCAATATTTACTTGCTTCGACATTAAAAAAACTCAACAATCTATTTCTGAAATAATAAGATGGTATCTACGAGTATTAAAAATTGCTATGCTTACGAATTTTAGTAATAGTATTACCCACTTAAATTTAGTAAAATGGTATCAGATGTGTCTAAAACAACAGAAATCGTTTCAAGTATGCTGAGGCGTATCCTACCATTGATGTGACAATGACGCTGAAGGTCTTCTGTCATAAGTACACAGGGCTGGAAAAACCACATGGTCCATCTGCCTTTACATGAGAACGACAAAGTAAAATAAAGAAATCCGTACGATAGACAAGGATGGCTATAGTGAAGACGTTTCATAATCTGAATCTGTTTAGAAGTGGGAGTGACTATTCAAATTATACATAAGGCTCCGACCGAATCCGTGTTCAGAAAATTTATTCATAATCAATGCAGATAACCCACAATATCTTATCCTTACTTATCAGTAATTTTGAACTCTGACTAAATACTTAAATATAGTTCCTTAGTTTATATATATTTTAAATAAATATTTAGAACATTAGTGCGCGGATATTTTTAAATTCGCGATAAGGAGGGATTGTTTACAATTTTTTTCGGCGGGCAAGTGTGACACTGGCAATAAATTTCAACGGTTTACGTAACATTCCCAGTTCAATAAAACTTAAATTGCATCCACGCTCCTCTAAACAAAAATAGGAATCGTCGAGGAAACTGATAAAAATTCATTCCATTGTACTCAAACAATTTGTCTGATAGCGAAGTTGATGTTACTGGTTTCGAGAAAACCTCATTATTGTATTTGAAAGTTTCTCTTCGAAGATACGATAAAAAGAGGTCGAAAAATGCAACAGCGACGAACACAATAGTACCACTAAGTGACTGAAAAAACAAATATCATCTCCAGAAATATCAGTTACATGTGACTGAGACGTGTTTGAATCAAGTAATTAAATTATAGATTTTCTTGGTATTTTGGCGCACTTAAGACTAATTCACAAACAGTTTTATGTAAATGTTTTTTCGATAATTAATTATTTGTTTATTATTTACTTTATTGCCTAACAGACAGCCAATTACAGGGTAGATAAATATCGAAATTAAAATAGCTGAGTAAAAATTAAATAACAGATAAAAGCTAAAGGACCCCACACAGACATTATGGAAAATGGCTTTTGGTCAAAATGGCTGAAATTGAAATATGATATAGTTCTCACCTTCCTGAGCAAAAGTTGTCATGGGCCCAAAGCGATCCTATGTGTAGGTTTAAAGATATAGAGCTTTGAAGCTAACGATTTCATAGCACGGGTGCTGAATATAGGTAAGTGCAGGATAGGTGTATGTATATCTCCCTTTCTCCGTATATACAGGGTGAGTCAGTTTTTTGTAGACAAACTTTAACAGGAGATAGAACACATGTTTTTAAATAGAAAAGTTCATAAACATATGTCGTAGAAGGCTTCGTTTCCGAGATACGAGGTGTTGAATATAACTTTTTTTCTCGAATATTCATTATAACTTATAAACGAATGCTTAGATTTTTTTCATGTTTGGGAGATAAGGCCTATTAATTAAGCGGCATAAAACTAGCTATAAAAATGTTCAAAAACTTGCACAGTGGCGGAGTGGAGGAGGTGCTCAACCCCTTTCTTAAACAGAACTTCTACGCCAATGAAATTGAAATGAAATTCCTGTGCGTTTCCGAGTTATTTTGATTTTTAGTGTTTGTTGTGGTACTAAATTAAGTAAATTATTTATTATCAATTATCGGCTAAATATTTAATTCTTTCTACGAAACCTACCGAAATATGGTTTGTTAAGGATTCTAAAAAACTGAAATCTCTTATTCTTTATCTCCTTCCAATGTAGTCAAAATAAATGTTTGTTATATCAAGCCATACTCAAATACAAGACTATTATAAGTCTTTAGTGTTTTCTGCAAGTTTCAGAGTTTCCTGGTAGTCCGGTCAAATTAGTCATAAAAATAGTGATCAAGTAACGAAAATTCCGACAGAGCTAAATTTTGGTGGAAACCTTGGGTACACCATTAGAAATAAAGTATCAAAAGTCCCCATCGATCCCATGTGTGCTAAAAAAGTTATTCGGGATCAAAAGTCAAAATTTGAGGTTTTTTGGATTTTTTTCGAAAACGGTTTTATTAAAAAATAGTCCATACAAAAATTATAGATCTTAAAATTATCTACAAAAATGGTCCTTATACTTTTTTTTTAAGAACCACCATTCTCGAGATATCGCGATTCTAATAGTTGAAGGAGTCACGTTGTACATCTTGTCTTCCTCCAACATCGGTTTCTGCTAATCAACACTTGTATCGAGTATACTATCAAGTTCAGGCATGGCTAGGCAATCAACTGAACCCAGAAGACTGGGGTTGGAAATTAACAGATAATACTTTGGAACCGATTCAAACTTTATTTCCACCTGCTTTTGAAAAACTCCTAAACACTATTTTTTGCAATTGCAAAAAAGGTTGTAATGCTAAATATGGCTGTAGAAAAGTAGGGTTACTGTGTTCTCCAACGTGTACTAATTGCCAAAGCCAGTCTTGCTCAAATATCCAATTGAATACAACAGACGAATATTCATGTGATTTCGATGAAGAGACAGCTGATTCATCTTCATTTGAACAATTTATGAACATCCAGCAAGAAGAGGAAGAAGAAGAAGAAGAAATCGAAGAAGAGATTACTGTTGAAGTCTACTTTGAAGAGATCAGATTAAAATATCAAAAGAAATCAGAACTACAGTTAAAGTCAATAACCAATATCAATATCAATAATCATTATGCAGTTAAAAGAGTATTGCCCTTGAAAATTCCGTCGTAACCACGTAAAAAAAACGCGTCAAAGTACACTACCTCACAGGTGGTGTGGAAATGTGTGCACGCATATCATGTAGAACGTGACTCCTTCAACTATTGGAATCGCAATATCTCAAGAATGATGATTCTTAAAAAAAAAGTATAAGGACCATTTTTGTAGATAATTTTAAGATCTATAATTTTAGTCTGGGCTACTTTTTTGAAAAAACTTACCGTTTTCGAAAAAAATCCAAAAAACCTCAAATTTTGACCTTTGGCTCCGAATAACTTTTTTAGCACACATGGGATCGATGAGGACTTTTGACACTTTATTTCTAATGGTGTACCCAAGGTCTCCACCAAAATTTAGCTCTGTCGGAATTTTCGGTATTTGAAATGTCTATTTTGACCGGACTATGAGACCGCAATTTCAAAGGGATGTAGCTCACTTACGAAGGATTTTCGCGCCTTTTTTCTTATTTTTGGAAGTGACATATAAGGATGAAGTTCGGCATACTTATTATGGGACACCTTCTCTAGGAAAAAAAAACTAAAACAAAGCTCATATAAAACTACCCTCTATTGACGAAGATCTCAAAATTTGCTAAAAACGATAGTGACAGCGTCCACCTTCGCCCGCGACGGCATCGGCACTTACGACACACTTTGCAGAAGAGCGAACTGCAGTCTTGGCGCCGACACAGCTCAGTATCCGGACAAGTTTTGCAAAGTGCGGTTCATATGATGCCAGTGACTCCCGTAATAAAGTTCCGACGACTTTAAAACAAGTATTTGGCGGTGCGCGTTGTGATGTCTACTTATGTTGTTGCGACGAAACGAATGTGTAGCAGGAATTTTTGTTTTGGCGGCAGCGCTAGTGATACCTCGCAGAAAATTCTAAGGTAGATTGCATATCACCCCACCGGGTACTTCCTTGGAAAATTAAAGGCGAATAAAGATTATAAAGAAAATCAATTAACTGTACTTACTACCCGTTTAGAAAAAGGTTTTACGATTTTATAATCGCTTCAGAAAAAAAAAAATACCAAAAAGTACTGCGAGGACGTCTGCGACTTTCGTTTTACTCTTTAATTTCATATAATGTCTGCACAAAGTTCCACCAGATATAGTACGACTCAAAATAAGTCGATTTAACTAAACTCAGAATAATAATTAGTTATTTTTTAGATTTTTAGATAGTTAGATTGGTTACATTGTTTAGATTGTATTAGATTGATTATATTGTTTTTAGAAAGTATGTTTTTTCTCTGTCAATTCTGTTTACAGTAAAATTGTTAAATAAACGAGATTTAAAATTGTAATTGCACTGAATGTTTCCTTTAAAGTCATACCTATTTCTTACTGAACGATTGCTCCTAATTTCGTTTATCAGTGGAGTTGAAAATAACTTTCAAACATTTTTTATGCGTTTACAAATTTAAATGCCTTTTTGGTGAAAATTGTGGGCTTTAGAGATATTAACAATGTAGGTATACCTTTTCTAAGCAGAAAATTGGGGGAAAAGAAGTTTTGGCAGTTCAAATGCGCCCTGATGGTCGCTTGTAGCGCCCTCTAGAAGATACAACGAAATCGTCGATAAATTTGAATTTCCAATCACTAAAAACCCAGAATAAGTAATTTGTTAAAAAAATGTAATTTATTTTTTCAACTTTGACACGCTATTAGATATCAATTTTTGCACTAAGTTTAGTTAAATCGACTTATTTTGAGGCGTACTATATCTGGTGCAGCGTTGTACAGACCCTTTAAAAACACCTTGTATAACTTGAATGTCAAACAGTGTTGGATTTTCTTATAAGTGTATATCGTGATCTGATATCACGAATTCGAAACAAAATTTAGGGCTTAAAAATCTAAATGTGGCGCTAATGTTAAATCCAAGATAAGAATATGTGATAGTTTAAAAAANTGTCAATTCTGTTTACAGTAAAATTGTTAAATAAACGAGATTTAAAATTGTAATTGCACTGAATGTTTCCTTTAAAGTCATACCTATTTCTTACTGAACGATTGCTCCTAATTTCGTTTATCAGTGGAGTTGAAAATAACTTTTAAACATTTTTTTATGCGTTTACAAATTTAAATGCCTTTTTGTTGAAAACTGTGGGCTTTAGAGATATTAACAAGGTAGGTATACCTTTTCTAAGCAGAAAATTGGGGGAAAAGAAGTTTTGGCAGTTCAAATGCGCGCTGATGGTCGCTTGTGGCGCCCTCTAGAAGATACAACGAAATCGTCGATAAATTCGAATTTCCAATCACTAAAAACCCAGAATAAGTAATTTGTTAAAAAAATGTAATTTATTTTTCAACTTTGACACGCTATTAGATATCAATTTTTGGACTAAGTTTAGTTAAATCGACTTAATTTGAGGCGTACTATATCTGGTGCAGCGTTGTACAGACCATTTAAAAACACCCTGTATAACTTGAATGTCAGTGTTGGATTTTCTTGTAAGTGTATATCGTGATATCACGAATTCGAAACAAAATTTAGGGCTTAAAAATCTAAATGTGGCGCTAATGTTAAATCCAAGATAAGAATTTGTAATAGTTTAAAAAAAACGTAAATTAATGCACAGGATGTGACTAAAATAATTGGCTAAAATTTAATAACAAAATATCTTACAAAACAAAAAAAAAATCGTATTCAAGATACAGGGTATTGGAATATAGATTTCTTTAGATTGTAAAATATCAGTTGACGTTATTACATTATATTTGATATCGTTTAATATAATAATATATAAATAACCTTTATTTTTTTTATTGTCCAGAAACATATGCATGGCATAAGATTGTATAATTTTCGATTGTAATTTTTTTTCTTCCGAGCAATTTCAAATTTAACTAAAGCCGTCCAAAAAATATTTTCTTATTCGCTGCTTACGAGATAACTGCTTGAAGATGTAATAGTAGATTGTACATAAGGATTTATTATAGTATAAATTTGACATAAAAATTTAAAAAAAAGTATTTACTACACTTACTATTAGTAATAAAAAAAGGGAAGGAGATAGTAAGTATTATACAGGGTGATGCACAAACGGTGACCAGAAATGAAATCTCGTATTCTTTGGTGAATTTTAAAGGGAGTTTTTCCTAGAAAGTTTTTATCTAGGACGCTTCGTTAAAAAGATACTGGGTATTAAACTTAAAGAAATATTTTTAATTTTTTTAGATAATTTAAAAACTACCTAAGTGACATAATTTGAAATATTTACATATACATATATAAATATATATTGTCCAAAATCTGGGGCCTTTTTCTAAAATTTAGATGTTCCAGTGACGGAGATACAGGGTATCGGTGTCATATTTTTCTAAATAAAATATTACGCCACTGCTTTACGGTAACAATTACTACTCTTTTATGTTTTTCGAAAATAGCCTGATTATCGAGTAAACCATAAACTTTGCACAATGTTTACATAAATACATGTGCTTAATTTCAAATTATTTCACTTACTAGTTTTTAAATTATTTAAAAAAATTAACAACATTTTTTGTAAGTTTAACACCCTGTATCTTTTTAACGAAGCGTCCTAGATAAAAACTTTATACCCGTTAAAACTCGTTTTAACCGTTAAAACTACCGTTAAAACTAACCCGTTAAAATTCACCAAAGAATACGAGGTTTCAATTTTGGTCAAAATTTGTAAATCACCCTGTTTTTCTTAGAATAATTTTTCGATGTGAATGTTTCTAAAACGTTTTAATATTAACATAAAACTACGATCAATACGAGTATAAATGAAAATTTAATCATATTATTAACCAATTGCGAATAATTAAACTTTTATAACATATCAAATAATACGCAACGAACTTTTGGTTAAACAAACATTAAATTTAGGCCTAAAGAATTAGAATTGACCTAGACTGATTAAATAAAATGTATAATATTGTCCATAAAACATTATTTATAACTTATTTACATATTTTGACATAAATCAAACTTGCAAATGCCATGGTGTAATAACAAAAAAGGATCTTGACACAGAATTGAATTCACTCAATTTCTTGTGACGTTAGTTGAAGCAGATTAGCAAACCTAACTGCAAAAGACGCAAAAAAATATAGTCATTTGATTATTACAAGTCTTGGGATTAAAGCATTGGCAACAATTAATATATTTTCAGCACCAGCTCACAATCTTTAGGAAAGGTGTTCATTTCAAGATCTCCAGTTAATTCTCAAATAAAAGATTATACGAATGACGACTAGGAAGTGCTCTGACATCAATGAGGAAGTCAACCAAATTGAAAAAAATCCTTCTAATTTCTTAAATAAAGAAAATAATCTCTAACATTGTTGAGTCTACTAAACGTATTTGTAGAAGCGAAATGTTTTCCTTATACGATTGTCCTGAATTGCATAAGCCAAACTTTGATGGAAGGTAGAGCAGAATAGAAAGTAAGACATTTTTGTCAACTGAAAAAAAATGTATGCCAATATAGAGTAAAATTTTAAATGCATCATCAATTTTACTTGCCTTTGGATAATATTTGCGTTTTATTCAATACAATAATTTAAAAAACCACATCATCGATTTATAATGCATGATTATTTTCTTATGGCTTAAATTTGCATTTGAAACTGTATTTAAAAAACAATTATTCCCATTGTTTGTCTCAAAAAACATTTTAGAGCAGCTCCCTGGTTCCACTAAAGTGACCCACATAACACTCATAACATTCTGATGCATTTCGATCTTATTCGTGAAATTCAAACGCTCATATCACCGCCCTGTCACTGTGTTCTTGTTGTTGTTGTCATTAAAGAGATCGAGTACTTTGTCTAATCTACAAAGAGGTCGTTATTCCAGCTCGTACAATATTTATACCAATAAATACTAGAGGTACATTTATAGTGCTGTAATTTTCGACTTGGAACGTAATCGTATCTGCTGATAAGAGTAGAGCGAATATGAAAATAAAGTACGGATATTAATACACGAGCTGAGATAATAAGGGTCAGTTGAAGCCAAATGTAAACAATTTTTACGGACTCATCTCTGTCTGGTAAAATGGTGCACATATTAAATGTCAGGCAATCGCAGGGCATGAAAAACTGACGACACACCATTTACATTCACAACTGTTGGCTTCTTTTTATGTAGTATGCAAGTCGCGGATGATACCAGAGGTTCTACATAAGTAACGATTAAATTTCCATCATTAATTTTAAGTACCAACGAGGATTGGAATTGCTTATTATTATTTTTTCTACCTACCATTATAAAAACCCTCCCCAGTACGTATGCAACAATACCAACCGATTTTTATTTTACTCTAATTCAACTATAAATTTGCTGGCTATCGTAAACAATTATATTTTTAATTTCTTGTTGGTAACAACCAGTTACTTTGTTACCAAAAGAGGAATATATCTCCTCGTATTATACCCACTAATTTTCGTTTCAGATGGAATTCGTGCACAGCTTGTTCATTGCTACCATTCTGTTGGGACTCACAGATGGCCAGAGTGATCCGGCGGATTCCTTCAGGACGAAAAAATACTGCGGAAGCCATCTTTCGGCGGCATTGTCAGCTATCTGTAAGGGCAACTACAATTCCTTATACAAAAAACAGGAGGGTAAGTGTTATAGAATTGACGTCATTTTCGGTTGAATTCACTAATATAAGTCCTGAGCAACTCACGAGACGATGAAAACGTGATGTAGATATTACGGCGATGTTGCGGCAATTGGTGATTACTTACATCGAAATTAAAGAAAGAATTATATTGAGAAGGGCAATCATTTTCAGTAAAACTTTTGCAACTCATATCGATCGCAGCAGTTCGCGGTGGGACAACCGATCATAACTTACTGTTATATCCTCCAAATTCAAAATTTGTAAATAATCGGCACTTCTGTTTTTCACTACTTAATACAAAGAACAGACATTTTCGGTTCATGTAAATAATTTTTAAATATCAAAAAATTTCTATACAGAGATATGTCAATTTGGCCGAAAATTAAGAATCCCCTTGTAGCTCGAAAACGATTAAATATATCACCCTGTACATTGAGATGAATCAAAAGTTTAATTTTCAGTATTAGAATGAAAACAGATTAATGTCAAAGAATGACAATGTAAGATTTAAGTAATAGATTTGAAATTAAGATGACAATTAGATGCAAAATGACAATTTAAAGTAAAATATAAATTTTGATGAAATATCAATCTAAATTAATAAAAGTGGTCATAAAATAAGGGTATATAGCAAAATAAGGATTAAGTAGTATTGCAAAGGTTAAATTGGAAATGTAAAATTAAAAAGTAATTAATGCAGTGCAGTGGTAAAACAGAAAAAGAAGATTGTATAAGGAAAAGTTAAATAAATAAATAAGACAGGAGAAAAGAGATATAATTGTCAAAACAGAAAAAGAAGATTGCATAAGAAAAAGTTGAATAAATTAAAGAAGACGAAAGGAAAAGAACACGAAGCTGATAGTGAAAATCAGTTGTTGAGAAAAATAAAGAAAATTTACTTAAGGAGTAAGGAGAATATAAAATTGTTGTTTATCGTACAGGAAACTATAAAGGAAAAAAGATAACAACAGAGAAAATTAAAATTACAGAAAAATTGTGTTTGAAGAAAGAATAAGAGTGTACACGAAGTTTGACAGATAACTAAAGGGTAAAAATCAAATAGTCATATTAGTATTATTATTTGAATTGTCGTAGCTAGGAATAAAGGAGTAGGAGCTATTAAGGCGAGTCAGGCAATTGCAGCCAGCAGAGCGATACAAGACAGAGAAAAGAACAAATTGACAAAATGAGAGAGTGAGTGGACGAAAAGAAGGAAGAAGACAGGAGAGAAATAGCAGAAAGAAAATTACTACTTAAGAAATTGTGGACATTAAAAGAAAGGACGGTCGATATGTATGTATAGGTAATAAGTAAATGTTAGTTTGTAGAGTAGAAATAAGTTATCGCAGGATAAATAAGGAGATTCTTAAAAAAAGATTATAAATTTATAATTTAATATGTCAATATAAAAAATTAAACACAGATTACAACAATATTATTTAATTTTTTTAACAAAGTTAATTACAAGTAAAACCTATTTTGTGAACCGGCTACTGGCTAAGACCTCATGTTCTATTAAATTTGATGTCTATTATTTATACAAAATTGACATAGGTCATCTAATTGTCATTAAAATTATCAAACGTGAAATAGAATCCCACTTTAAATCAAGAATACTTGAAAAAAAATTTTTAATTTACAATTTATATTTCAAAATCAAATTGAGTGATAAATAAAAAGCTAGCCTGGTAAGTAATAAAAAATATATTTTCTAAAAATAATATTCAAAATTTATAATATTTCCACTGACGCTCAACATTACATATTACATACACAAACATTAAAAACTAATTTTCTTAATTGGAGCATCTCAATATATTTCCACCACTTACCCTCCAAATTTCAAAACAGCTCTGAAAACCGCCGAAAACACTATAGCGACCTCAACTTTACACCCTTATCGATATACTTAACAACACTTTACCTGTTTTTTCCTGTTTTTTTTTTAATTTGAAAACCGTATGTTGATTTACCGCCCCTAAAACAAATTCACCTTCTACCTTATGTGAATTGGAAAACTTAGTTTCACACTATTTTCACACATAGCACACTTAAACATCAACAGAGTCTTATAAAAATAGCCAAAATACAGAGGGTCACCACTTTCCTCCTCATTATCACACCCCATAGTCGTGAAATACCCAATCGATGCAGAGAAGTCCAACCTACACAGCTACACCGATATCATTCCGATCGGAATACCCCTGCGCCCAGCGGTCGAATATTTGTTACACTGTTAAATATTTGACCTCTGTACATGTAAACTCTCACTTTTACTCGCAGAATGCGCTGGCAGAATATTGCTGGTCAATTTCCCGACAACCCATATAAATAACTATTTTTTTTTTTTTTTTCAGTTTACCAGAAGAAGAGCTATTGGGACCCCCAGTACTCCTCGGGTATACCACACGACACCCATTCCTACCCCTTCCAATCGCGGTCGCAAGCAACGTCCGTCATGAGCAACTACCGACGGCGACGCCGGCAAGTCCACGGCGTGTACAACGAATGCTGCGAGAAGTCTTGCTCCCGCGAAGAACTATCCGCGTACTGCGCCCCGCCCTACAGGCGGAGGCGGTGAAGAATTGTGATAAAGTGTATACTAATGTGCTAGGATACCGCTTTTAGGACAGAAATGACGATTTTTCAAATTACACAAACGAAATTTCCCACTTAAATTAAGTGGCAACGTTTGAGACTGTTTTGATGATAAAAAAAAAGTTTCAACTTGTAGAAGCTAAGGAAACTGTTACCCGTCCATAAAAGTTAGACAGCATATGTCTTAAGGAATGTTATCAATAAAGGCAAAATTGGTTTTGGACCTAAATTACACGCACCGAGAAAATTGGTTGTTACACTTGAACTAGAAGCTTACTGTTGTTAGGAATGTAAAGGTGCGTGCTCATCAATCTTTTTGTTTAATCTGTTCTTAATGAAGAAAGAGGTATAAACTGAAATATGAAATCACTGGTCGCCTATCTGATGTGTAACCATCATCAAATAAAAAAAATAGCAGAAGCGAGCAAGCTAATATTTATTTCATTAAATAATTTATGAAAGATAGTCCAGTTACTCAGGGTTTTTACTTCCGAATTCTTTATAACTGAACCGATTGACGTGAAATTTTGAGTGAATGTGGGGAATACCTCAAGGAACAATACTTATATAGTGCCGTAGTGTGCTTTTGCCCTGGGGGTGGTTCCCACCCCTTCTCGGGGGGTGGAAATTTTTACGCCCAAAATACCACATGAATCGATAGAGGAGTCAATTTTAAGTAACAAGTGTTATATAAAGTTTTTTGGATAATCCAATACTTTGCGAGTAATTCGTCATTGAAAATGTTGATTTTTACTGAAAAAGTGCTTGTTTTTGGACAGTTTTTTGCAAATAACTCTGAAACCATTGGATTTAACGAAAAAGTTGTAATGAACAAAACGAAAGGTAATAAAAACAAATCTAATGGCATTATTTAGTTTTCTCTAATTGCAATATAAACCGAGTTATGGATTTTTAGACATTATTATATGTCAGCTAAAAACTAAATTGGAACCAGTTAACGTTAAATAACGCGAAAACCATAAATATTAGGAAAAAACTATTTGCACCTTTTTTAAAGTACCTACTTTGAAAAACCTTTAAAATGAGATGTTTTAAAAGTCTTTAGAATCAAAATTAACGGAAATATTATCGAAATAACATGATAGTCTCAGTTTTTTTTAAGAAAAAATTAATAAACAAATCAGTGTCTTTCGAGACAGAATTAAAATTAAATGCAATCCATTTACAGATTTCTTAATTTATGTTCTAAGAATATGTTCTGGGTCTGTGACTCACTTACAAAGCATGATTTCGAAAAAAAAATTAATTTTTGAAAATGTTAATTTTTCAAATTTTTGAAAAAAAAATCGATTTTTACGCTGTAACTTAAAAATTAAAGGGAGTACGAAAAAATACAAGAGTAAAAAAATTTTGTTTTATTTTTGGTGAAGATTTTGCTTACTTTTTTTATTCCTCTAAAATTAATATTAATCGAAATATCGCCATTTTAAGTTATAATATGAATGAGAGAACCGCCCTTTTCGAGACCTTTAAACCCTNAAAATACAAGAGTAAAAAAATGTTGTTTTATTTTTGGTGAAGATTTTGCTTAATTTTTTTTTTCCTCTAAAATTAATATTAATCGAAATATCGCCATTTTAAGTTATAATATGAATGAGAGAACCGCCCTTTTCGAGACCTTTAAACCCTTCAAACTTAAAAATAAAAGGCTTAAAAAAGATCAATGAGAAAAAACGTTTATTTAATACGAATGCACATTTAAAATGTTTCTACTCTTTCAATAATATTTTTTCATTTTATTTTCGAAAGAAGGGGTATTTTTCAAGGGTTGAAAAGTTGCAATCGATAAAAAAGATTTTTTAATCAAGAAATCAGTTTTAATTTGATAAAAATGCATGATTAAAACGTTTCAAATTGAAAAAAAAATTTTTATATTATTTTCATCCAAAGGGGTGGTTTTTAAAGGTTTTTCTGGGTTGAAAATTTGGGATACATTAAGTTTCATGTTAGATAGCACATGCAATTACTCATATTGCACAAATAAAAAAGATTTGATTATATAAAATGCTTAAATTTGTATTTTTTTATAATAAGGGGTGGTTTTCACCAGTTAAGAACAAAAAGCACACCTAGCGCATATATAAATTTTGAAGTGGGGGGTAAGATGAGCCTAATCCTAATTTTTGAGAAAAATCGATGCAGTTATAAAAAAATCGGAGGTATTACTATATTTTCAGCTACAGTAACTGGGCTAAGATGACAAGTTTCAAAAATAAAAATGCTGAGAGATCAGCTTTCAACATTTTTGATATTTTTTTACTATTTGTAAATATCTAGTGCTCTCATTGTTCCCACAATTTTTTCTAATTTGAGTATTCCAGTGCAATACTATTATTATATTTTTATTAGTGCTTCTGTGTAGCTGTTTGTAACTGGTTTGTAGAGTCTTGCAACTGGAGAAATATTAAAAAGTGTGAGTGCAAAATATAATGAAAAACACTGCAGTTTGTTGAACTTGAACTGGAAATGTAATTGTTCAAAGAACTGAACGTTTTAATGAAACTAAGTATGTATTTAAATGTTACAGGATTAACTAGATGAATATAAAATTTGAATTGGGGCAGGTTGTTGTTGTCGAGGTATTGATTATTGAAATAATAAAAAAAATGATTTATTATTTACGTACAATGATTTACTAAATAAAAATAAAAATTCCTTGAGTTCAAATGCAAACAAGTCGATAAGTGGTGGAAATACAAGGAAATTTAGAAATTCTATGGCTCTATTGATATTACTAAGACATAAAAACCTTCCATTATTAACTCATACCCAAAAAAATTTATGGACTTCTTATTATGAAAATTTTCTAATAAAAAGTTCTAAATAATCAGTAGCTTAGAAATTTTGCACTTTTGCAGGCTATGACCCCTGCTGCTTCCAAAAAAATGCAAGATTTCTACGTTAATGACATTTTCGGGCTGAAATTCGGTAATACGTATTCTGATAAAATGCTATTTCTTTTTAAACTGCAATACTCTGTATTTCTTTATAGGACTTGTTTTTCTTATTTCTACCGCCCGATTTCATATTTTAAATTCGGCAAATTAATCCTGAAACATACTTTGTTAATAGTGCAATTAATTGAGCCTTTAAATCGCAATTTGCACAACTTGTCTGAATTTTTGAGATATAAGTTAGTTTGAGGTGTATATTAACAATAAGTGACAGTATTTTATTTTTCAACCCCCGGCCAGTGGTGAAAAAAGATAAAATAAAGCGGTTCAAGATAATTCAAAAGAGGTGAGAGCTAGAATAAGAATTCTTACAAAAAGTTGTAGAGCATAAAATTCTACATAAAAATGGTCTATTGACTTTTTCTTGTACAATTAAAATTAACGGAGTTAGGATGGTTAGAAATTAAGGGATGATTCAGGCAAGTTGACCAAAATTGCGATTAAAGGCCCATTGAATTGGACGAGACAAATAATTGATGATGTATTTAGTTTTTTCGATATCTAATACCAGAAAAATATTGACTTTTATTAGATCAAATTCCATTACCAAGTCAATCTTATCTTAAAAGACATTATAGTAAATTTAAATAAAGAAAAAAAGTATTTTGGACAAAAATGAGAAGAAAGTTCATTCTTTCAATCACCTAGTATATACAGGGTGTCTCATTTTAATCGATCACCCCGAATCACTGCAAAATGACCTGCAATTGAAAGTTGTAAGGTTTTAAGTTGGCCGTACGATAATGACCTTGATAATGACCGCTAATTTAGGAGTTATTTGGAGGTCAATCTCAGAATGTCAAATAGAAACCCCATTTGTTTTATCCAGAAATGGAGAAAATGGAGAAAGCAGGAAATTTTACGTTCAAAGATGATGAAATTGATCTCTATAAAGGTCAAATCAGCTTTACGACTGAAATGTTTACATTTTATGTCAAAGGTTGATTAATTTTTCTGTACGAACTATCGTGGTCATGATTTATGGTCAAACTGAGCCCTGGGGTCAAATTTAGGTGTCATTTAAAAATTAACTTTGGATTTTGTTTTTCACCAAGGACATTATCATAGGGCCCCCTTTAAAACCTTACAACTTCTGTTCTGAAAGTTTTTCAATTGGAGGTCATCCCGCAAAGTTATTCGGGGTGATCGATTAAATCGGGACACCCTGTATACAGTTCAGAGATAACTTTCCTTCTCGTTTTTCGCCACCACCGCTGAATTTATTGATAACGTAATATAATTAACTTGTTTAATTTAGCAAAAAAAAATGTGTATACTATAACCTAAGAGATCACAACCTCAGTACAAACCAATTAATATCTGAATTATAAAATAATTGGCAAGGAGATATCGTTATATTAACGACGTATTTACGGAGCAATCAGTCAGAGCAGATCCTTGAGATATTTCTATTTTTTTGTTCGTATTTATTATTACAATCAAAGTAAGGACAAACTTCTGATAGTCAGTGCAACTTGATGAATCATCAGCGAATTTATCGAAACGCTAGCACGCAGTTAAAGAGATTCCCTTCGTGTTCAAAATTTGTGGTACTTGTAAAAAGTCGACTGTTCATAAATTATATATTTATTTCACTTTGTTCCTATCACTCAAGAGAAAACGAAATTTAAATAAATAAACGACCCCTTGTAACAATCGGATTAGTTGGGTTTGATTTTATAAATTTTGTAACGCCTGACTACAGATATCACAGTGGAAAGGTAGATAATTGTAATAATTTGACAATAGATGTATACGGGTTACTATTTTAAATTGTACAATTTTTTATTACTTATGACTGGGACACCCTGTATATTTCAAATATATATAGTGTCCTTTTAAATACTACTGTTATTACGGGGTGTTACAGGCAGCGTTGCAACGACAAATTGTCATGTTGATTTATGTTGTCGAAATAAATAAAAAAAAACAAAGGTGTATAACGATCGTTCTTAAAATGGTTGGTAAATACCTTCTTATAAAAATAGTTCAAAATCAAGTGATTTCTAAGGGGTTTCAACTATCAAAAAGAAAATACACTATTTCAAAATAAAACTTGAATTTTTTCATAGCATTAACGGTTCATGATTAAAGTCCAAAAACCATAGCAAAGTTAGGCGCTCTGATAAAGACCAATAATTTATCAACAATTAGAGGTTGTAGAGGTTAAATATATTCGTCTGACTACCTTCCATTTAAATAAATGCGAATTTGTGCAAATTATACTAATTTTCATCAATGCTCCTGATCGAGCTACTGATATACAATTTTGTCATAGTGTTTTGTCATAGTTTTGTCACAGTGAACAACTGTGAACATTGAAACATTTTAGTTCCGGTTAAATTTTACATGAAAACACTTAACTTGGAAGGAATTGGATTGTATTAAATTTGAAATTTTTATCTTCCATGGCTCTTTAGTAACTTGAACCATCATGGAAATCAGTAGTTACTCTCATTTTTTGTTTGCACGAAGAACAAATTTAACGCAATGTCGTTATTACACCCAGTGAACAGACGAATAAGATAAAATAATAGCCATAAAATATGGTAGCCTGGCAACTAATCTTTCTCTTCCCTTCTGACCTACACAGAAGGCGCAAAGAGGATGTTAATTGTTCTGTACTAATGTACTTATCATCTTTAGTAAAAATTGCTAAATAATTTGAATTATTTTTACTGAGGTTGTGATATACAGGGCATTCTGACGTGATCCGGGACCCCACTGCCAAATTTTAGTATGTCGTGCGATTTCGATGATAATTTTTTATATACACAGGGTGCCAATGCTTCTACAAAACCAAGTGTAATACATAATTCATGCCTCTATGCCTGCTGTGGACATCCATCGAAAAAATCACAGCAGCCGCCTAGTGACATCTGACGGTGATATGGCGCTCGATTCTTTAGACGCATTAAAACACTCAGTATATAAAATAATAATCCGGATCAAATCTGAACACCCTGAAGATAAGAATCTGCTTTCTTGTCCAAGCTTCTTAAAGACAGGAAACATTAATTTGTGATAGTAGAAAGCGCAGTAAGGGAAACGAAACAAATCAAAGTCGCTTAGGCGTAGTTACGTCGAAATAATTTTGTTTTACGTAATAATCACCTTCCATGTACAGAGGATGTAACTCAACTGATTAATTCAGTATGGCATACTGTATCTACTTACTACTTTCAGAATTAAAATTAAATATAATGAATTAACGTCCTGCAAATTATAAGTACGTCCAATTAAAAATGTGCTATTATGCTACTGTGTGTTTAAAATAAAAAATAAAATATTAATCGCATCAAGACTTCCCAATGCAGATTGACCCAGAATATCTTGTCGAATAAAATTGTTTCTGTACAATCTTTTTCACTTATTATATTATTACATTAACAGGAATAAAACCAGATTCAATGTAACTATAATCAATATGCATTTTTCTCTGTTTAACACTCGGCACACGAACAAATAAACTAAAAGTTGCGTATATTAATTAAACCAATTCCTGAACTTTGTCTCGTTAACACGTTCCTTGACAAAACTCTTACCACACACTGAAGCTGATGATAAGAGCATTATTTTCATTGCCAAACTCAAGATAGTGTTGTGACAGGAATTGTAAATAAAAAATATGCGTGGGATCCTATGTCTTCACATTGTTTTAAATTTTTTTTTAGTAGGAATGCAGTTTAAACTAAATAATAAACTATCGTTCATCGTTATCTAGCAGTTAGCTAATATCACTCAACATTGTAGCCATATTTAATTTATCTGGAGTCGATCTAATATACTATAAAAACAGAATTATTTTTTGTATTAATAAATAAACAAATTAATCAAAGACTGCTTTAATTAAATAGAAGATTTTGATTTGTTTAGTCTTTGCTGCGAAATATAAACCAATTTTTGGTTTATTTAATAAATTAATAATAGTCATTTAGTGATGATAATTATTTCCTTTGTGATATTCGTAGATTTACTTAGATTAGGATGTATTCTTTACAATTTTGTTGTTAAAATTATTGAAATTTTTTTGTTAAATATTTTGAAATTTATTTTATGTAAATTTGACTATTTATAAAAAAAAATAAAAAATATTTAGGAACTATATTTGCTTTATTTCACAATTTTCCGCAAAACGAAAATTTTAGTGCCCACTAAAACACCAAAACACATTACCACTACACCAAACATAAGACAACGCAGCATAATCCAAAAATTTAACGGTTGATTTTTCTTAAAAAAAAAAAATAAAATTGTTTATCGTTATTTGAGATTAATTACAAAATCTTGCTCTTTCTAACACGAAAATGATTTTTCAGGACATCATCCTGACTTTCCTTAAAACTCGATTGAAAAATGTGAGAATGCAGTTAAGGATAGGTGACATTAAATTGTTAAAATTAGAGAAAGTACCGTTTTATTTTCAACAAGCTTTTTACAGTAACAAAGTTAATAACCTCTTTGGAATAGCCATATAGAAAAATAGGTACATCAGTTCCAGTTAAAACTATATACACGAAATATCTAATTCAACGAAAAAACCGTTAGAAATCTATACATCATAAAAAATCGAAGCCAAAGGATATCTTATAACAAAGGCGACACAGGTGCAAATAACCTGCACAGCTATCAGTATGGTTGTTAACTTAGCCTCGTGCAAAGGTCCTAAATAAAACAAAACTAAATTTATAAGGGTGAAGTTATTAGTGATGACGTAACCGTCTTTTTCCTGCCACTGGATTAACCTAAAAACTCTGAACACATTAACAATTAGCTTTCCTAAGAAACTAAGATCAGAATAAACGAAATTTGTTGTGCTTATTTCTAATCTGTCTGTCTTGGAATTAAATTTAGGTAACCTATGTCTAGGACAGGGGATAAAGTGGAATAACTGCGGAGAGGAGTAAAGGAAGTTAAAAATTTGGGGTATGAAAAATAAGAGAGACGTTTTACTGAAATGTCCAAGAATTCCTACTACGGCAAATGTCATTCCAGAGAAGTAACAAAAGGTATCACCGACAAATACTTTTGAAGGGTACCTGAAAATAAATTCTCCATTAATATGATTCTATCAGAAACAAATTTAATTTGAAATAAAGCTAGCGAGAAAATAAAATAATTAAATAATATATATCTAATTCTGTATATAGGTACAGAAATGTAGACTACTACTTTTATAAGTTTGAATGCATAAGACAACAGGAATTATTTAAAAACTATCTATCTTATATTAACTAGATTCGGCATAGGTTAAGTTTGTACTAGGTAGGTATAACAAAAATCAGGTATTAGTTTCAATAATTGTAATAAATCTAAAGTATTTTGATATTTTTATAATTATAATACACAGTTATATTTTTTCTGTGTTTTGTTGTTCACCTATAAATCAGAACAACCTGTATGTTTAATAAAAAAAATAAATAACATGGATTTTAAAGTACACAACTAGTGAAACTCGTTGTGATAGTACGGAAACGCGTCAACAGAGGCGCTGCTACAACAAGGATTGGCGGGGAAGTAGAGAGTTACCCATCTATAAAATTTATTACTATCTGTGCTATAACAGAACTCGCAAAAATGTCAAAAAATAAGTGGACGATGAAGTGATTATAGTGTCTTTTTTTTCTAATACCTGGGCGACAGTCCAAACGTAATATGAAATCATGAATATTTCAAAGCAATACGGATTTAAAATTTCTCTAAACCAAAATAACCTCCCGCATTGTAAACGCGAATTAATAACTTAGGTTATGTAGTGTAATAACAAATAAATGTATACTTTTCGTTTAAACTTGAAGAGAATATCCATCTGGATACTACTCTTAACCCAGATACTTCTAATACTATCGTATTTTTTCTTACAAGTCGCACCTACTGAACCTAAATCGGATATTAAAATATCATTTTTGAAGAGCAATGACGATGTGAAAGATGCAACTGCAACATATCATACGTTAAACACCAATATAATATTAAAATCAGTAAGCACTAAACACAGTTATATTGACTTTAATTCAAGTTTGTGTTTCAAGTCTGGTACAGACTTAATATCAATGAAAATTTCCAAAGAAATCAATTGGAAATGCAAATGCTTACCAGGGTGGCACGGTAACGATTGTGGGCAACCAGAAGTATTATGGAGAGCCATGATAGCTAGCAGAAAACCTATTAAGATTAAAGGGCCAAGAACCTTTGAAAGACGACTGATCTATTTCTTTGAAGTCGACAGGTATTCAGAATACGTAGCCGATATAAGGATAAATGAATTAGGTAATGTTCTTGACTTAGAATTTAGATTGCATAAAATTTTTTACGTCTCTTATTCTTTAGGTGATATCGTTGACTTATTTATACTTTACGAAGACCGAGGATCAAACTATTTGCAAAGCAAGTTGAATAATAAATTCTACAAAGAATACCAGGACAAAATTTTATACATCCAAGACAAAAGGGAACATTTATGGAAGAAAGTAAAGACACGATTGAAAAACTTGAGAAACGACGACATAATCCTATCAAGTAATTTAAACGAAATACCAAATCGAGACGCCCTGACTTTCCTCAAATTTTACGATCAATGGCCTCAACCCATAAAGTTCCGCTTTCGCTGGTCGGTGTTTGGATTCTTTTGGATGCATCCAAGTCGGACGATTATAAGTGGTGGGGCGTGTACCGTCTCTTTTTTAAAAGAAATGTTTAATAATAAGTTGAGCCTACTGACCGACAACAAAACATTGTCAAGCCAAGTATACAAAGGTATAATACTAGGTGACTTGAACCATTACGGGGGATGGTTTTGTGAGTACTGCAACGATCCTGCACAAGTTGTTGAGTTTCTGGCCAGCAAGCCAAAAAATGTGATAAACTGGGATAGAATAGATAAGCAGAAGATAGATAATAGTTATATAGAAGACTTAATTGAGAACGGTGTATATATAGACGGAAAGACACAACTTATAAAAGCACGTAAATATCGGGATAGTTATTTTGCACCACGTTTTGTAAATGAACATAATTGGAGATATGATTTCTTACTTACTAATTTTTATTCAAAATTAGATTATTACGAAGGATAATAGTTTCATTTGCAAAGTATGCAAGGTTGTAAAATTGTAATAAACTGTAAACTCCATGTTACTTTATAATTCACTATTTATAAGATGTTAGTTTTTTATACAAAATAGTTTGATTTATATTGTGTTGACAAAGTATTAAATAAATGAGATTATTTAAGTAATGTGTTTTTATTTGACAATTAGCTTTAAACCGAGTTTAACTTATGTAACTCAATAAAACTCGATTTTGTCACTTTGAAACAATACGGCAAATATTTAATTATTTTTGGAAGAAGTATATATTTTCTGTCACTTAAAACACCAAATTGAAACTTACGACAGTCGTAAGTAGTGCGTTACTAATGAAATCGGTGAATGAAGTTCTACCTTAAATTTTGTCCACTTTTATCCAAAATTCTATTCTATGTTTGAAGATGATATACCTACTTTGAATTTCAAATGTATTCCAAATATATTTCGTATACCTGCATCTAAATGATTCTCAAATCCTTTGAGTGACCTTTTGATAACTTTTATACTTGTAACAAACTGATTTTGTATGTCCAAGTTATCTTAATTACATAATAACACTGTCGTGTTCTGCAGTTCAACTAAACTATATAAATTAAAATAACCAACTTCTACTAATGCGTCAAAACCACTTACCAGTTATGCTTCAAAAGGGCTAGGGCTGTTGCCGTATAGGGTAACATAAAGTACAAACTAAACTGATGAGCCTTCCACAATAATCCTGATAATTCTATGACGTTGAAGGTGATAATCGACAGTGCAATAACTATACTTTGTCCAACTTCCAATCCATTCACTCCCGCCAAAATATTTATTGCGTTGGTACAAAAAACTGCTAACATTCCCATGTATATATAATAAAAAATCCCAACATCAACGGAAAAGCCTAGAAGTTCCCTCAGTGGCTTCGGAACTATGATTGTTGTAGAGTTGAAATTGACATAATACACCATTAATAATGGCAGAGACGCTATCGTTGGGAGAAGCAGTTTGTGCCTCCAACGCAGATCTAATACGTCGTCGGCAAATCCCAATAGTAACATACAACAAATTGAAAGTAGGGCAGCAATTAATTCCACAAACTAAAACATAAATCATATATATTTTTGGAGTTTTCAAGTTACGTTTAACTTACCTCATCATGTGGAAAAGCGCCGTTAAAAAGACTGTTTCCGAATGGCACGGGAATAAATAAAAACATTGTAATTAAGAAAGTGCATCCTGTTACTACGCCTAGAGATTCAGGCCTACAAATTAAATTATTTATTTCAAGATTTTGATAATACACATAACCTTACACTTTTTCACTAGTTGTTTTACTCATATCAATGCCAAAAAGATTCGCTTTTATAAACATATCTTTCAATTTTGGTATTAACCTCACTGTAACAATGTATGTTATAAAAGACATTATTAAATTAACGATAACTGGAAATAACATTTTCCAAGTTAAATCTGTATCAACGTCTGCCGCCATTTTTTAAATAGATATCGCAACAACAGAACAGAAAAGTAAAGGAAAGGTATACTCGACCATAGAATAGACTATTGGAAAGATCAGCTAAGACTATTTTTTTTGTAAGAGATTGAGCACTAACGAGACCAATTGAAAATTAATGTAGTTTATAGTCTCAGAACAATGGCACCATACAAAGTGAAATAGTAATACTTATTTATCAGTTCCAGTAAATTAATTATTCTGACATTGTTTAAAGTTATACGTTATTTTAATTAATAGAAATCACAGTAGCACTAAATAGAACGTGTTATCATTACCATTTCTAAGAACAAAGTAAATTTTATTTTGAAAAAAAATATAATTCTCAAAGTTTCGATATTTCGATAAGAATATGATCCTTCAAAATTTGAAAGTAGAGGAATACTCACAAAGACCGTCTTTTTCTCTATCAAAATCAGGTTAGCTGAGAAAGGTGTGTGATGGGAAATGTACTTCTTGGATATATAAATATTATTCTTTAATGTGTCTCGTGTAAAAACTTGTTATGAATTTTGAATAAAACAGATAAATCTCCAACGTTAAACAATCAAAAATATTGAAAAATATTTTTTTTACCAAATATGTGAGATTCTTTCTACCTTTTAAGACATATAAGTCACTTTGTTGTTTAATAATACAAACATAAAATAATTAAAATATTTATTATTAGAATAGGTACTAAAATACAAAACACAAGAAATATAGGGCACACAGATAATGTTTAAGCATTTTATTCTTGGCATTTAAATGCCAAATTGTGTTTAAAATATTTTTAAGATGTTTACTATTTATCTGAAGTCCAAATATGCTAAAAAAAATTAAGTTCATATCATTTTCTACTATAGCCTTTATAGCAGGACAAAGTGGAGGTTGTCAAAAATATATTTAAATAATATTCTCCATTTCTAACATATTTGCTCATTTTACGCAAATTTGTAAATCATGCTGACATATAGTTTATCGCTGTATTGTGTTATGAAGTCAAGGGACACAGTACAATTGATGTCATTAAATAATAAATAACATAAAGCTAATCTAATTACCTTGATATGTTTTTTAGAAACAATAATAACATATACAGGGTCGGAAAGTCCCCATGGTTCATCGGCCGTTACGTGAGAGCAATAAAGAAAGTCATAGAAATCCGTGCGATAGAGAAAGATGGCTATAATGAAGGCGTCTAATAGTCATCGCCCATTTCGCCCTTCCACAAATAAGAAGTGGATCTTATGGGTGAACCATGGGGACTTTCCGACCCTGTATATGCACTCATAATCTTTCAGAAACTAAAATGAAGGAAATAACGAAGTTTTTACATAAATAAATCTGTACTCTTTTGATGAATGAAAATTAATGCGAACTACGTTAATAAATTTGTTAATAACTTCCTATAAACATGTTTATTTAATTAAAAAATATATTTGGTTGGTTGTGTCAAAGTTTTGACGTACTAGTCAATATTTTATTAAAGAAAACTTCTAATTTAAGTTCCTCCTTTTCGTCTCTCTATTACCAAATTATAGCCTCTATAATCAAATTTGAGAAGGACAATGGTAAGAGGTTTTAGTTGTACTTTCTTTTACTACATAGATGACACAATTGAAACACGATTTCTAAAGTCCCTAGATTGATCAAGTACCACAACCAATTGTTCTCGTTTGCCCCAAAATGGCGGTTTGACATAATGTCAATTTGTGTTATTTGTATAAAAAAAAAAACTACATATTAAAATATATTTGTAGTATTTTAGATCAAAATAATACATGGTTATTGCGTAGTAAATTCTTGTTTATTACGTAAATTTATGAAAATTAATAATATATATAATGCAAATTCAAAATATTTCAAGCTTAGCAATAAGAATTTTGACGCAAAATGGCAGTTGGCTATTTTACCCTGTCTTTCTCTACAACTTCTAAGCACGAAAGATTTAATTTAGTCTTTATACCTAACCTACCATAATTGTTGTTTTTTGTCGTTTATAAAAATTTCTTGTAGCTGAGAGTTCAAAAACTAAGTTGGAGGAGTTGAATCTCACTGTTCAAATCAAAGTGAAGAGACCACTTCTCCACTTACTCTACAGAACTCACTTGAAGGTATAAATGGGGATGATTTAGCAATACACTTGGATGATTCACCGGACTGAAACGAGATGTCGCCCTAGACATTCTTCGCATGGAAGAGTTAGATCTGGCAATTCAATAATATGCTAAGACCTACACCTTCCACCTAAAGACTGCCTGCAATGTACATCACCAGTTACTCTTGTTTCTTCATGAAATCTGGAATACATATGAAGAAGTTTAATCAAAAGAGGAAGGAAAATGACTCAATTGAAATTTGGTTGTAGGAGAGTTTTGAAAATGCTAAATTTGTAACAATGTACGCTATTTTCTTCCCAACTAACTAATTATCAAAAGTTCTATAGGTCCATGGTCCATAGATAAAAATCATCTTACATTAATATGTAAGCCCCCAAATTGCTTGCAGTAAATTCTACTTGTATTATAACATTTCTGTGCCCTTCTTCCTAATATTTACGGCTAAATAAACCTGAAACATAAAAAATACTAATTAAAGTACATGGTCTTACACTTACAATCCAAATAACTTCAAGAATTTTGGTATTCTTATCATAGGAAACCAAGAATTACCTAGATCAATTCCAAAAAATTAGACAAAATCATTATTAGAAAATCGGTTCACTAAATGATTTAGACAAAAAATAACAAGCTTTTTTATATGTTAAGGTGATTTAATAATGTTTTTGAAAACTTTTCTTTAAATAATTTAAAAGGAATTAGGTTTGTTTCAACAATGTGGCACAACAAAATTAGACGAACATAAATTATGTTGCATTTGGATTGTCTTACCGATACCTTTATATTTGTAAAGTGATATATACAATATCCCTAACGTAAATAAATAAAATTCTTCGCACAACCGAAAATTAAACAAATTTTTCGTACAGATTAGGGCTTGGCAACAGGTAGATACAGTTCCTTTCTCATAAATTTCAAAGGAAAGATATAGATTTATCTTATCTGGTGTTTTATAGTACCTGTTGAAATCTCGTTTTAACAAATAGTAATGTATTTCACAATAGTAATATGGCTACATAAATATAGCGTAAGTAAAAAATGTGAGAGATTAGTAGAATTCTATTAACCTCGTTAGATATCACTTTGTTTGAATAAGACATGTCTTGAAGTATAGGAACAAGTGCCACCTATACAAGGAAGAAGCCACTTTAAAGGAAAATTGAATTTATGCAAATAATTGTACAGGGTGACCCGAAATGCATAAGCCAAACCTGGCGATTGAACTCTTCAAAAAGGAACAGAAGTTTCCTTTCGTATTGGTCGAGAATCATATCTACAAACATTGTTTTTCAATGCAGAAAAGAAACAAAAACTTTTGTCCGTAGAAAAATCAAATGTATTTTGTGTAAAGAACACAGATACATTTGTTTATGCTTTTACAAAAACTTTTTTTATACATGTTTTTGTGTTTATGGACAAATATATGAAGATCTGGACTAGGTTTCCCAGATACAGTATATTGAAACTAAAATTTCCGAAATTTTTTTTAAGGAAAAATTTTACATAATTAAAATTCCTTAAGATATAAAGTGAAACATTTGTGCAAATTTTCTTTTGCGTTTTGAAAATAAACAAAGTTTCCTGGAATTTCAGAGACATCCTGTATCTCGCGATTCATATTTATAAGCATTTTTTTACTTTAAATTCTATTGTCAGATGAGGGCTTGTGAAATTTAGAACACCCTGTAAAAATAAGCAGTAATTTTGTATTTCCAATATTTGTCTAGGTACTAGTAAAAATTTTTAACAATCCTCTCAGAAGATCAAAACCCATTGTAATTATTACATACATATTTAGAATCCAATGATAAAGAGTTATGGTCAAAATTAATACTGATGGCGTCTATTTTTCATTTCAATTACTGTAGCGATACCCATTAACATTAGATACTTATTGTTGATAAAAAAATATGTTCAATTCTATTAAATCTGATATTCCTATATTAAATTGATGTTTTTAATTACCAACTAAACGTATTTTCCATAAACATGTCCACAAAAAATATATTTTGAACTTTAGTTTGGAAATAATACACTGTAGACCGGCAATTTCAACTTTTGCAACACCTCTTAGTAACAGTTTACGTATTCGAACTTGACTATTTGTCTTGTCAGTTACTCTTATCTCTGTTTTAAATTTTGATCGTACGATGCTTGACTATAACTCATTGTCAGTATTACATCATAAAATTCAAAAATATTGAAATAATTGTTGCATTTTTGTTAATTATCTTTTCTGAAAATGATTTAAGTTAATGATATGTAGGTACTAATTTTCATCTACGTTGCTCAATGAACAATTTTGTTAAAAAAATCATGAAAAATGCAATAAAGCAAAATTAAAAGATTTGGAAAGGAAATATCCACATCATTGAAGATTGTACGAAAATATAAACTATGTAAAATATTTTGTAACAGGTACAAATTTTTAAGTGTTAATGTATAGGTAGGTATCATTCCTAAAATTATATGAAGTCAACATCTATTCGTTTTCTCACATTTAAACTATAGAACAAATTGAAATTAGTCACGATATTGAAAAAAAAGATGTTAAATTTAATCAATTCAAATATATTAAACGTTTAAATTTAACATTATTCGAAAAATTCTGTTAACAACTATGAAAAAAAGTAATGCCTTAATTTTGACTAAGTTTCCATACAATTCTCTCACAACGTAAAGCATGAAACATACTGGAAGAAAAAATATGATTCCAGATTTATGTAATTATTAAAAAATCAAAAGCACTTCCGAATATTTAAAAATGTATCCTCTAAGTTGAGTTCTTACTCAAATTGACTCTCCCTTCCAGTAAATTTCATCCTTAAGCACTTAATAACATTAAAATCAGATCCGGCACACGATCCAATAATTGGCAAAAACGATGCAAAGCACCGAAAATCCTACTTAAAATAAATATAATAAAATACCTGCCAACGGATCACTGAAATGTCACCAAAAGTACCTCGAAAAATGATAAAGAAGTAGATCACTTGGTATTTATACGTGAACCGATCCTCTATTGATATATCGATAAGCGATTGATTGCTGGAATCAATTTTTATTCCACGTTGGCACCTTTGCGCAATCACCAAATAGAAGCTTTTTGCACAAAAAAAACGACCAATACTAGATTGACGTCTGACTTAATTATTTGTCAACAGACTTCGTACTGACAAGTGTTTTCTAATTTAGATTTAGATAAAAATTTTATTCCACCTTTTATCTCGCTGAGCAAATAAACTTAAAGAAATTAAACATTGGTGTTCGTTCCAGGAAAGCATGATGTATAGGTGAATAGAACTTATTACAAAAATTCGTATCTCACCTCTATATATATATATACACGTCTACTAATTTTTGCTCTGCATAGATAATTGATAAAAGATTATTAATCCTCAGCAATTATTACATCGAGCTGCAAAAATATCTTAATTGTTTGTTACATATCAAAAATGAGGCGTAATAGCATGAAACACCCGCTCACATCCTAACATATACAGAATGTCCAAATATTTGACTGTCAAAATTCTACAACGCGTTCTTCAGTCAGAATTAATTGTAGGTCAAGTATCTGTACTAGTGCTGGCAACTGAAATCGGTTTTTTGGATAGTCGGTTAACCGGTTTCGGATAATTCGGATTTTTATGAAATCCGAAAACCGATTATTCGGTTATTCGATTCTTCAAATATCCGAAAACCGGTTATTCGGTTATTCGAATCTTCAAATATCCGATTATTCGATGATCTACTTCCTTTTTTTTTAGACATCGATTTGTCCGATTGCAATTGACCTTTTTTTTGGAGATCGATTTCTTCGTAAACAAATTTGACTTCCAGATTTTTGTAAAGACCTTTTTTTTTGACAACTTCTCTGAGTTTGTTTTTGTAAAGCACCGATTTTCAGATATCCAGTTTTGGTGATTCAAGTAACGGGTTATTCGAATAACCGGTTTTAGCAACTATTCGACTAACCGGTTTTATCTGAAATCGGTTTTTACGGAACCCGGTTAATCGGTTTCACTTTTTTCCGGTTTTTGCCAGCACTAATCTGTACATATCTAATACTAATATCTAAAATAACATAATAATGAAGATGAAAACTTCACTAAATGTAACAGACAGGGTGTTCTACAAGCTGTATGACAACTCAATTTTGACAGATAGTAGCTTGGTTAATTTCAAACTTTTTTTCTTATATGAACATAGGTCCGATTCGGTTTTGTTTAGAAGTTACAATTTAAAAAATATAATTTCATATTTCAATCAAAGTAACCTGATAAATAAAAATTACAACAATTATTATTTGTGCCATTTTGTTTATTCATTTACAAATGAAGAGTCTGCAGATATTGTCTTTGGATATTCCAATGGAAAAGCCAGACAAGCAGCCCGAGAATACCGACGAAGATACTCAAATTGACATCACCCTGTCCTCAAACTTTAGTGCATCATTTCGTAGACTTCGAAAAGAAGGTAACCCCGTTGCAAAAAGGCCATTCGTCCTACTGAAGTGAATGTACAAAATGAAGAAGATATAATAGATGATGTCATTGACAGCTCTTCAATTAGTGTTCGATGTACAGCAAGTAATCTTCATTTATCACTGAATGGAGTGTACTGAACAGAGAAATGTTATATCCGTTTCATCGCCAAAATGTACAAGCGTTACATACTGTAGATGCTCCTCAGCGATTAGAATTTTGTCATTGGTTACTTCAACATGCACAGATAATAAATAGACTTATTTCGCTTGTCATGTCGTCTGATGAAGAGTGTTTTACTATGAACGGGGTAACATTTTCAACAATAGTTACATATACATGCCTGGGATAGGGTTCCGTGGCCAATCAGAGTGCCACGTCTGCAAACACCTTATTCTTAAGTATTTTGACCTTCTGAATATAAAAAACTTGGTCGCAAAGCCAGAAAGTGGTCAGTTTAATTGTTATTAACAAATTAAATGTATAAATGGCTGTAAAAAGTTTATTTTTATTTCAAGTACAATTTTTTATGCGTTAATAGTTTCATAACAGACATATATTTTTTTGAAAATTAAAAAAATATTAACTTTAACCAACGTTATTGTAAATTTAGTGCAATATCTTACATTTTCCGTATCCGAGCGCACCAATTTTACCATATATCTGGTTCTACTGGACGGATTGAGACGCACGACATCTTATTTTAAAGCTTGAATTTTTTTTACAAGATAGGTAAGTTCCATTTATTAATTTATTTATTTAACAATTAATGGCAGCTTAGAAAGTTGTGATATTTCAACGAAAATGCTGATTTTATTTGTTTATAAGGCTTTTTTTATTATTCAACTTCGATGAAAAGCCAAAAAGTTACCGGATATTGTTCCTCGCATCCTAACAATCATTTCATGCTTTATAGTTATTATTTTTTCTTCTTTCTAGTTTTTTTTTAAGGTAGCTGTAGCTGTTAATAAAAAGGGAAATACATATTAAAATCCTGATTTCGGGAGTAGGTAAAAACTTTACAATGTTTTTTTGTATCCCATCACATTAACTAAAACAAGGTTTTAACACATTATGAACATTTTTAACTTTCGAGCTATGTAATCCGGAAAAATACCGCGTTCGGTATTTAATTACCAAGGAAGTTTTAGATTAGGTACAAATTGATAAAAACCAGGCAAGTAATGTCCAACCAAACTATATAGTTATTTATTACAAGTTGGTCAGCTAAATTTTCGAACTATTTCGAAAGGGAAATTTATATTAACTTGTGTGTAACTATAATTAATTTTTGAAGTAATAAATGTGATCAGAAAGTATTTATTAGGATGTAGGTATCTCCTTAATAATATACTTGTAAATAAAACAAATAAGTCACCATATTTACGACACATTACTCATCTTATTAAACAAAAAAAAAATTAAAAATCCGGGAAATATTCCCCAAAAGTTTAATTCAATGCTAGTCATTACTAACTAAAGCCATTAACAATCACTAAAATTTTAATACAATGTTAATTAGAGTTTAAAATATCACTAAGGATGTATGCGTTGTTCATGAGACATCCATCAATAAGTTTTGACATAAGCCTACTTTGAGAAAAGTCACTTATTTTACACACCGTAAGAGTTCAATTAAAAGCCTTTTTTCTCGAAAACCGTCCACATTAGGAAGTTCTAACAAGAGTACATTATTTTTAGAAAATAAAATTGTACATTAGAAATTGGAGCCCGAATGGTAAATTCCTTAAAAAAATTAGAACTTAAAATGTAATAGGGAATGTAATAGCATAACTAGCGCCCTCTATGAAATATACAAAAAACAATTAGACCAGCGTATTTGGCATCCTTAAAAACCCCAGAACACCGAATTTCATAAAAATATTTCGCATCGTTTTCATAAAAATTCTATTTAAAAAATTTTATTTTGTCACTTTGTATCTCGAAAGGAGATAAATAGGATATAGTTCATAAGACAAAAAATTCTTATTTGTTGTCGTACTATCACCCCCTGTATTTACAGGAGGTCTTTCTGAAACACCCTGTATATTTTTGCATACCTAGTTTGTTAATGTCAAAGAACACTGTTAGACTTCATTTGGATTTTTTAAATAAAATGTACTTTTTCTAAAAACTGTTTGCGTATCTCGTAAAAAATACGATTTTGCGGCGTAATTTTCAATTTTCCCCTTAGGATGATGGCCACTTGACTAAAATTTAAATAAAAAATGTACACAGTCACGTGTTACACCTATCTAAATTCCCTATTTGTACAGTTTTATACAGCAAGTATTTTGATTCAATCAAGGACGATTACAGATCATATTTCCTTGTGTAGGACGTATCAATTAAATAAGTACAAGAATTAAGGTAAATTATATTTTGAAATATTTGTAGTACAGGTGCCGATAAGCGTTTTATTGGTTGTTGTGAAAAATAAATATATTTTAGACTCCTTATCGGTATCGATAACATTTACTTAATACTTGATATACCTTCATATTTTCAATAAGCAATGTATTAAATAAATTTTATGAAAATAACAAGTCACCCGTTTCTACAATGTGTAATTTTGCAAATATTTGTTTATAAAAGAACTAAATACTAAACGGATTCGTATTGGGGATATTTAAATGAGGTTTATGCTGCTATTGAGTAATAATTATTGTTCACTCTGTATATGCTAACAGTGGTTAGCCCATGGAGGGAGGTTATAGATAAATTCTAAATATGTGCAATGTTGAAATTCAGTTCAATATATCCAAATATTTAGTCTCTCCTATATTTATTTTTACGATAAAAATGATAATGGTTTGAACGGTAAACAAACATTTTATAAGTATTTGCAATTGAGCTGGCAAAATTTTCTGAATGACATCATTCCCTAAAAAAATATATTTATAAAATTAATGAAAGCATGATATATATTAATTATTAATTTCGTTTCCTATAACTTTCAATTCATTGTAAATTTTTAGTAGAAAGGATAAGAAAAATTAATCACTTTTTCAGTTGCTATACACACATATGTCTTGTAGCTATAAATCTTTACTTATTTGCACTAGTCATCAGAACAAGTACAATACTATCAGATTAAAAAAAATGTATTAGATAGTTTTGGTATAATCGTAGATAATGAAACTGTAGGTATATCCAATAGAACCATGGTAGAGCATGTACATCTTCTAATGGTGGTTATGGTGGTCGTCATGTTTCTTCTCGTGAACAGCCTTACCATGAATCTTTTCTTGAGCGTCTGAAAAAAACAAAGAAAATTTACCATTAACTTCAAAAGGTTAATATTTCTTATAGAGCGGAATTAAAATTTGTTATTGATAATTAAAATCTAGTACTTACGTTTTTCGTGTTGTTTGTATCTTTGTTGAACATTTTCATATTTGTTTGGGCCTTGTAAATGTCCGTGGTGATGCTCTAAAAAATATTTGTAGGTATATCTATTTTTACTTAAAATTGGAAAAGAGAATTGAAAAACCATGTTAAGGTGTTTTTAGTTCAATTTTACACGTAAAATAGTATGATTATTGAAGTTCATTTCATCAAAATTCTTACCTTTTTCCTCAAGTCTGTGCTTCTGATGTAAATTTTCTTTCCGATTCGAATATTTCAAATTCTCGTGATGTTCTAAGAATAAAAAAAATTAATTGAATTCTGTGAAGTTGTTTTTAAAAAATCTGCTCACCCTTCTCATGCTTCTGTCTGGTGTGCACATTTTCTTTTTTATTTGATGTATGATGATGATGGTGGTGATCTGGAAATAAAAACAAATCTAACAAATCAAAATACTTACAGCGGGCAAGGCGTGCGGAAAATGGGAGTCCATGGACGTATCATTTTAGAAGGTTCCAAAAAATGTAAAAGAACAACGAATAGACATGCTTATTTTGATAAGAATTAAATTATGCTTACAAATTTATTCTCTATGTAAAGTATGTATTGAACTGCAACTGGAAAAAGTTGCACAAAATCAGTAAAATTTCTCAAAAGAACAAGCACCACTGAAAAATTAGATGCACTCACTAGAAACTAGAGTGTGTTATTTAAATTTTGCGAAGTCTTAAAGACTATTTGTTCTTCATTTGTTTATGTTTAGTCAAGGCAATAAATTTTCGCTATATGTATATGTATGATACTCTATTATTATTTTTGCTTAATATTCTTCGGCATATTATAAATTCGCTCTTTTCCATTGCCATACTTTTACGACTTCAATTTACGCAACAAAAATTTGTTCCATTTCTAGCCATTTTCGTCTTCTGTGATTACAGTTCGATTTTGTTATTAATGACCAATCAAATTCCGTTTTTAACAAAAAACAAAACAGCGATTTAATTTATCTATATATCTCTCTGTTGCCTACTATTTGGGAACTAGAGTAGTATATTTAAGCAAATACATACCCTTCTCATGTAATTCATGATTTTTGCCTTTTCTGGAACCTGGTGCTTTAGAGGTTCCTGCAAATTAAAAACTTATTTACACTTCTAATATTCATTAACGTAAAGAGCAGGCATAACGAATTGCTTGAATTGAAAACTTTGGCCGAAATTAATATCAAATGTAGATCCTGTTGAAGATTAAAATCTAATTAAAATGAAACTATAAAAGAAACTTCAGCTAAAGCCACTACCAATTATGCTATAATGGTATTACCTGAAGGGGTAGAACTTGGTGCAGCAGTCGTCGATCCTAAAGGAAACAAAATGTATTTAAATTTAATTTGAAAAGAGATTGCATTTAAAACTGTATCAATTATGTTATGCTGTCATTACCTGCAGAATAGGCAGGACTACTACTTGCGCCTGATGCAGGAGCATCTGTAGATCCTAGAACATGTATTCGAATCATCTAAGTAAACTAAATAAAATATTGTAGGTGATAATTCAAAATTCTATAAATTCGTTACCAGACTTTGGACTTTCAGTTGCAGCACTTCCACTAGAAGGGTTTGGGGCTTCCGATCCTTTCTTAGACGTCGAGGTATCTGCAGTTGTACCTTCCGGGGAAGACGGCGGCTTTGTGCCACTATTTCCTAAGGAATTGAATAGGTTATTGCAGTAAAATATAGGGCTGTCTAAAAAAAATATTACCTGTGTTTGGACCTTCTGTACCACTTTTGGTGGGGGAATTTGTTTCGGTTTCAGTTCTATTCGCGGAAGTACTGGCATTAGTACTGCTAGCGTTAGGTTTTTCTGTTACACCATTTCCAGAGGAATGATTCGAACTTTCTGTTACACTAGCAGCCGTTGCGTTTACTTGATCATTGAGTATGTCTAGAATGAAAGATAATTTAAAATAGAGAACATTTACACAATCATTTTAAAAAGTACAAGGTTTATAAAAATTTTACTATACAGGATGTAATACAAGGGCATGTCAAATAAAAGACCGTCTTCTTTGTACAGATTTAAGAACTTCTTATGGTCTAGCACAGAAAATCTAAACATTTGAAGTTTTAGTTTTATTCACTAACTGTCTATTCATTATTCGTATTCTTTCTGCATTTTACCATATCTTTTTCTCTTACAATTTGTTTGATTTCATGATTTTTTAGGCTTTTCTGATAGATATTTTTTTACTGTTTTGCATCATAGGTTTCGCATCATAGGATTTCATAGAACAAGATAATGTTAATCTTAAAAGTAATTTTAGGGTTTAAACCTGTATAACAAAACATTCTTGAATTTGACGAAAAAAATGAAAATTTGCCCTGTACAAATAATTATTTTAAGACGTTCTCACCTGGACGATATGGTGGACGAAAAGGTGGACCAAATGCTGGACGTTGATGTTGCGGCCCAAAAATATTTTCGATTCCAGATGCTATTCCTGATGCGGCATTCGCAAGAGGTCGCCCAATAACAGGGATTCCACTTATAAAGCTGCTAGACGTATTAAATGCTTCTCCAACGCTGGATACATTTCTGAACAAGTGACCAATTACAGGAATAGAGGACAAAGCCGAGGATATAGAGTGACGTATACTATCCAAGTTCGCGCCAGGAAATATTCTTGAAATAATATTTAAACCATCTGTGCCGTTAAGCCCTTGTATAAAATCGCGAATAACCTGCTGGAATCCTTCACTACTCCCGAATCTGATGAAGATTCTGACAACCGTCTGTATTATCGTGACGGGATTCCTAGATATGAGCAACGTTAGAATATCAGAAATGTTAATGTTTCTGAAAACAAGGTTGTGGTTGTTTATAGCTTTTAGAACAGTTACAATCCCTTGGAAAGCTTCGGAGTTATTGTAGGCCCTATTCTGAGACTCTATAAGTTCCAAGGCCTCATCAACAACCTTTGTTAGACTCGTGCTATCTCCGTCCGTCTCGTAATTGAGTATAGCAGAGATGACATCGTTAATAGAAGCGTGACCGTTTGTAGCCCTGATAACAGTTGTCACCACAGTAACTATTCCATCAATTCCTTCGTTGGATCCTCCACTTAATTTCGCCAGTATCTCCAACAGCTTCTCAGGCGAGCTCAGTTGGTTTCTAAGTAGGTTTGCCAGGTTTACTCGGGTGCCAAGTTGCGAGAGCAGATTGACTAAAGCTTCCACGCCACTGTTAACGTCATAGATTCTGGTCAGATTTAATTTAAAGTCCCCTGATTGCAACTGGCCTTGACAATCGCGGAATAAGTCTGCGAATGCTAGATTCACGTTTGTGAACCAAACTATGTTTTTATGGACAGTGAAGCTACCTTGACCTTTGAAGATGAATCTTAGAGTCCTATTCAGTTCGACCCTGAAATCTACAAAAGAGGTAACATTGCCCTCAACAGTTTTAAAGGACAACAACTTTAAATCAGGTGTTTCCGCTTTTATAAGGTCTTCGCCTTTATTTATGCTTTTCCCATGTTCCTCCCCGAGTTTCAGGAACTTTTGAAGGGAAGTTAGATTTTTGAAGAACGCGTTGAAGTCTGTTTTTGATGAGAGCCACAAAGCCTCTTCCGTTTGGGCATTTTTTTCAATGGAATAGTATTTGTCTTTAGCAATGTTTTCAACTATTGCATTTCCAGACTGTCCGTTTGAAATTAATGTTATGTTGTTGAAATAATCTTCCAATAGTGCTACGTGGGCTGTTTGATTTAAATAAGCAATTAACCCTGCGTCTGCATTGTATAACACTTGAAGGTCCGAACCATTAGCTGAAAATAAATGAAAACGTATTATTAGTCATAAAAACAAATTTAGATGGTTAAATGACAATTTTAATGATTGTATTCTGCACAAATGCTGTATGAATATATAAGGTGTCTCAATGCTTCATGTACATGGACCACAAAGTAGAAGCTAAAATAAAACGATTTAATTAAACTTAATTCTTCCAAAGTTTGCCTTGTTTAACCGTTACAGGGCATCAATACGCATTTCAGTTTTTTTCTTCATATAATGAAGCGACATGCAACAAGTTTCTATTTGTTGGAAACTAATCAAATTTGAATGAAATAGCTTTATCCTATTTTACAGTTTCCGGATACATGTTTATATGAACTGGTTTTGTTGACTTGGGACGTAGAAAACACCATTAAAATTTGACCAAGTACTTTAGTTATACTCTGTAATCTCCAGACACCAACGCAAATTTTGTGATTTTGAAAATTAAACGGAAAATGGTGAAATTAAAAACAGCGAAACCGCCAGTAAGTATAGATGTATTTTTGTAGTGCCTGTAGAAATCAACGAAAAATATTAGATTTGTATTTTTGTTGTAGACGGTTTTTGAAGACTAAAACTTTTAAAATATTGGAAGGTGAGATGAAAAATCAAGGGATTCTCTTTGCTAATTGCCACAGAATATACTGTTTAAAAACCTACAAATAAATAGGTAAATAAATAAATAAATGCATTTAATTTAGTATGCGCTCGTAGATCGAGAGCTGCAACAATAATTTCTATTTAACAGATGCGTAGCTGTTCGAATAACTGGAGTGCCTACCTCTAATACTTGTCTTATCGTATGATAAGATGAAAATCCTTTAATGCTAGCCAAATAACTGAGTAATAACTACATGTTGAAAATATTGCGATTAGTGGTAGCGGAGCAGTTCGCTGGCGGTATAATAAATTCAAAATGAAACTGAAGAAAGAAAGTACTATTATTTTGTACATTTAAGGGCTAATCCGCCACCAGAATAAAGATATTTTTATATCTAAATAATATCTAATGCTTACATTTGATTTTAATTGAAATAAATAATGTAGACTCTTACATGGTGATCCATTGCAGACAACGTGGCATTGCTGATTTCCATCGCGGTAGGCTAAATGCTTGAAATGAGAACTGGAGTGAATTCTGGTTTCGGTTTTCTTATGCCGATCTGAAATGTGGGACTTCTCATGCCTATGCTTATTTTGGTGCGATTTCTCTTGAGAATGATGGCTTGCTTTGTGGTCATCTACAAACATACAAAAAATAATTAGTTTACAAAGTACAAATTATATAAAGTGCATGGGCCAAATAAGCCTCGGTACGTAACAAGGCCTACAACATGTTTTCTATTGTCGCACACAAAAGTAGTTAGGTACTTCTTAATAAAATTGTTGTTTGGATCAAAATAATTGGATCTTAGTACAAATATTTCGCATTCGAGCGCTAGATAGCATTGAAGTGCCAATTTTTAAACTGTTCTTTTATTTGTAATTTAAAATGACTTGATTTTGCTAAAATTTTATAGTTGACAGAGTTCTTTATCAACACTATCATAAATATCAATCCATAGGTATGCGTAGAACTGAAGTATTATTATAATTCAATCAAATCAAATTTCTATACGCCAATGGACGAGAAAGATTGGAAGCAAAAAATTGATATTAGGTATTATTATTATCTCGTATTTACCCGTTTTTTCGGCGGCAGCCAAAACAAATAATGTACAAAAAAGTAAAAGTATTTGTAGACACTTCATGCTTTCACAGTGCTTAATGGTAATACTAGTTTCAAAAGCATGTAGATTTTTTAAATTAGCCCCTACTTATACTTTTTTAAGTTTTCGAGAACATTTCAACTATTTATGTATGGAAAACTTCGCTGTTTGTAACAAGGAATTTCATTTGAAATAAATATACCTACTATCTAACATATTAGTGGCGATAACTAAATAGCTGGAATACAAAAATTTGCATAGAATGTTAGAAAAAATGAACCCTGCGGTTTAATTGTTTAGGTAGTTAACTTACTAAAGTCCGAAAAATATGCTTATTATAATAACAAACATGAGATTTTTTTAGAACAGCTAGGAGTAAGTAACCCTCACTATATTATATAACAGAAATATTGTAATACCGATGTAATTTCAAAACTAGGAACTACACCGTTGAAGTTATAAATAATTATTGAAAACTAAAATTCAACTTAGATAGCAGGATATTTGAAAAAGAAGTTTTGAGATAGGTACCTATTTCATTGTATTTCGAAATTTAGTGATACACTAATTGTAAGATATGTATATCAACAATAAAGTATATTGCTCAAAAAATTACTTATGTTTCTGTAGCATAAACTAAATCAACCTTACATAATGACAATGTAACAGTAGAATAACACACATATCCTGATGTTCCATTATCTTCTTTCTGCTGATCTAATGATAACTAATACAATATTAATTTACAATACACATGTTCTAGAGTTCAATTTTTTTATGCCATTGCTAGCATCATCTAGAATCAATATAAATCATTCTATATTATTTCGACAAATACATGTTTTATAAAATTAATTTTGACTTTATATAACTTGTAACAGAAAATGTTACTTGGTATAGGTATATTCGTGAGGTCTGGGAAAATAAATTTGATGTACCTACCAAGTACATTCAAAATAATAAACGCCAAAATAAAGTTGCATGGACTCACACTGTAAAATAAAATTTAAAATATCTACAAAATTTGTTTGTTGTCGTAGAACACTATTTGTCTATGTCGGAAAAAACATTTTCTTCGCACTGAATAATTTTAATGAGATTCCTTTGTGGTATAAAAAATGCATGACGTTTTTAAAATAATGGCACGTGAAGTACTAAGTATTTATTTACATTCCAAAACACTTGTAGCTACAATTAGATAAATCATTTTAGGTAAGCGCTCATATAGAAAATATCGGTAATTCTTTGAAAACACATCAATGGAGGGTGCTTCACAGAATGTGAACAAAAAATCTAAGACTAAGACTAAGAACAAAAATTTTTCAAAAAAATATATATTAAGGCAGACATATCTTCATTTTTAATATATCACACAATTTTATTGAAAACATTGTTCACATATTTATATAATAATAATAATATAAAGTGGATAAATAATAAATATTTTTAAAAAATCTTACTTAAAAACTAACGGAAATCGTTAGGTATATTTTTATATAGTTTTAGAGTTGTTCAAATTTTCTATAGACAATAGCTGTTATCGGATTATCTCATTCATAATGCCCGTAAATCTAAATTTTTACAAAATATAAACATATAAATGATAAACCTTACTGCTTATGCAACACACAATCTATAATCACAATATTCTCGACCGAGTAACAAATTTCGCCTATATTTTACCTGTCTGTAACCCATTTTTTTGGTAATTTGTAGGCCTATAAAGTTAACTCGCTAAAGATACATTTATTAAACAAATAAAGACATGTTTGGAGCAAAATAAAAAAATTATTTATACACATTACCAAATTCTAGGCTCGTATTTGTAGATAATTACTAGCCTGTTTTAATTCTTAATAATCGAAATCTTAAATTTCCATTATTATTGGACCCTTGAGTGGATTCCTTATTTTAGTTTGTTTTGTGATGTGAATGATTATACTAAAAGTATGATAGATGTCGCTCTCACTCACAGTCTAGAATCTAGAGATTTTGTTCTCTCCCTAACCCTAAAAATAGTCTGTGTATTTTTCTTTAACTTAACTGTCATTTGAGGTTACGTTATGTGTGGTCAGTTGTCAATTTCATTCACATTTGTTTATTTCTGTTAGTTGTCTATATAATATAAAATAAGAATATATACATTATTAGTAAAAGTAATACAAAAACATGGCAGATGCAATTCAAGTTAGTTCGCTACCTCTACCACCTATGCAGTATGTGAACCAATACACAGACGAAATAATAAGACGAGGTAGGGCTCCTAAACCACCACCACCTATTCAAGACACATATCACATGTTTGGTAATGCTTTTAATCCTGAGGAAAGCATAATTAGACCTTTAGAAAGTCAGGTAAATTTATCTTGTTTCAGTGAAAATAGATATTTTTATTTCGACATCCAAATCAAATTTTTTTAAACTTTTTAATTAAGTATTAATTAGACAGTTTAAGTCTCTTCACGAGACTATTTTATTAATCTGTTTTAAATTTAAATAGAAAAAACTTAAAATTAATCGTACACATAAATCAGCGCATACGGTTTGGCCAAACTCATCTTGTCTGTGAGATGGGCAGATCAAGTAGGAACGACAAAGATGGGAGACTTTAATAGAAACTCGTGGACAATATAGATTTGGCCAAGCTGGAAGTTTAAGAATTTTTAATATCATTAATCTAAAAATTGGTGTAACAAATTTTCAGGGCATTAAACGATTGTACCCTGTCCATTTTGATAGAAGAAGAGAGTTGAAGAAATTAAATCAGTCTTTACTAGCAAACTTCTTGGACCTTCTCGATCTACTAGTTAACTGTCCAGAATCTCCAAGACGTGCGGAAAAAGTTGAAGATCTTAGTTTGTTATTTATACACATACACCATTTGTTAAACGAATTTAGACCCCATCAGGCCCGTGAAACGTTAAGGGTTATGATGGAACTTCAGAAAAGGCAGCGAATAGAGACGGCAAATAGGTAAGAAGAAATTAATTAACCAAATTTTCATTTCCAAGTTTCTTCTGGACATATAGCATTTATGTAATTGTTACAGTGAATGCAATTATTTCTTACGATGAGATTTACTCTGTCCAATTAATTATAGATTTCAAAAGCATCTGGATAAAGTGATGGATATCCTTCAACAGGCCATCCAAAATCTTCCAGAACCGATGGAAATAGACTCTAAACTTATGATTGAAACAGATCTTTTAATGAATCAAGAAAAATCTGATTCTGACGAGAGCCAAGCAGATCCGTGTTATATTTTAGACAGAATTATGTGTAGTATTGTTGACAATATGCAATAGTTTTTAATTTCGCGTTGGATTATATAATTTTTGTTAATATATTTTTAAAAAAAGTGCACTGAGTTTTCATTCAAGACGATACCCAAAGCGGCACAAGGGGACTATAATTAACATTTAATTATAAACTAACATTTCCCGTTACTTTTTGACCAAACCTTGTATAATGTAAAGATTACTTTTCTTAATTTATTACCTACCAGAATGAAATAAATCGCACATTTATCACAAAGTGTATTGAATAATTGCGGTGTTGATTAGTGCTACAAAAACATTAAACGACCTTTGTACTGTTAATTCACTTTGTGTTCTACACCTCTAAAACTCGCAGTTTTAAATATTTTTATACTTCGTGATAAGCGGTGTCATACTCCAAAGTGATATTGATAAATGTTTACCAGTATTTTTTATGCTAGTTTTACTAAAAACAAATAAATCTCCATAGTCAGAATGAAAAATAAATTAATTCCAGGTAAAATACCGACATTTTATTGACTACTTGCTCATAAATGTTTGTCCTTGAAAATTTTCAGCTATTTTGCAGCCATGCTTTCAAAAACTACAAGTATATTTAAGAGAGTGGATAGCAAGAAAGCCGGGTACAGCATTAACTTTAGTAATTCTCTCTAGTGTACTGGTATTACCGTTAGTTACATCAGTGGCCTTAACCCCGTTTATTATTTTATTAAACTTGAGTAATTTCCTAGCTACAAAAGGTATAGTATTTTTATGAGATTAAATGAAATATTGCATCAAATTCATTTGTAGGTGTTATATACGTTCTTTATATGTTTCTCTTTCAAGTAATTACACTGGCAGTTCTATTAGCAGTTTTATTTTTCATTGCATTTGGTTTTGCAACACTTTTAAGTTTACTGCATTCGTATAAATTTCTTTATAAATAAAATTATCACATTTATAATTCTTGTTTTATTTACAAACATACGAAATTGGCACAAAGATGGTTCAATAATCAAATAATAAAGTATGATGATGATACAGAAATTAATTAAGAGAAACATTTTTCACTTTATTATATAAACTATTTATTATATCACTCTTTGATAGAGTTTCTGGGTCCATATCAAAAGACTCGATCTTTTTACCAGCAATATCTATAATAAACGTTAAGGAAAACGGGTGTTCATAATTACGACGATTTCAATTTGTTACTTTTGTATTTAATTCCATATTTCTGCCGCACTCAAATTAAACATTTTTTAAATGAATTCTAATAATAAAAAAGGATACATCCACTGACATTAGACCCTTTATAAATAAACTTAGTATTAGTTAATAACTTGTACATCTGAATTTCATCCCTAAAAATTAAAAATAATTATGTTGCTACTAATAAAACACTTGCAGATAAATACCGCATATCTGCCAGGCTTTCGTTCTTCTTGTTAAATGCTGATAATTTTCCCTTTAAAATGTCCACTTTCTTTTCATTTTCAGCAATATTTTCATGTAAAGAATTTTGTAACACTTTTAGTTCCTCCTGAAATTCAAAGAATTATAAAATTTAACTATTAACTATTAAATTATAGTTACTATTTCTTCACTAATCCTTTCCAAACAAACTACATCTACAGTAAATTTGTCGGTGACTTCTTTATTATAATTTTCCAGCCACTCTTGAATTTTATTGGCATCGCTAATTAAATCTAAAATATATCAATTTTTACACTAAAATTTTTGCTTATGTAAATATACAAAAAATTAATTAAGTACTCCGCTTACCCTTAAAGTTCAAAACGCCATCAATCATATGTTCGAATTTCTGTATTGAATAAAGAAAATTTTCTAAATATTCTATAATTTTATTTGTAATGCAAGGACACGCATCTATGATTTCGTCTACAGTAACATCTGACATCGTATAATAATTTAAATAATAGATTTAAATTTAAAAATTATTCAAACTAACGATTTTAAAATTAACCCTATTTTTTTATTGTTACAAATAGTGCAGATGAAAGTAGCTGTTGGTTCGTTGGTTGTTCGGTAATGGAAAAAACTGAAAACAAAAATATCCCTAAATTGAGGTGTATTCGATTTGACTTGTTTGCATAGACCTGTAATTAGCTAGCAATCTTAGTTAACTTAGTTTATCCTCTTTCTAACTTAAGTACATACATCCTTAATCACTGCTAAAAGGAAAATAACTATTTTTTTATCCTTCTGGAACTATCAACACATTTGTAACAAACAAAAAATTAATTCGTGGTCGATGCTACTGACCTTATATAGCTAACAAGATTAGCTGGCTAAATATCCTCCGGGTAAAGGCCAAAAAAAAAAGAAGAAGAAGAACTAACCTAGATTTTTAAATGTCAAAGGAGTGAGTGATGAGAGGGATTATTATAACAATTTAAATACTTTTTCCTTCATAAAAGATGTAAAATTACTATTTTGAAAAATAATTGTACATAGTTTCTACCTAAATGGCTTCTAGAGTCCCAAAATTATGTTCAAAACAAAAAAAGTTAAATGGATTAATATATTTAAAAAAAGCAAAACAGGCTTGCTCGGAAAATAATTATACAGAAGCTTATGAGTATTTCGTCAATTATTTCGAAAGTCTAAATGATCCGACTCTTTCTAGTACTGCTGTTCAAACAGCATTTACAAAACTCGTATGCAAAATTGGTGTTGTTCTTGAGGAAACCGATAACATAGAGGAATTGTTAAAATGTTACTTGCAAGCGATAAACTTATTCCCTAACAACTACATTATCTTGAATAACTTGGGAGCGTACATGTTCAAGTATGTTACAATTGTTAAACTTAAAACATCAGTATAATTTAATAACTTTTAGGGTGGGTGAGGTAGACATTGCCCGCAGGTACCTAGAACTGGCTGTAAAAGTAAACAAGAGTTACTTGCCAGCTGAGAAAAATTTAATGCATGTAAAATGGCATCAAATACCTCGTTGGCATTTTCGAATGTTGAACGATAATAAACGAAATATGGCTTATAATAAAGCAATATCTCAAACTATCGTTAAAGGATACAGCGACATTGTGGATATTGGAGCTGGCTGTGGACTCTTAAGTTTAATGGCTTCTTGCAATACTATAAGTAGTATAACTGCTATCGAAGAAAATAAGACACTTTACAAATTATGTTTGGAAATATTTAAAGAAAACAATTTCACTAATATCAATGTTTTAAACTGTTTGTCAACTAATCTTCCAGGTAAGAATAATTGTTGTGCTAGATTTTAAACAAAAATAATAAATACAAAAGTATTATTAATGTAAATTTTGTTGATATATAACAGAGTAATTTTTTAGGCATCCAAAGGAACATACAGAGTAAATGCAACTTAATAGTCACTGAGATTTTTGACGTGGCATTCTTTGGTGAAAGAGCTTTAGAAAGTATTTTCCATGCTTTAGCCGTGATATGTACCGAGGAAGACTTTAAAATTATACCATGTGGGGCAAAATTGTATGTTACAGGTAACATTTATATAACTGAAAATTATTTATATTTTTATCTATATTATTTGTTTAGGAATTCACTGTGATGAATTAGCAAGTAAATATTGGTATATCCCTTCAGGCATCTCAAACATCCTGAACTTACAAAATATTTGCATAAAACAGCGCAATCCGGATCCCTATGAAGCAGAAGATCTTCTAGAAAAAAATGTCGACTACATGACCAACACTGAAGAAATATTCAATATAAATTTTTATAACCTCGAAGAGATATGTACCATGTTAAGGAATGAGTATCACCAAATCGTACAGTTGAAATGTAAAGCGGGGATTATACACGCATTAGCGGTTTGGTTTGATTTAAATCTGACTGAAGAAATCTCATTGACTACCAATCCTTTCAACGAAGATAAAGTAAATTGTTGGGAACAAGCTGTGTTTTACTTAGACCACCCTATTCTAGTAAATGAAGGTGAGGTACTTACTCTGAAGGCAACAGTTGTGGATTGCAAATTAAATTTTTCTGTCGTCAATGGAGGCACCAACCATCCGAAGTGTTTTGAGGTTTCAAAGGAAATAATAAGTTTCATGAATGACAGCCATTTGGTGGATTCTATAGTCAACATGACACTAAAATTTAATGCTCCAAACTTCGAGGTAAGTATTTTAAGTAAATTTTTACTTTAATCCTTATTAACTTCATCAAAAATTGAGAACCGATATTGGTTGAAAAATCCTGTCTCCGTTATACTTACTTTTGAAAAGGTAGAGATATTTTTTATTTATAGGTGGCAGATTCGAATATATTTCCATTATTTGGGTTTCTGATGGCGAAGAATGGTTGCAGTGTCTACCATATGGTTAAAACCGGTCAAGATATCGAATTCCTAAGACACATATTAGAATTGAACAACATCCCTTTGGACAAATTCTCGATTAGAGATGAGAAATTTTCTGTAATACTGAACCAAAATATATCGAGAAAACAGTGTATATATTTTTTTGACCCGATCAATATTGACGGATCGTTGGAGAATATCTCACCACTGGACAAACATAATAATGAAATAACTCTCGTACCTAAAAGGATTGGAATCAGCGTACAGTTAATATATTCTTCTTATATTGATCAGTGCAATCTTGTTAAAGACGAAAATGTACTGAATTTTCGAATCGAGAAATATATGAATCAATATTCAGTAAGCATGCTAATTTAGTTAAATTTTAGAATTTAATTGTTTAAAATGTATTGCAATAAATCCTTTTTATTTTTTTAGGGTAACGAGCATCCGAATTTAGAAAACTTGCAGTACACGGAATATTCCAATCCTGTCACTTTCGCCGTAGACAAAGACGGCGAAAGCTCCTGTGATGTTGTGGTAAAAAGGGACGGACTGATAAATGCTTTGTATTTTTGGTACGAAATTAACCTTTTCGAGGAGGTCATGTTTTCAACTCTCAACAGCAGTCACTTTAAAAAAAGTTGTTTTTTTCTTCACCACCCAAAGCAGGTTACGAAGGGTGATACACTCAAAATTATTATGGTGATTGATGGATCGTATTTGAAACTTAGTTTACAATAATTGTTTTTTTTTTTACTTTAAGGTTTATCTAATAAATCTTTTAAAACTACTGCAAGGCTATTTGTATCCTTAAAAAGTATTTGAAGAGTGAATTTTGAGATTATTCTCTTAAACATATAAAAATAAACAGATCAAAACAACAGTTAAGACAAAATTAGTACTTGCAAAAGAAAAATACACGAGTGGAGCAATGTTGAGGTAAGAAAAAATAGCTCATTTTTTATGAATTTGTCTTGGAATTTTCTTTAGTCAAGCAAATAATTGAGGTCTTAATCTTTATTAAGTAAAATATGCCATCACACAGAATGAATTTATTTAAATAAATATACAGCGTGTCCCGCTGTAATGTCTGGAGGAGGGAAAAGTTTTTTTATTTGTGGGTTTCTGACAAAAAGTCGCTCTTGTTCCAAAACGGCCAAAACTGTTAAAATATTTGTCATTTTTTATACAGGGTGTTCAGTATTTAGAAAAATATTGTTAGTCGCCAACAGTACAGTTATTTTTGACAATATCGAAAAATATTATCGGGGATGTCATTTTTTAGGATCCACAGGGGATTAAAAATTTGAGGTTTCACTAATTTCTGTTGATTTTTTTTTTAAACAAGGCGGCCACCTGATTGTGCGTGCTATCTCATCTCATTCTACAATTATGGTTAGAGAATGGTTGGACCAACACTTTAAAGATCGATGGATAGGACGATTATGTCCTGTTCCATGGCCTCCTAGAAGTCCTGATCTGACAATAATGGACTTTTATTTGTGGAGCAATCTAAAACAAAATGTTGAACTGCTTGGTAATAATGTGGACACTTTAAAAACAGAATAAGAGAAACAATTGCTAATATTCCTCTATACGAAATACGAAATGTCCATAGAAAATTTATTAGAAGAGCTGAAATTTGTGCAGAAATTGGAGGCAATAAATTTGAGTAAATTTTTTTTTTGTTACACACAATAACTTTACTCTGGGCAACTAACAATATTTTTCTAAATACTGAAAACTATAAAAAATGACAAAATATTTTAACAGTTTTGACCGTTTTGGAACAAGCAGGAGGAAATAGAAATTATCTGGGTCAGACGGTGGTCGAGGGGTTCGAGGCGTCAATACTTGAATTGATGAATGCTACTGTCATAGGTTTGAACCCCGCCGCTGTAAGACCGACTATATTTGTAGAGAGGAATTAAACACCCTACGGATAGTTACTGACTTTGCAGCAAAGTAAAAAATAAAAGTAAAACAAATCAGACGAATATTAAAAAATTGTCTATAATTTAATTGTCTATATTCTCTTACGGCTCTTACACACGGACGGTATTTTGTTGATCGGCAAAACAAGCTACTAAATTTTAAATTACACAGTTAAATACATCTTTTCACACAAAATCATTGCTTGCAAGTGTGACGGTCGTCTGCCAATCGGTAAAACAACGCTCATGTGCAAGAGGGGTTAGTTTCTAACAAAGACACAACTGGAAATTTTTAAGTGGCACACCCTGTGTAAAATAATATTGAAATGCTAGCATCTTAATGCATTATAATTTCCCTTTTTGTGTTATTAAAAATTTATTAACAATTGGTGCAACACGATCGGGATTATTGTTATGAATATCATGGTAACCATCAACGTATTCAACAGAAACATTACTCAACTTGCTTAATTCTTGAAGGATAAGTTCCATATCGATTTTCGTGAAGGAATGTTCACCTAAAACGATCAATATAGGACAAGTAACTGGGTCTTCTCTTAGAGCTTCTAGGATATAGCGAAAGTCGTGTGTAGGATTAATAAAATTTTTCATTCTTTGGTCAAAGGTGAATGTGTATTTACCATCTCCTGTCGGTTCTACAGCTCTCCGAAGCAAAGCGGTTGCTGCTTCGGTAGTAAGAGGTGTTCCCTGTCTGCCGTGTAGTAATTTGTTCAAAGCTTCTTCATAAGTGTACGAAGGTGGATTTCCAGTTTTTAGCTTTTCCGTCAGCTTAATAGTGCTATTAAAACTATCGATAAGATAATACTTAAAATCTTTAACACTCACGGGATACATATGAACAGTGTCTAACAGTATTAATTTTTTTACAAGATTCGGGTACAGTTGAGCAAATAAAAAACCAATTTGTCCTCCATAACTATGTCCCATGATGATGTAGCTTTGTCTTTTAAAATATTGTGCCAGCAACTTGTAAACCAATACATAATTTGTAGTGTATATAGGTAAGTGCGGTGAAAAGTGTGAAGACTTTCCATGACCAGGTAAATCAATACATATGTAGTAGAATGAGTTTGGAAGATATGGTATTAATCTATCGAATGCTCCAGCATTGTCCAGTCTTCCATGACTGACTAAAATAGCTTCATCATTTTCGTCACCCCAAGCTTTAACTATAAAATTAAAATATTTATAGAAACATTTGAAAACTAAGTAATGTAGTATTACCTGCTATATACCCCCAAGGGACAGGTACATTAAATTCACTTATTCTTTTTGAATTGCACATCATGCTCTTATTTCTTAATCTAAACACAGTCTGCAATAAAACCCTTGATACAAATATTTTAGCATACATATAAAATGATGTTAATATTGCTGGTATTTAATTTACATGAAATTTATATGCGAAAATAAATGGATTCAAACGTTCAAAATTCTTATATTAAAGTTGTATGAGACTTTGTACTATCACACCATCATAGAGAAAATTAAATTTGCTCTACACATTCTAATTCGTTATCAGATTTGTGTTAATTCTGATTTCATTGGTTCACAATATTTTATATTGCAATTAGAGATGGGAATAATCGAATGAATTAAATAATCGAGAGGTTACTGTTCGAATTAATTTTATAATCGAATGATCATTCGAATGAATAATCGAAAGTTCACTTTGAAAATTTCCGGTTTATCCCAAATCATATGCGAAACATGTTGACGTTAGGTAAATGAATGACTGTCGCGAATTGGGGCATTTCTTCCATATTTCTTCGTTGCCAGTTGAGTGATTCAGCAGCATGTGTTTAAAATGAGTAGTCGCCGCCTAAAGAGGTCCATTGTTTGGGATTTTTTTGAAAAAAAAAAAATTATATAGAAAACATAATTTGGTATTATTTTCATTCATATGAATTTTTATCCCCGCTAAATAAAGCTCCCATCTAACCCCCCGCGATGCCACTCATAAAATTCCTGCATTCCTTTTTTCTTGTATGTCGGTGCGGTGATATTCGATTGTCTCATCTATCCTCTCGGCCGTCTTATCTCGAGATGTTGTAGCTCGTTAGAGCGTTGGAACAATCGAAACATCTGCGCACTCGCTCGAGTAGTGCAGGTATTAGTAACGCTGTGGTCACTGTCATTCGTATCCGAATAATCGAATGATTCTATATGACCACTCGAGATATCTCGAGAGATTTTCATAATCGATATAATCGATAATTTTCATTCGAGTAGTCCCATCACTAATTGCAATCATTATCTGTGATTATTTTACGTGACAAATTTGCACAGATAGTACAAATATAAAGGTCTAGGTCAAGGAGAATAGTCTCCGTGGTCTAGGTCTAGGGGTCTACGTCTACGCAAATGTAAAAAGTAATAAATATTGATGTTGATAGTTGATACATATTTGATTTATTGATGTCAAATGCACAGATTACTGAACAATGGTCAAATTGTCAAATCATAATGAGCTTAGTGATGGGAGATTTCGAGTGAAAAATCGAGTGGTACTCGATTATTGAGATCACTCGAGATATCTCGAGATGTTTACTCCCACCACTCGAGTGATTATTACCCTAAGGTTGTACCCCAAAATGTTAGTGCATACTGCAAATAGTCACTGATTGCGTAACCTTTTTTTTAGAATAAAACGAAAAAGTGGTTAGGTTTTGAAGTGCGTGAGCTTTTTTTTTTTAGCTACGCTTATAAGTAATATATGACTAATACAAACATGTTTGTGCGCCGCTGGGATGATAACGACCAATATCTCGTATCTCGAGTGATCACTCGATTATTAGAAGTACCTACTCGATTATCAAAATTGGTCGATTATGCCCATCACTAAATGAGCTGCTTTCCAATTGACTATCTTTCGGATCATATTACTCTCTGACACAGAATTATATTCGTATTCTGTGTCTCTGATTTAACTACTTCTGAATTACTCTGAAGAAACATAGTTGGAGGTTGGAGAGGTTGGAGATAGTTTAATGTAAATAAAGTGATGAAAATTATGGATTTTTATAATACGTAATAATAAATAAAATTTCAGTCTGTTCAAAGTTCAGCTTTTAATTATTTCTTCATTTCTTTCACTCTTCAAAGTTATATTGATTTTATAAGATACGGCTACGCTATCAGATAAATCGATGTAAGAGCTGACGTTTACAGTATAGGCCGGCATGATCCAGAAGGCATTGCGTACAACGCTCTCAAATCTCAAAAATAACATTTTTAACATTGTTATTTATTACACTAGAGACTTATATTACCCTATTATAATAGTTTAAGTAGCAAATTATATATTTTGAAGCTCCTATTCGTAGAACTGGCGGTCTTGACTTCGCTGCCCTCTAGCCGCGGACGACCTAACTTTCCCTAAAACTGTTGGCATAGATAAGAGATGGACGAAGTGTGCAAAGCCAACCTTCATCTAGGCGCTAAATTTGAAAATAAAAGAAAATTACCCGCATTATAAAACCTTTGTCCTTGTATATTTTAGAAACAGTTTCCAACAGTGAGGCGCAATCTATTTAATTCGAAACAATTCGCAATTACTTACCGCGTTTATTTAATAGTAATTTATAGTAACAGACCTACATGGATGATCCAACGGAAAAAATTAAATTATTTCTGAATTGAAAATAATAAAAAATAATAAAATCTAACAACTGAACTGACTGAAGTTAAGTATATGTATATGTAAGTGTGATCTACCTACAAGACAGCTTCCTATGTGTGTTATTTTATAAGTAATAGTCAGATATGAGAAATATTAAGAATTCATGACAATACTTCGAGAATAAATTCAGCACTGAGAGGACGTATTATTTTCTAATTTGTTTGTATGCGGGACTGAAAAAGGATATATTGATATTCATTTATTTATTAGCGTTCTTCAATTAAGGAAATAATAAAACAATAAGACGATATAAAAGTATACATCTTATCAATCTCTATATTTCTGATTGCGTTGTCAGATCTGCAAGACGTGGGCAAATGTATCAAATTAGCCTTTACTGGTACCGTCCTTATTGTGATTTATCCTTCAGTACAGAGGCGTTCGCAGTTCAACTTCTCTTTTCTATTAGAGATAATTCTGAGTATTTTTATTATCAATAGAAATAAAGACTTAAGTACCTACCTAACATTAGTTGAATTGGCTAATAAAATGTAAGTAAGTATTTTTATGACAAAAAATATTTATTTTGAGACATTATTTCAATGCTGCTTTTAGTATAATTGCCCATTAGGTATTAGGTAAATATGTACCTACCTCTAAAGAAAAACTTATCCGTATTCTAGTTACTGCAGCAAAGTAATTTTAAAAATAGGATTAGCTCAATAGTTATTTATTGACACAGTGAGTTTATGCCATTTTTGAGTACTAATTAGGTTATCTATATATTCACTTAAAACGTTTATTGTGTCTGCTTGTGTTTATCTACAGTTTTAACTATAAATCCCCAGAAAATCCCTCTGACTGATAACTTTATTTGAAGCAATTAGCTAAAATATTTATTGTACTGTGTATGTAACCATAATGTAGTTTGTTTGTGATGATTTTATTTTATTTATAAATGTGGTACAAGAATATAATCTAATAATCTAAAGCATAAGATCGTTAGAAATTTTATTCAAAAAATTATTCACAAAATTGTTCCGAAAGGGTTGCAAATATTTTCTCAATAATTTAAATCGATAGCAACATTTATTTTTGATTTATCTATTCCAACTCAAGAGTTTTTCATACCTACGCCAATGCCTTTCGTTCAAGCCTTGGGGAAATAGTGATTGATAAGAGGCAATTCGAGTTTGACTGTTTATACAGGTTCAGGTTAACAATAGCACATGCGACAGATTGAATCGACTATCACACGTGTTTACTCTCCAGCTTTTCAAAGTTTTCATTTAGTTTGATTCCAGGATTGCCGTTCTGGCAAACTTTGTTTTCAGGGATAATAGCAAGGAGGGCAAACAGGACAATGTTAACATGTAAAATGTTACAGGGTTATTGACCTAACATAAGTACTACAAATTTTTGAGTGACCTCTGTCGTGGCCACAGTTGGTCTTTTTTTTTAAAACATTAACACGTTGTCTTATAGATTTTTTTAATATATAATATAGTAGAGTAATTGTTGCTCCTATATTATTAATTAAAAAGTTTATTTTCTGTGAAGTAGCTTAGGATGAAATAAAAATATCCAAAACTGATCATATGGTACTAATTGTCTGTACTACTATAGATATCTAAAATTTGCCTTTTTACTTTATGAATATGTTTTTTTTTTTTCAAAACAGTTGTTAATTTTCTGTAGCCTATTAGGAATAGTAAATATATTTTGAATAATATATGTTAGGTTCGTATTAATTACATATTTAACAAACAAAATAATCAATATTGATAAAATTTTCATAGATATGCTACATTTGCTCTACAAATTTGTTTATTATTAACGCCGGTTTTCAAATACACCCACCAAGTCATGTTGTGTACCTTACACAGACGAAAATAGGTACATATGTATAGTGAATTTAATTTTAGACAAAGTTAAGAAAAAAAAGGAATTAATAAATTTTTAAATATTAATATTGCACCTAATTCTTATTTTAATTCACATTCTACGTTTTTAGTATATGTTCTTGGGTATATTGCCCTTTAAAGCATAAGATTGAATATGATGGATGATTTAATTTCTATTTTATTTATGAAAACGAGTTGTAGCAAAAACACGTTGAATTTCCATTGATATAATTTTCCTTTTTCAAGTTAATGTATCTACAACAAAACATTTTCTTTGCATAAACCCTCTTTTATATTTACATGTTTGATGTTAGTAAAAAAAATGCTCCAGTTCCTTATTATTGCTACCTATTTTTATATACAGAGTGTTTCACGGTGATGAGACATTAGACATATTTCAGAGACTACTTCGATTTTAATTTTAAAAATTTGGGCAATAGTGTTTTCGGGCATACCCTTCTCAACTAAAATAATGGCCTACGCTTCCGGTTATATCGGAAATTGACGTCATCTTCGTTATTTTAACTGGAACACCCTGTATATTATTGCAATTTGGATTCTACGTCAATTTTTAGGGGAAGTTTCATAATGATTTCCTATTCTTAAAGTTAACGTTTTTTGATATATTTATTTCAAAAAAATTAAAAAAGCACTGCCTAATTCAAAAAGATGTGTATTTTACAATAATAAAGTTAGAGCGATAAAATTTATAGGGGACATAACTAAAACGCTAAACTTCCTTGTCATCTTAATTTCATATTGGATGGTTGAAATTCAATGCCGAATTTAGTCAACTTTAAACCATCTTAATTTATTTTTTTTAAATGGAACACCCTGTATATTTTTACGCAACCTGATGAACAATTCTTCTGGTTTTTAATGTATTTACTGTTCTTAGTGGAACTTCAAAACAAGTACATAACCTGTCACCAGTTTATTGTTGTCAATTTAACACATACAGTGAATGTTTATTTGAGTATCATTTATTGTTAAAGAATGGAAAACGTTAACATTTATTCAAATGCTGACATTCTAAAATTATTTGTTCATGGAGAGTGGCACAAGGTAATAAATACAACTTGCAATGTATCTAATGAGAGATGCACTCTACCACCAATGAGTAGACACATTTTATGAAGAATTTTAAGAAATCAATTAGAACATGATCGAATTTCTCCACATATAATTTTAGAGCCGATAACATTCGATGAATCAATATTTTCATGATCATCAGTTCGTGCTGTTGAGCAAGATTTAGGCATTTCAAGAACCTCCATCTCAAAGATTTTGAAAACACCCTGTATTTAATAAGTTGGCCAATATAACATACACCGAAGACTCTTCGGAACGCTCTCAAATTTTGGCGACTAATTGACAGCAGAAAAAATGACGTTTAAATATTTAAATTATTTTTCGCTGTACTGTTTTTGAGATAAACGCAATCAAAATGATGGCTCAATACATTTGTATCCGACAGTAGTTCTGATTATGAGATTCATATCGGATCTCGCCTACTTTCCTAAATCCAGTGAACTGAACAATTGAATCCGAAACATCTGAAGCGCGATTTTCAGTACTGAATCGGGTTGCGTTTACAGTATAAAGTGTATGCACTGGCCCGTTAACGTAAATACCCAATCAGCAGTTGTTAATCCCTTGTTTTCGACTTCGAGTAAGCACTTGCGTCGACCGGAATTTGTTTTAATATAAAAATAGATTTTTCACAATAAAAATACCAGCAGGTATTCAACTAATTCGAATTTACTTGGGCGTTTAATTAACTTTTACAGTCTCGCTGGAATCGGTAATATTAATCAATGAGTGCTTCGGAACGATTTTGTTCATCATCAAAACGTTATTTAATACCATTTGTAGAAAAAAAAACTAAATATCGCACTATATCGTGTCAAATATACATTACAGCTATGTAGGTTGTAATCTATAAACCGACTAACTTCTAAGGGCCAAAGACTGTAAGCTAATGTGGAATGAACAAACCATTTATCGACTTTTCAGTACATGTATCTCAGAATTTAGTTTGCGAATTTATTGCGTCAAGTGAACTATGCTACGGTCACTTTACATATTCCAACGAAGTAAACAAGTTAAACAATTGCCATGGAGTGATCTTAAGATTAGACAGAGACGCATTTAGAAAAGTTAGAACGAGTACCATTAAAAAGTTATAGAATTTATAATAGTATGTTTTTACTCTTTTTTCTTATTCAGCTACTTCAGCAGTCGAATCGGTGCTAAACATCTTAAATTAATCCAAAACAGCTACAAAATTGAGCCGCGAATGATACGCATGCAATGAAAACTATTATACGATGTAAAGTCAGGTTCTGAATGAACCCCTGTTTTCGGTGAGAATTGTAAACAGTATTACGTGCTTTATCATTGATTACACGATTGGAATATGCAAGCTGATGAACACGGACAAAACACAAACAGTCAATTGTAGTATGCACAATAGTATGTCGAGCGCATAAACTTATTTGCTGTTTCTGGTTGTTGAGAAAGGTTCGGGAATAGAAAGAAATAAAAAGGGAAAGGTCGGAACATCTATTATTTATTTCTTTTGTTTTATTATTTACAATTTGGTATATAAATATAGGTATTCTAATACGGAATGTACAGATTTTAGGTTTATCACAGTTTTTTTAGTTTCACATATTTTGTTTGGAAAACTACACACATTTATGCACATAAACCACATGTGATGATGTGAATGCAGCTCCTGAAAAGAAAAATAATAACGTAAAATTTGTTGTAAGTTGAATCAAGTATATAAAAATCAGTATCTTGGGATTAAAAAATATAGGTTACTGTGTAATGAAAATTCGTATAATGTAGCACAAATAGGAATAGGTACAAATTGTATAAAACTTACGTACAATACTGTATGAAGTTTTGAGAAAATCTGCGTTTCAATTTATTGGTGATAATTTAAAAATTGTGAAATTAGTCGCAATTTAATCCAACGTTAGGTACGTGTGGGAGGTATTAAAAAAATTGCTTCATATTCAATAAGGAAAAAATAGGCAATTATTTAATCTTTAGAACACTAACAATTTTCAAAATTTTTAGTATTTCCCGTGAAAAAGGTGTGAATTTGCTATTTATCTATTATTTTTTATCAAAATTATATTAGTAATCCCCAAAATAATATTTTTTATCGACAAAAAAAAATTACGAAATAATAATGAGCTATAGTTACCTGTTTATAACTTTTTCTTTAGATTCAACCACTTTTGGTCCTTTAGTCGCTTCCTTTTCAGTTTTCTTCTGCTTCTTCTTTCGTTCCTCCTAGAAGACAAGAGATTAATCCAATTATTACATTTTAAAACTACTTTACAATGTTGTTAAATCTAGAGGCTAAGACAAAAAGAGTTAATGTTGAAAATTGTACAAAATCTGGCGTGATTTAAAATTCGTAAAATCCAATAAGCCAAGGAAAATTAGAAATGTCTGACTTTTGATTAGTGTCTTTTCTCTATGAGACACCACAAAATGTTTGAAATGAAAAACTAAGTGTTTCAATGTTTTAGACCCACTATTATTATTTTAGTATTAATTTACTATTTTTTTAATTATATCTTTTTATGATTAGCTCTTGTAGATACTTTTAGAACGTAGCTAATTCAAATTCATGCTAAAAAATTTCCAAATTCTCATCTAATGAGGTCATATCTATGATATCAACAATCTAGGTAAAATAACTTCATAGATAAGCTAGTCCGTAGTTATCTAAAATAAAAGATAATCTCTGTGCAAATAGTACTAATTAAATACACGCATACCTGCCACTTTGGGGAATTTATAGAATTAATGTGAATTAGTTTAATATCTTTAAAGTAAGAATTTCCAATTTTAAGTAGGAATGGAGAAAACTTCTGGTTGCTTACTTCTACAACTTCTCCGATTTTCAGTGCTTTTAGGTCTCTCTTGGCGTCACCGGAATGTCCAAAATCGTCAAATGCCTTGGTGCAATCCTTGCCCGCCCATTCTGTAATAAGTTCGCCTCCTCCAGGATGCTAAAAACCAAAAAATTATTTACAATGTGTTTTCACTCCTACAGCTTTTCTATATGACTTCTATATCTTGCAAAAAAGAATCAGAATATTGCTTTTTTATAATCGTATACTCTTGAAAATAATTATAGTTGTTTACGAATACCGTCGTTTCACTGCGTTGATAGTTGTTGACAAATAATAAAAAATTATAACTATTGACACAGTTGCATAGTTTTTATTAACTCATGTCTCGGTTGTATATTTCCAAAGGCAAATAAATGTATAGCATATTTGATATACAGTATCATCCATTTCATATTCCAGACACGGTATTTATTGGTAGATTTAATTCGAGTTTATTTGCTCAAAGAAAAAACAATTCAGTCTTTATGTACTATAAAGCTGACCATCGTTTTTATTATTTGCAGGTTTTCAAAAAATTAACTTCATATTAAAAAAGATCGTTATAAAAATATGATAGAAGAATACATTTTTTATTTAAAAGAAATAATAACAAAAATTAATAAAAGTTTTATAACGCTTACACTCCTACAAATTTGGAGCCTCTTGGTGGACATTTTTACAAATAGTCCTGGTTATCTAAGATAAAAATCGTTTTCAAATACCCAACATATTTGTAACATGGCTCACTATTTTAGTAATAGATTTATGTACCTAATCAGTTTTTGGTAAAAATATCAGATCCAATACGTGGAATAGTTGGTATTTGTGCTCAGTCATGTTATTAATTATGATTTTAGTGACCGATAACTCCATATGATATTATTTTCCATATGATAGCTTATGCTGCAGATAATAGAAGATCGGTTTATCCATGTTGTACAACTTATGAGGAATGGAATATTAGAAGCTTTCTAAGAACCGATGCATTATTGTAAAAATACTTGCTCTGCGAGGGTATTCCCCACTGGACTTTACCGCTGAACTCTGTGACATAGTTCACCTTGAAGCACCAAACCGAGGCGAGAGCGTTCGAGCCTTGAATAAGAATCAATTAAAATTTTGTACGTCTTGTTTTAACTGCATCTTTTCGTGTGAATGTAAATGTCCCCTGGCATTTTAGATTTAAATCTAGTTCAGCAGCAAAGGACTCTATAAATTTTCGGCATTCGGGAACTCGAGGGTCAATGAAATTAGAAAATTAAATAAAGTTTACAAACTAGATGGAATTTGGACATAATCTCTTGTGGCGATGCTTTTTCAGTACTAGCTTTTAGTTCTTCGTCCCACGAGATCTGTTATTACTACTGCTTACTGGTTAGTTTTGTCGTTCTTTAATTTGGAGCTACGCAAACTTTGCATGTACAGTTTTACGAAGAGGAAAAATAGGTATTTATCTGAAAATTTATGAGAGAATGTCGTTCTTTATAAAATTTCTTGCTTTTTCCTTAATCTAACTAAACTGTGAACCCAAAATTCCCTGATATCCTCAGAATTCCATGTAAATTTAAAAACAAATCCAGTTTGCAAAGATATATCATATATGTCACACATCATATATATCATATTTTATCATATTATTTATATAATAAAATATGTCATATATAAATACCAATCTGAGGACTATAGATTTTAGTTATCTATTTGCAAATTATTTGCTGATAGGTACAATTACTAGAATCATAAGCTTTCTTGGAATTTATATTATTTGTAAATATATATAATTTAATTCAAATCTTGTATAGTTTTGAAATTTATTATCTCGAACTGCAAACATATTTGTTTCAAAACTACCAATTCATTAAAATATACATATACATTTAAAATTTAGTATTAATGTAGGAATTATTCAAGACAAATGTAGCATACTATAATCAAACTTATATTTTCTTGAAAGGAAATTGTAGATCACAGAATGGCGTGGCACGATAGATGGAGCCAGCACTTACGCTATGTGTATACACATCTCCTTGTGAATAACGACACTAAAGCAGATGGATCGTTCTAACGACATAATGATGAGGACAATCAATCAAGTTCCAAACCAACCTATGTCTGGTTGGTTAAACGTGCGAACGATCCTAGCTGTTGTACTAGGTGTTGTGAGTGAAACAAAATATTTTTTGACCAAAACTATTCAATTTTGTATTAATCAAACGATACATTAATATACAATACAAAACATGTTTCTATAAAATCTATGTAGATCATAAAATTAAGAACAGAATTCGTTTAACCGTAAGTATCAAGAATATTTATTTTAAATGGTGCCAATTTTTAAAGTAAGAAATTATATTTCTGGGTAGAAATTTAAAGTATTTAAATAAATAAATAATTTTCTTGAAAGAAGAAAATATTTTCTTGCGTATACCTATATAAACGTGCGTTGTACATTTCAAGCAAGAATTTTTTTTGCGTGCGTAAGACAATTGAAACTTCATATATCAATGACCTATTAGCAGTATCTTTTGACAGCCGTTGATATTTAAAAAAAAAATCGGTATTTTCCAGATAATCTGAAACTCTTGCTAACAATTCTATGATGATGATTCTATGAAAAAAATATATAGAATAATGTTTTGGAAAATCATCTCGCCATCAACCTGGGAAGGCTGGTTATACAAATGACGAGGATTATGTTTTATTTTGTCTTAGTTTCTTTATTTTGCAAGTTGTCCAGTTATTTTTAGAAACCTGTCAGACGATTATAAAATACAAGCGACACATATAAAACCAATAATCCAACGTCTGGAACTGTGGATTATCAAAACCTTTCACAAAATGAAACCTACTTGGAATATTCACTTTTATCTACAGCTGTTGTACAAAATTTATTAACTGTAACTCAATAAATACATACTTATTCTCGACTTACGTGAAAGATATTATTCCATGTATAAGAGGAAGATTAGGCCCGTTTTAGTAACAACTTGTTAGATAGTTGGAAGATAACAGCATTTGTGAATATTATCGTCAGAAAGAGCAAGTGTTGATATTTTATCAGAGATTAATTAATTAATAATTAAAATATAATTGGTGTTAACGATATCAGTACCGAAAAAGTTGTACATAATTTCAGCATTACATGTATTGTTGACATACCACTTTTCGAATTTTTTATCTATCAAAACATTTCGTAGAAGCATGGGAAAAATTGCCAAACATAACAGTCATGTTTGTATACTATTCAGGAAATTTAGTGAAAGTAAAGTACCAACCAAAAATTAACTGTTAAATTATCAAGATAGACTTGTTATGCATTGAAGATAAATGCCAAGTGTAAGGTAGAGCAACAATTTAAAAAATAATAAATATTATTAAGTATATAATCAAAAACAACTTTCAAACAAGTTGTAAGTAAAGGTCTTTTAGATAGGTAATTATATGATCCTTTGAATACTTTACAACAAGAGTTTTGCATACTCCTTGTGTACCAACTGATCGTGTTGACTATAGCTCTCATTCATTAAATAGATTACTTTATAAATGGAATAATGCAAAAACAAATTGCTTAATACAGTGAGAAAATAATTATAAATAATATCCTCGTTATTATCAGTTAAGAAAAATATTTACTTTTATAGGATATTTTTTATTCTGCTGATTTTATGATAACACAGATTTATGTTTACCTTTCAGAAAAATATGTCGGATTTAGACGCTATCATGATTGACTAACTGCACCCAACAGATTCGAATATTTTGTTGGTTCTGATTATTATTCACGTTAACAAAAAAAAAGGAATTATAAGTTTGTCTTACACATTTTATAATTCTGTTGATATTTTTAAAATAGATTTATAAAAATTAATGGTATTTGAAGCAGGTAAATATAGAGGTTAGTTAGTAGATTGCTTGGACTTGTCCATCTTTTAATAAATACTAAAAGACGCTTGTTGCACAGAATTTTTATTTTTAGGGTTATGTTATATAAACTGACCCATCGCTAACTCTTCAATCAATTCTTGTAAAAAATATTACGTACTTAATTTGAGTAATACTTTTGTTTATAAATTTCTGCATAAACAAATTTTATCAGAATTTTTTATATTTTATTAAAATTATCTAACGATATATACCCGTATATTCTGATATTAATTTATTTGTTGTATATTTACAGCATTAGTTAACAAACAGGTTCTTGTTCCTTTGCAAACCCGGTATCACTGACATTTCATATTCGTATATTCAAAATATTTACCTAAACAGTAATAAATAGTTAATATTTTTCAGGTAACTTGGTCGGTTCTTTACATTACTGTTGCGTACATATTTTTTGTTAAAAAATTGTACTTACGTCATTCAAATAATCGGTCACATCATAGACAATGTCCTTATAGATAATCCACACTCGGTCAGTATCCTTACCATTGTTTTTTGCAATTTCTTCCAAAGTGTAATAAATAGTTGCTTTTGCATCAGTCATCTTGCTGTTTCAAAAAGGAAATCAACGAAAAACGGTGTAAGATCTAGTTGTAAATAAATAATGTTACACTAACTTAATTTTGACTAATTATTACTAAGTTGAAGAGTAGCTCAGTTGTGCGTACTCCTCGAAGGAAAATGTGACAGTAGTAGTGGGTAATGTTTTGTAAGTTCATATATTAAGGCGCTGTTATCTGGGAATTCCTCGTCAGAATTTGAACCGCAACTTGAACTTGTTCAAGTATGTCTCGTCGTGCTCGTGCGCGAAATGAAATTGAATCTATTCAAAACAGAGCAATAATAGCTATACGTTTTATGGCAGGTGACTCAATTAATAGGTTTACGGAGATTACCGATCACTAATTTATTGCTTTGAAACTACCTTGAGTTTTGAGTAATTATTTCTCTTCGACTTTTCACAACGAAGTAAGCAATTCTTTGGTAATTTCCTTATAAACAGTAAGGCAGAAAATTAATCAATTTTCGAAAAAAATACTAATACTGTACCATTTTCCATCTCAATTAATTATCATTGCAACTATTTTGAGATAAATCTCCAGATCAAAACAGATTTTTAACAAGTTTCTTTTATTTTTTTTTTAGTAGAACTAAAATAAATGTTATCTATAATCCACTGCGAAAAATGAAAGGAATTATATCATTGTCTTACTAAAAGTGCGATTTCTTGTCTGTAAAACGCCAGCGTTAAATTATTATTTAATATACACAGTGTCCCAAAATAATGGAACAAAATTCATATTTCTTTTTCAGTTCAGATATTAAAAAATCGCTGAACAGGTCAATTAGTAAATAGAAATTATCACTTTTCGACATTTTTTTTAATAGGACGCTCTATATTTTATAGTATAAATAGATAGCCCTTCTAAAGACAAATTAAACGATATATACAGGGTGGGCAATCTCTCGGATATGGGTAGATAATGAAAAAATAATGTCACAAGTTCATATAAAATTTTTTCCTCCGGGCTCACCCTGTAGAGTTATTAGCTCCTGAAGTTGAGAATTAAAAATGTTTTTTTTGCTGTAACTTTTGTATTTTTCAATAAATTTTGAAAATTTTTTGGCTGGATCTATAATTTTTGAAGCTGCTTTGGATGATAATATGAAATCCTCGATAATAATTATGGTGGCTCGGGGGCAAAGCACCCCCCACCAAAATTTCTAGAAAAAAAATTTTTGTTCCACTATACCCCAAAATTTCCATCATTTTATAAAAATTTATGGTATTTTACATAAAGAAGGTATACTTGTTGAATATCTATAAAATAGATATTTTTTGAGATAAACCCGTTTAAAGAGGAAGGTACCCTTTAATTTGAGACATTTTATTTAACAGAAACACAGGTTTAATCGTGGTTGGCTTTGACATGTCAGAGTATGCCAAAGGCAATTAACAAAGATAAAGACTCTTAAATTATTCCAGCCTACTATTTTAAGTTCTTTGAAGGGGAAATTCGTTAAAATGATTCGATGAATCGAAAAAATACTACTACCCTCACAAAAAAAGATGAAAGAGCTACACTATTTCAAACTTCCTTGGTGAGGAAATAAATGAACAGCTCCCTTACTGTTTCTAGCTCTAATCTGTTTCACAATATTGCTTCATTTGAGTTAAAAGTGGCATAGACTATCTTTAGGTTTAAATAATCGACTTGATAAGTACGTGCTACATGTCACTACACGATTTAGTAAGATACACCATCTTCTACGTTATATTATCTGCGACATATCTGATAAATTTGTTAGATCTATCTATGAATACAATAAATGCTCTAGGATAGCGGATGAGTTGCTATTTGTCAAGGAGAAAAAAATCATGGCATGTCCTTCACAATAATTTGATGCGTAATTTGGTCCGTACAGCTCCTTTATCGCTTTTAAATCGTCAAATAATCGAGGCTTCCACTTAATAGATTTGACAAAATACAAACTACAAAAGATATTAAAACACCGACCAACATTCTATCAGAAGATTTTACAAAGGGTAAAGGCTCATTCCTGCGACAGGAGGTTCCACTAACATACGCATCGAAAAATATTGAACACATTTGTACCAAAACTTTGAGTTACTACTAGATTCCCAAATGCAATCTAAGAAAACTGACTTAGTTCATGTAACAGATTACAGTGTTCAACCCTACATTTTACCAAATATCTGCTTAATCTAACTACGAAAAGAATTGCTTGAGAAAAATGTACAAAATAAAGGCCAAGATTTTACAAACTCGCATCCTTCGTTCACTCGAACTTCATTTAAAAAGAAAAAAATATAATCTGCACCATTTTAGCTGCTAAACTAATTTTACTTCTAAGTTTAGAGAGCAAGTCTCGGCATCTATAAAATAGTTTTCAAGTTCATAATTCTTTCCACGTATACGTCTCATGCCTCTATTTTATATTGTTAGCTTTAAATTGGTAATCTCCTACAAAGTAGGCAGTTATTAACATAAGCCAGATCAAATACAAATTAATATTACGAAAATTATTATTATAATATTGTCGCTGAAACGATATCGTTGTTTACAAAAATTACAATATGGTCTTCCCTTCATTCTAAACAGATTTGAGTTGTAGTTTTATTGTTTATATTCATATTCAGAAAGTACATACACATCGCAGTTAGTGGGACCGTTTCAAACATTTTACGAATTAGAAACGATTTATCATATTTATTATTAAAGCTATTGACCCGATTTGTTCACCACATATTTCGGGGATTAAATGCTTAAAGAAAATGTAAAAAACAAGTTACAAATTAAATACTATTGAATGAGCCTATATATGAATCAATCTAAGCCTCTGTTATCTAAGAGATTTCTTATGACAAATTGAGATAAGTAGTTTTCCTAAGAATATTACTACTTTAGTGACATTGCAATAATTAACAAATCTTTAATAAACAGATTGAACTATTATAATTCCAATATTAAATTAAAAACTTCGTAGTCCATTTTTATGAGTTAGATCTATATACATATATATACTTGACAATCACATTGATTATTTAGCGATAAAGCTTTATTAGAATTGGAAACATAATATACACGATTTACAACAAACATGGAGGTAAAATCGGAGTGTTGTTCATTCAAATTGATTTTGGTTAATGTAACAGAAAATGCCGACAAATTACATATTAATGTTTTGCAGATAATGAACGTATAGTAATGATAATAAAACGTAATAAAGAGAACTCATTTGTGAAATTCTGTTTCAACTGAAATTGATGAAAAGTCATGCAGTTGCATATGTCAGTATTTCTTCAAACTAATAACTGTACAAACCAATAACAAATTGAAATAACTTTCGATAGAAACAAACTTAACTTCTTAACTTTATTTTCATCCTCGGTAAATCTTTCAAGTGGTCTTGTTTCAACCCCAATTCATTCGAAATGCACATCAAATTTGGTAGACATCCCGATTTAAGAATTATTGTTTTTATCTTTCCATCATGACAACATTAATCTTCTACTACAATCGCCTTTTATTGTCGGTATATCACTTTTACAAGCAATGTCTTCGATTTACTACAATTTCGTCAAATTAATCTCCAGCTTCAGGCCAAGTGTTATCAGCAGATAAATTTTAAACCAGATATGTATATCCACATTTGTTAAGACCCCGTCTATTGTCGGCTCGTATATTTTATTACCTACACTTTTATGTATTTCGTCTTAAGTACAAGAAGAATTATGCAATTTTGTGCATGTTTTGGATGACATGATTTTCTTAAGTTGTTACGTTAAGACTTATTGTTTTTTTACTGGCTTAAGAAATATATATCCGGGATGTGCGATATTTTCAAAATGGCAAACATCTCTTCCTTGTGATAAATGCATAATTTGTAGCAAGCAAGTACATATTCAGATGCAGAGACCACACCCAGACAAGTGAGGTTACAATAACATTCTGCTCTAATAAGGTCCTGTTTCAGACATCAGGCAATTATCTTGGCTGATGCAGTATTGCCCGCTGGGTGTTGTAATGGTGACATATTAATTATTTAAGTATTTAATTTAGACTGGTTCTTATTAGGTGCAGTACTGTTTTCCAAGTTGAACGATATTTTTTTTCATACAGAATCAGTGACATTAAATATATTTCAAATATTTCTGTCCTTTCGACACAGCACTTTGATTTCAATATTAACTTTCTTGTCTTTGTGTCTTAATTTATATTGAGAGTGTAATTCAATGCTGTATGGTATCTGTAATTAATTAATTAGACGATTTAAGAAACAGAAAAAAAACAATTGACTTCAACCAGTCGTATACAAATAAGAATATTACTCATATTTGTCCAGACATTCATAAAAAAAATGAATTACTTGTTTATACGCAGAAAGTTTATCAAAAATATATCGCATTATATAATTTGTTGAGATTAATACTTAATCCAAACAAATGAGATTTTTTGTTAAATTATTGTGGTGAGTTCGAATAAAAAATGTTAGTATTTCTTATACTTTAATGTGGGAATATGAAATACGAACTGTTTGTTGTGTAAGCAGAATCCACATGGTTATGGATTAATTTATAAAGAAAAACCAAAAATAATATTACCTGTCTAGTCCTTAAATTAAACTCAGTTAATAAAACTTGATATGGAATATCAGAATAATAAATTCAATTCCTTTTATAGAATAAGAGCTGAAGAATTTTGTTACGAATTTTGTTAATTAGATTTATATATGCTGTATACAGAGGAGACCAAATAACTGCAGCATATTCTAATAGACTTCTATTTTATCATATAAATTGAATAAAGTTTTTTTAATTTTTAAAACTACTTAAGTTTCTAATAATGAAACCCTCGATATAACCTAACAATTTAAATGCTTTTCCTACTACTTTCACCTGATGTCTAAAATGTAATTTAAAAATAAAAAAATGGAAGATTTTGATTATATTTTTTCTTGAAAATTTTTCATTATTTATATTATCATTAATTGATTTGTAGATGTGGAGGTCATCAGCGAACAGTTGACATGTTGAATTAACAATTGCCCTGGACAGATCATTGAGCATTCACGAAAATAACAGCGGACCTAAATTTGACCCTTGAGGTACACCTGAGTTCACAGCGTAATCATTAGAAAAGTTTTCTTTGGAAATTGTATATAATTTTCTGTTACTTGCATAAGATGGACTAAATTTTAAAAGATACAAAGCGATACAAAATAAAGAATCACAAAAAACCACTGTACTGATTTGTTGAAGTCTGTGAGTGTGGTTTTATAAAACTGTTTTTTGCATCCATGAAGCAAGATCATTAATGTATCAATATAAATATATCTGAACTAATACTTTTTGCAGACTTGGTGACTCAAATTTTCTTTTGGAATGTTTCCATATAGATAATTTTTATATTAATCCAAAGATTATGAAATTGTTGGCACACCTACTAGGGCAATCGACTTTTAACAGTTCTTTTAATTTTGAAATTACTTCCAAGCCTCATAGACACATTCCTTCAATAAGTTAATTTGAGGACATAATCTAATAACCTACATTAATTAGTGAGCTGGGGTAAGCGATCTTTTACATGTTATAGAGAGGAATTCGGAATATTCCAACTATCACAGTATCGAACAAGACAGTATCATACCCTTCCCTGAAGGGTCTAACTTTTGTCAATAAAATTAATATATGGCTAGGTATATGGGGAGGAGGAAGATACCTGGTAGGTGGAATTCTTCGTAGGTGTGGTAGGAGAATATATTTTTTACTATTTGTAAATCCACAGTGGTGGCATATGAGAAATTCTGCGTTGTATATAAAATACATACAAAATACTTGTAAAACGAAACTAATAACCAGCAGAATTTCTTTTCTTCCTTACTATGTTTGATGAAACATTCCGGTACGAATTTCTCAAAATAGTGATCTCAACAAGGGCCAATAATTGTTGCTAGTCGCTTAAGTGCAAACCTATAAAACACTGTATTTAATTGCAAGCTAGAATTGTTTTTGTCTATCGGAAATTGTAGAAAAAAGTGTATAATCCTTTTCTTTTTTAAATAAATCTCATTGTTTAATCAGACTAACTGATAACATTGGGAAGGGCGAGTATTACTTCAACTTTGCTCAATCCAACTTTTGGCAACTAATTACTGTTAAAGATTTTGTTCCCACAGTAAATATCGTACCGAGTCTTTTGTGCAAACTTTCTCATTAAGTCATTCTTATTTAATTTTACACAGAAGTTGAGATTTTTATTGAACTAAATTTCACCGCGACATATCGCGATTTATTTTGTTATACTAGTACTGGACATTATTTGTCATTGACAGGAGAAATAATAATTTCACTGTACTTTTGAATTTTTATTTTTGGAGCTACATACAGATAAGAGATAAAAGCAGATAAAATATAATATGGAAAACGTTAAATTATTACTCGTAAAATGGAAATTAATTTTGATTAATTGTCAATAAAAAGTGTAAAAATCTTGATATTAAATTAATTTTACCTAACCTTTTATTATCCAAGGTAAAGTAGATAATACTATTTTTAGCAAATAAACAATGTTTTTTCCTCTTTATTTATTGCGTACTTTGCCACCTGTAAAAAAAATTAAAAATGAATTCAATCTAAGGTTTATTGTATTCATTTTTAAATTTAAATGATCTGTTAATGGTTATTTTAGTGAAAATAGTGTTTGTTTCTAATTAGAAAAAATTTCACACTGAAAAAAGCAGATAAATACAAAAACACCACACTTTTATATTCAATAAAATCCAGTTGTAGTGTTTATATTCCGAAACATACTTTTGTAAATATATTTTATGATTTATTAATATTATCTTTAATTCTCTCAGGTTTATGTATCTAGTTGTAACCACACAAAGGTCATCAGATGAGATTTCATATTATTGAAAATAACATGATCTTGACGTAAAAAAATAATTAAATGCAAATCCAAAAGTTCATTAATATCGAGTTTGAGACACCGTGTACAATCTGTAATGTAATATCATGAAGCAAAATTAAAAAATTATATTTACCTGCTATGAAACATTATTTCTAAATCGAATTTTCTTTAGAAAATAGAGAAAAATTAATTAAATATAAGGCGGTATTCTATTCTATTACATTCGTTGCCAATTGTGCGTAAACGTGTTTTATGTGGTGTGATTAAAAAAAATTTAAAGTTTTCTTTGTTCAGTCGACATTTAAATTTCCCGATAATCCTACGTCAAACGAAAATTTCAAAAATTGCGATGGAAATTCCGCTGTCGTGCCGCACAGGGATTTTCATATTTCCCACGCATGATGATGATGATGTAGATGTACTACATTAAAAAACACCTCGATGAGCAAACGCCGTTTAATCGGTACCTAAATAATAATATGCTTGCGATCACATCTTGTTGATTTGAAATAGAACGTGGAGTTACATCAATCTGCAAGATCACCTGCTCCAAAAAAAACAATGTAAAATTGAACTGAATTTTGCTGGGAAATTATTTATTGTTTACTATAAAATGATTCAATTGATAAGATCTACAAAAAAAAATCTGGGCCCCCCGATTAGATCAGTCTTTTTTTTACAAACTTTCTTTTTTTTATAGCAACACAGGATTACGAGAAAACCACATAAAACGAACCGAATGAAAGGAAAATAAATTAATCCATTAGGGGATAAAAATTTGAGCAAACAATATCGAACGTTAGAAAAAACGACGTGGCAGATTATTCGCAGACACGTAAGGTAAATTTAAATTAATTTAAAATGTGTAGGTGAAGCTTGTTCACGCGACTATCGTCGTGCTTTTTTCCAAAAACGTAGTAATCCACGCAATTACAGAAAATTTGCGAAATCCTACTACAAACAATAACTGGTCGTTCCCATAAAATTTAATCTGTTTGGAGCTTTTAACTCTAACACGGTTTAACTAATGCTAAAGGACTCCTAATGTTATATAAATAATACTAGTGCTATGACCGAGCGAAATTAGTGGAAGGTTTTAAAAGCTGAACAACTCATTTCACTGTCTACAATATTACAATTTATTAAATAAATTGTTCGAGGTAAACACTAGATACTTCTTCAACCAACAGTCATTGAAGCTTTTCACCTCCGAATTCTTTGAAACTGAAACGATCGACTTGAAATTTGGCAGATAGTTAGAGAAAAGGTCAATGAACATTAGTGACATAGCGCCGATTGACGCTTCACGATTAACTCAAAAACTAAATTAACTTTAACTTTAACTTTATTAAAAAAGGTGTAATGAACAAAAATGTAGCTTATAAATAAACAAAGAAAATCGTTTTTTAAAAAGTGTTGTACGTCCTATACAAAGCGAAATATGATTAGTGGAAGGGGACTTGTTTTGGGGGAAATACTCGAATCGATGTATTCAACGTCAAATGACGGAAAAAGGATTAATTTTACACTTGTATAACGCTCCAGGAGTTTTTTGTAGTACTCAAAAAGGCCTTCGAAATGAGCACTTATAAAAGTTAATTAGAGCAAAATTGAAGGAGTTATTGTCAAAAACTGATGGTTGCTCATATTTTTTAAGAAAAAATGAGCACTAAATCAGAATTAAAATTAATCGTAGACCCTTTACAATTAGTTTCGTTTTAGTGATTTTCATGCACATTTACCTATTTAGTGAACAAGATTTTTATCAATAAAATGCTTAGGCTGATTTTCAGCTTCAATGATATCGGGTTTTTGTAATGACGGTCATATTTCAATAATATTGCTTTAATGGAAGATTGTAACTATTATTAAATCAGTAACATGATTACACTAAATTAAAAAATACAGAGAAGCAAATAACTTCTGCTAAATTCAATATTAGCTCTAAAAAAATTGGGTCCCATACGTTTTATAAAATATACCTCAGTAAAAAGGGCTATATTGATACGATAAGGGCACTGCTTCCCTTATACTAAAATACATAAATTCTGTCGAATTCTTTATCCATTCTTTTCTAAACACATACATTATTCGATTATTGGAATTCACCTAGGCATTTCATAAAATTTAAAGTGTTTTAATATTCGAGGCCTTAAACATGAAACTAATCTATTCGAATAAGACGACACGAGATTTAATCGAACGAGATGACGGATGTATTTTATGGCTTATATTAAAAAATGTAACTGAAATATTGTCCCATTTTTATCCAATCACTGCTTTTTACATGCGAGGAGACAAAAATACCGACAATTTCTCCACAGAACAAACGCGATATCCGACCTGGTACAGATTTAATATTTCCAACCAAGTTGCTAAATAAAATTTGATTTAGAACTCACTGAAGTTTTGCGCTGCCACGGAACAGCTACTACTAAAATGGTGTACGTTAATATAAAACCTGAATTAAACGTAGATTTAAAATTCACCGTGGCGATTAATTTGATGAAGTCCTTTAATCAGCGTCGTTAAATCTCGCCTAGTCTTAATAAAGGATTCTTCAGGCTAATTTCCCAAAACACTTTTCTGGAAGTTTGTTGGGACTCCCTGGACTCAATTTGCTCTATCCGCAAGACGCCTCTGCTTTGTATCCTACACCGTATCGATCAGGATTCCTTTGCCATAATTACTTCAGAAATAATAAGGCTAATTTTCAGGTAAACTAGAGATAATTGTCGGAACAGCCCGTTGGCATTTTTTCTATTTGAGGCAAGTATTCGTCATAGTTATCTGTCCGTTTTGATTAAGTTCTTATTTGTCTGCTATTTACGTTACTTGACTCTTCTAGTGTCAGACGTGAAGTACTGAATGACCGCTTTTATGTGGCTATTAGACACGACGCCGACGACTTGGGGCAAAGCGTGCGGCTAGACGATGTTGCTCGGTGTAAATAAATTTTTTTAAGTACCTATAACATCCATTAAACTAAAAGCTAACTAAATAAGGTGTTTATGTATTTGGGAATTATTTTTAGAGGTGATAAACTTCTGCAAAAAATTAAGGGAGGAAAAATATTTTTCGAATTTTTAGTGATTTTTCAAAATGCTGTATATCAGTTAAAAATGATCGTATTAAGGTTTTAAAAAAAGCATTTTAAAGCGCCGAATGTCTAGTTTCCAGATTTCTTAGCTCAAAATTTTTAGGGGCGACAGTCATCGCGAAATTCTAAGAAATAAAACTAACAAATTTTTTTCAATTTTTTGCGTTTTTTTTCTCGGTCCACGGGCATGGAAAAATTGTTTACACAAAAGTCATGATATGGACTTGATAGCCTGTTCATTCAGCTTTAATTTCTTTTTTTAAATTTTTCTCTACGTTAATTTGACCCGGAGATATTCGACTACGAATACAAAAGCATCCTTTTGGCTTTAACCATCGATATCTCAGCAACTAATGATCAGACAGAAAATTGACGGGCAGTTTCGAAATCTCGAATAAATTTCCTACAAGGCTATGTAGCGTTCTTGGAAGAAAAAAATTTCTTTCATCCTCGACATTAACTTGAAAAAAGTGAAAAAAGTGACTTTTTGACTTGTTTTGCTAAGTCGACCGCATCTTTGCTAATATCGATGGAGAGTCTAATGCTTGTACGAATTTTTACACCTCGATATACCCCCAAAAGCTCCGTAAATTGGCAGATCGATCTATCGAACGGTTTTTCCGGACCGATTAATCAAAATTTCAGAAAAATTTAAAGGAACAAAATTTACATTTCTGAGCAGCCTGTGACTTTTCGTTTGACCCGTATCTCCGGGTCAAATTAACGTAGAGAAAAATTTAGAAAAAGAAATTAAAGCTGAATGAACAGGCTATCAAGTCCATATCATGATTTTTGTGTAAAAAATTTTTCCAAACCCGTGGACCGAGAAAAAAACGCAAAAAATTGAAAAAAAATTTGTGTCTTATTTCTTAGAATTTCGCGATGACTGTCGCTCCTAACAATTTTGAGTTAAGAAATCTGGAAACTAGACATTCGGCGCTTTAAAATGCTTTTTTTAAAACCTTGATACGATCATTTTTAACTGAGATTTTGAAAAATCACTAAAAATTCGAAAAATTTTTTTATTCCCTTAATTTTCTGCAGAAGTTTATTTACCTAATAATTATCAAAATTGTTCCTACTTGGTTTATGAATATAAAGAAATATGAAAAAATATAAAAACAAATTTTCATAAGGTAACCAGCCAACTTGTCTATTTATATATGAAAATCTAGATCTTGCACTACTTGATGACCACACCATTGGTAAAATTCGACACAGGGTTGAAAATCCTTGTTATTTAATGCCTGAACCCTTTGTAGGGGTGTAATAATTCTTCTCGTAGTATACGCCACACGGTACTGTTAGATACTGCAACACAACGCATGTGCACAAGATGCACAGGCTATGTACATTTATGGTAATTTTTTTTATTTTCTCGAAAACAGGAGCATTTACACTACCAGTTGCCACAAAAGTTGCTCATTTTCTTGCCCTATCACGCTCTTTTTCAGAAACACACAAATATTGTTAACTTGAACATTTACTGAATGCAAAAATGGTGAATGCGCCGGGCACAATTTAATTTAATTCAATACCTAGATCTAAAAAGAACTGGAATATTTACACTTATTGACATTCATCGTAGGCGTATATAAAAGCATTTTTTTGTGGGTTTTATCGGCTATAGATATCCTGTTATTAAATACGATTAGTGTACAAATGCCAATCAATATCATACCCATATACTTATTAAACACATAGGCACTCAGTCTAATGACTATAGATTTACTTAGTACCTGCATATGTACTGGTAAATCTCAACAAATCACTTTAAAAATTATTTTGGAAATAGCTTTGTTTCTTTAACTAGAATTTTCTAAATATATCGGATGCAAACTTTGTAAAAATACTGTAACAAGAGCAACAAAAAGTACAGGCATCGTTTGTTTGAAGACTTTTGGTCCACCTTTTACAGCGTGCCTTTTATTTGAAATAAAGAACGCATAAAGAAACGTTCAATTAGAGAAGATAAGGGAAATCAAATACCAGTAACGTAAAAATAAATCTTGAGTACTAACGATTAGGTTCCCATTTCCCTAAAAGGTCGAAAAATAATTGCATTTGTATCCGAATCTACACAATTTATAATTTCGTTTTTGGTTTCTTTGTTCAGGGCTATTGAAATGATTTTACCAAATAAAATCAAAGGAGAAAAACAAAGCGTTCATAATCGAATTTTTATCTGGGCCCGAAAGATTGTTCACATGATGATACCCAATTAGTTTAAACACAGGGCACAACTCGAACAGAATCTTGTAAACGGCGGAACACAGATTTGGCAAAATGCGAATCAAATTTCATGGCGAATGTAAATCGTAAAAATGAGCATGGATAACAATTTTTACATTTATTTTATAAAACTGAAATCAAATTAGTCTTCTAATTCAAATAAATTTTATTAGAACATTGTTCAACCTAACAATATGGCATTGTAGGAATAACTTATCCATGACTTGACCTAAAGGCTTGATACCAAAATATAACTATAGACCTTTTCCCACAGCGAACCCTTTGTTTTACCTGTTATTTACAGTCAGGAATTCATGTAGGTATTGTTTTTATAACGCCTTATGTTCTCTCCTTTTAATATATAAATTGTTTTGAGTTTCCCTTGTCACAATACTATTTATACCCAAGCATGCCTGATGTTTCCTTAATTTCTGGATATTTGTATTACAATGTTTTTAAAATTATAACTTATTTAATTCACTTGATTACTTAGAAGAACTAAAACTATAGTTAATTATTTCACTAACGTAAATAACACAATGCCCTAAACAAAGTGGGTTAAATTCTAATTATTATAATTAATTAATTGCCCACATAAATAATTAATTAACATAATCTATAGTTACCGTGTGCGACCATAGTTTTCCCATAATCATGTGTACTATATTTAAAACTAATTTGCAGATTTAAGCGGGTTACAAGTTCAACTGGAACAAGTCCGGGAAAATTAAGCTTCCCCGCTTTGTTTGTTTCTAATATATTAGGTAACCGTGGTGCGTGGTTAAGCTGTAGCCGAGATCACACGGAATTTAAATGGTACCGTAATTAGGCAGAAAGTTATAGCCATCGTTCATTGTAACAACTGATAAACCTTACTGGGGCACAAAGCAGTGAATGAAAATTTATTTGTAAGATTTATGCACGTACATTTTCTAGATAATTGCGAATGGGGGTGCAATTACCAGTGAACGAAGATTGCGAAATTGAAATGCATTCCTATCCAGTAAATTAATGGACGATTATTTACGGGATTATTAGGGAATATAATTCGTTTCTTTGGAATATTTTGTTATACGCGTGATAGTCTCAGCGAATCATATTTCTCTATTTGTTTCGATATGATTAGCCAAATACTCCTCCCCATCACGAAAAATAATTATAGTGAACATATTAGTTCGCGGTTAATGTACGCGTCGTATAGTACGCGGATAGTGTCTGATGTCAGTGTGAGGGATAGTACAAAGGCTTTAAGGATAACGGCAAGGAAGGTATTAATTTGAAGTAAATAAAAAAAACTTCCTTACAAGATTTAAAAATTTTTAATAGTTAGTAAAATGCATTAATAAGAAGGATTTTCAATGATGTAAACCTCATACATTTCTCTCCTGCACAATCTTGTGACTTCTAAACTCTGTTGCTGCATTAAAATTATGTGGCACGTTTTCAAAAACCGTTATTTCCTCCCGCGAAGTAATTTTCTCGGATTGACAAGGGCAGAGATACGTTTCAAGAGACCCTAAATGAATATTTGTTACCATAATCGGTTCTATTAACCGAAAGCTCCCAGGCAAAAGAAGGGTATTTGTAGATAAAGCAGTCCGCAAAATAAATATAAATCTCTGAGGTTCCTTAATAGTGCCGAAAGACATTACCTAAAACGGTTTCTACACAGTTGGCAGAAGTAAACAAGATCGCTCCGGCGTAGCGTCGTTACATAAATGGGATTTAGGAATATCTTTTTTGGGCAGTTGCATCGTGTTTTCTACACCCTGATCCTTTTTAGTTGCGTGCACCGCTTAATAGGGTAGAACGTTCAGATGCGCTGAGAAAAGTGAAACGGCGTCTTCAGTAGCATCGAATTTAAATATGTATGAAATTTTATTCGAGGTACTTCTTCATAGGCGTTTCTAGAGGACATTGTAAATGCATAACTTTATTGGTTATGATTATTTGCAAAATATACGATGTATGAGCTAGTAAAGACTGTGAAAATACATTAACAAGTACAGAGAGTATGTAGCTGAGACTGTGCGCGAATTGCATGGAACTTGCGGTAGAAGGAACGCTCCTGGAACAACTGTGGAAAGATCTTATTTAAAAGAATTAAATATTTGTTTTTGTGGGATAATAGGGCTCGTGGCGAACACACACTCAACAAAGTAGCGTACCAAAAAGCAGTACTTCACGGCGAATGGTGTGGAAATTTGCTTTTTACTAAGCTTTCCTTTAAATATGAGATTTGACAACAATGCACAGCCCAGTTTCCAATTGTGCATGAGCCGCGGCTAAATCAGGCCGTAATTGAGGTTACACTTGCTTGTCCAGTGGCGAGGTATGAAAAGTGCTAAAAGAAGGTAAAAGAAATTAAGTTTTCACGCCGGAATTTGAAAAAATTAACTATTGATACGTGTCAAAGCTAGCCTCTGTATAAATATGGCCTCACTCAAAGTAACACCCTGTGTATTGTTAATGAAAGACCCTTTTTTTTTGTGGACTGTATTTTTATGTAATCAGGTATAAACAACTCCTGTGAAGTAATTTGATAGGCTTGCAGGAGCCGCAGTTCGTAGGTCTTTTTTTGAGATCAGATTAAAAAAAACGTACCTACTAATGTCAATATGACAGTAAACAACCACTAAAACAAAAAACGAAAAACAAAACCGCTACGTCTTGGCCACCCTGTATATATTGCTGTGAATGAATTAATTGATTGGGCGCCTAAAAAATATTGTTGTGATTTTAAAATTTTGAATTTTGAGAAAGTTAATTTTTTTTTGTTTTAATTTCGATTCAATTAATATTTTATTTCCGTATAGACATGAGATCTCATCTCAGTAGTGAATTCTAGCTGGAAGTTGTTCAATTCTTGCAATACGCCTCACAAAACAACAGAGGAATTTTTTTCAATTTATTATCTGACACAATGTAAAGAAAAACCACTTTCAATGCAATGAATGAATGTTTAAAGAATATTTCCCAATCATTTTTACAAATTTCCACTAAACACTTTCTTATATCTACACCATTCAAAACAAATGTTGTACTCGGTTAAAAATTCGTTTTTAATAACAATATAAGAGTTTTTTAATTTGTACACAGTAGTCAGAAATGACATGTTAGGAACAGCACTTTCAATCCAAAATAAAATGTTTGCTTATTCTTATCGCTTTCATTGTCGCCTATACCGTCGCTATAGAGCAGAGTTACCTAGAGTCGCATGTCATTGAACTGCAATCCATTTTCAGTAAACAAGCAACTTCATGAACAGAGCAGTCGAATACATCTAACGTAATGTTTCACATTAACACCGTACGGTCATGCATCCTCCGCTGCTGGTGATCGATATGCCTCGGTTCATTTGCGATATCCGCAGGCGATGGTAAGGGTTAATTTTTAATCAAAAATTGTTTCTTCAATCCGACGTTACGGTACAGACAAAAACGGGCATATAATCCAATGGAGAGCTATTCAAATGTTTGTAACGATTCGGAAAAAAATTGTAATTGTTTTATGGAAACATGAACGGTGTTGAACGTTGATGGATATGTATCGGGACGCCTACGATTAAGAGCATGTAACAGTTAAAAGTATCGAAAAATTCGCTCTTGTTTCGAATATGGAGCAACATGTTGCTGATAACTGAAGGTTTTGAATTTGTTTTCAATTATACCTAACCCTATCTTTAAATGTCGGTGTTTGTCCATTGTAAACGATTCAAATTTTGTGGTATGTGACCTAGCATCAGTTTATTTGTCAGGGTAGGCTACTACCCGACAATAATGTCGATGCAGGTATTTGAGGTTCTAATGGAATTCATTTTAGTAGATGCACTAATTTTCTTTAATCCTTACATATACGCCAGCAAAGCAGTTGTAAAATATGTTCCCCATTTGTTCAGAACGTGAATAAATATAAGCAAATAATTCTCGTTTTAGTACAATTCATAGGATGTTCCATTTTCAAGGTTTTCATCGAGAATGCGAAGAAAAGGAAAATTGCAGCAAATACCAAAAAATAAATCAATAATGTTCAATAATGAAAAATAAATACATGAGCGTGTTTAATGAATTTAAAATTCTTTTCTCTTTAATAAACAAAATATGCGAACTAATCAAGGATATTTTCCGATGTTTTGGAAGTCAAGAATTCACCAGGCCAATTTTGAAGCGCGATTTAGTCATCACGTTTCCTCAATGTTGTTCAATAGGGAAAGCAGCGGATGGAAATCTAATGGAGCAGGATCAGGAAAATAGGGCAGAGGTCCCAACAGAGCTCTTGAAAAGTCGCTTTAATGATGTCAACAATATAAGCGATGAGTGTCATTATTTATTTATTTATTTATTTATTTATTTATTTATTTATTTATTTATTTATTTATTTATTTAAAGTACATATCCAACAGGCGATACCCAATAACAGTATAAATATAAAAAAGTGAAAACAGAGAAAAATTAACTATGAAAAAATAGAGAAAAAAAATAGTACAAACTTACAAATAACACAGATATAAAGAACGAAATAAAAAGGCAACAAACTATAAAAGACAGATATGTCTACGTAAGTAAAACATTTTTTATATCATTACGCAAACAACAAAAGAGATTGACATTATTTTCTATCTTATTATAGTTGGAAACAATTTGATACAATGGTGATGCTACTAGGATGTTACTACGTGTTGCGGGTAAACTAAAAACATTATTACTTCTAGCTCGCGGTACTTTAACATCAATATTACTTAAAACACCTGGACAGTCCAAAATGTTATGTAGAACTTTATACAAAAACATTACTTGAAAAACAGATCTTCGTTTAGCAAGGACATGAATATTGAAACGTTCAAGTAATAGATCATGCGGAAAACACTGAGGGGGATATGTACCATCCAATAAGTACACAGCTGATTTCATAAACCTACGCTGTACTATTTCCAAAGTTGCAATTTGATTAGCATAAATTGGGTTCCAAACTATTGATGCATATTTTAATTTAGAACGAATCGTAATGTAGAAATACTGAAGTCTTTGGAATTCCTTATTATGAACCCCATATTCTTGAAATGGGGACGCAATTATATCTATATGTTTTGTAAAAGACAATGTAGGGTCAAATATAACTCCAAGGTTTTTTATGTAATCGGGTCTATGTAATATTATATTATCTAATTTATAATCGAATAGTACAGATTTTTTTTTGGTGAATGTAATGATATTACAATTGGAGGCATTTAGCGTTAAATTATTACTTAGACACCATAAACTAATGACATTAAGCGCATTCTGTAACATATAGCAGTCGGCAATGGTGTTTATTTCGCAAAATAGCTTAAGGTCATCTTAATGGTGTACTTGTAGAACAACCATGATGTCGTTTACAAAAAGAACAAAGAGTAAGGGTCCGAGTACAGATCCTTGAGGTACACCAGATTATGTTACAAAGTCATTCACTGATGGCTTTCTTCTTGAAATGTGGCTTCAAAATGGAATTGATGGCTTGGAAGCAATTCATACGAAAACTTATTTGGCTCCCAGCTTCTGGTCGAGAAATTACATTAGATTTGGATTATTTTTATGTGGTTAGTTGCATCCTGAATTCTTTCAAGTAACTGCTGACGGATAGTGGTTTCAACATGGTAGACAAGCTGTTTCATATGTTCCCATAAATAAAAGTTCAAAGTCCATGAAATCAAAAAGGTTTTTTTTCAAAAGGGTTCTATACAGGTCTCACTTTAAACGATCAACATGTACAGCAACAAATTTTGTTGAAACGGTTGCACTGAAACGTTGCTGAAATCGTCTTGATCTAATTGCATGCGGATTCGGTAATAAATGAAGATTTTTGTTATACGTTGAATACAAATTGAAGAGTTGTCAATGACAGCATCTATTATATCTTCTTCATTTTGCACATTAATTTGTTTGATGAATGGCAATTTTTAGCGGGAGTTACTTTCTTCTCGAAGCTTACGAAATGATGCACTAAATGTGAGCAAGTTTATGTCTATTTGGATGTCTTCGTCGGTATTCTGGGCTGCTTGTCCGGCGTTCCCATTGTAATGCCCATGCACAAAGACAATATCTACATATTCTGTTGTAAATAAATGCATTTTTTATTTAGCACTTTAACTCCAAGTGTCAAACGAATAAACAAAATGACACGAATAATAATTATTGTTATATTTTTCAGGCTGCTTTGATTGAAACATGAAATTATATTTTTTAAAACGCTGGTAACTTCTAAACAGAAAGTTTGAAATGAACCCAGTGAAAGTTTGTCATACAGCTTGTAAAAACACCCTGTATATTCCATATTTTAATTTCTGGAAGTGCATATTGTAAAGATCTGTGTAGATATAACAAAACTGATTTATATCAGCTGATACATCATTCAGAAAACTGCTCGCTCGGAAAATGTGATAGTAGGACTATTTCAGTACCCCAATATTTACACATAAATATGATACACGTATACATACTAAACTGCTCTTAAATCCAATCAATCCCAATTACTCACGTAATGGGCAATAAATCGGTGCACATCCCATAAATCCCATGAACTCCATAAATCATCGGCCTCCCATATGGTCAGGATGCACCGTCGCGCGACACGGTTAGATTAAATTTTCAGCAAATGGCAAAATCCCGATAATTTTTCACCGCCGAATTGGAAATACCTCACCCACGCGCCAACCTTTTCGAAAGATGTCTGTGCAGAGTGGTAACTCCTCCAAAAGACCATCCTGGTGGGGGCGCCCGGCAAAAGGGGAGATTCCCCTATATATAAAAGTAGATTTCAGCGCGCAATGTCCTCATTTACGCTCTGACGGGGTGTTCAAGTTATCCAATCCTGCGTCGAAACTGAGTCAGAGGCACGCTCCTGAAAGTTTTGTAGTTTGGGTCCCGACGATTTCGAAAAGTGCGCGCCTGGGGTCGGTGGGTTTGAAACGAACGACGGCTATCCACGAGAAAGGTGAGTGTCGCTTTGATTTTAGATCATTTACCATTTACTGTCAATAATTTATTAATATTGAAACGACTGTTAAAGCAGCTTTATTTCCAGTTTTCCTCCAGTACACAAAAGTATTTAGTAAAACTACGTTTGTTTATTGGAGGGTTGCTACGATTTATAACAGTGTTAAAGTAAGGACTAATGCCAGTCTAGAGCAGCGGTTGCCAGTCTTTTTCGTTCGCAGACTGCCAAACGATGAGGTTTTTTTTGACCAACAAAATAAACCATTAATATTTTTCAAAATAAGTCATGTAATAATAAATATAAATTTTTATACTGCACAAGAAAGAATAAACAAGTGTTTATTTAATTTTCATTAAATTTTGAAATTGTTAAGTAGCATATGTAAATTGAAATAAAGAAAACAGTAAGTTTATTTATAAAAAATATGAAGAAACAGTTTCAAGCTTAATTTCAGCAATTCAAAAATATTATTTTGCCCCGAGATATTAAATTAAACAAAACTAAATTAATGAAAATTCTGTTGTTACTTCTGTTTATTATTTTTTAATGTGAAATCTGAATCAAGTTGGTTTATGTCTTTTGTTTTTAAAATTGAAAGTAAAAAATACTTTTTCGGCTAAAAAGGTAGTGAATTTCATAACTTTTTTTGCTCACTTCTGAATATTCATTTTCTACCGAACTACAAGGATTCAGATAAAATTCTGCCCCTCCTTTTTTTACGCTTTTATACAGGCTGTTACAAATTCGCTTCACACTACAGGGATCTCGGAAAGGGTAAGAGGTACGAAGTAGCTTAAATGGGGGCAAAGTTGCGTAATCAGGGGACCAACATTATGTCTCTAAAAAATCAAGGCTAACATGATTAGTTTTCGAAATATTTGAAACAACCCGAAATTTTGGAAATCCGTTTTTGTTTAATTTCAGCCTTATTTGAGATGCTATTGAAAAATACCCGCACAGTGTCCCGTGGCAATCTTTACTATGTGCAGCAATAGAAAATAAATCAAAATATTGTGTAAACGATCAAAACAAAATATGGCATGTATTATTGTAATTATAAAACGAGAGGAATCCAAAAAAATAGAAAAAATACAGTCTTTTTCATTTAAAAAAACAGTTTTTATATATTTCTTTGTTAGGACATTTTCTAAAACTTTGGTCTTTACCATTTTCTCCTAAATAGAAAGATAAAAAAGACAAGAATATTATGTGAATGACCCTGTACAAGAGGTTTAGATTTAATGTTTGATATTTGTTTTATATCAGAGAAAGCCCAATAATAGCTTGCTTTCATGGTTAGTACGTGCTCTTATTATTTGTAAGTGGATCTAAATATATAGAACATTTAATTTTCTTAGATCTTAAATTTCTGGACAATATTGTCCAAACTTTTTAAGCAACAGTTGAAGATGATCCGAAACGAATAGCACATCTTTGTAATTTATAATTACAGATACTAAAATATTGCCAACTTTCTTGTTTTTGATGACTTCAAAGAGTAAAGACATTGATTAAGATCATCAAAAAAAAAAAAATATGTGCTAAATATACGAGTTTGAATATCCAGTCTTAACATACGATGACCTTTGCTCTTGAGAAAATTGCTGTTCTTACAGTTCAAAGAACTGGAATAGAATCTCTTTCTTTGACAACCATGTCAAGATTATGTACTATCACAGAACATTGTGAAATGTGGATAATTTAGAGGCAAAGAGCAAATTTCATTAACAATTTTCAATTGATTGATAAATCGTGTAATCCTACGTTAGCTTCAGGAAAATATGAACTAAAAAATAAATTTCTGATGGACCAGTACCTGTCTGGAGACCGGCGGTTGGAAAACAGGTCAAATTAAATCTAAATATGTTCCTAGATTCCGCATCTGAAGTCATTCTCTGTGACATCAATATTAGGTATGCTAAAGAGCAACTCCAAAAACAAAACTAATGACATTGTAGGAAACCATCACTCTTTGGGATAAATGAAAATAAATGATTTACACCCACCACATTTAGTAAACCTGTTTGATCTGTCGAACATACGTTAATCAATACTTATTAAAAAGAAAATAATCTATTCAAATAGTATTAATGAAAAGAAATATTGCAGTTGTATTTTTTAATTATCTGCATAGCAAATTGCAAACAAATTTCTACGTCAATGACTTCTTTGGTCTTCTAACGATTACACTGTATTGTAAATTGTACTTCGAGCAGAAAATTTCCATACATGCATTTTGTGAAGTGAATACTTCTAACGATTTTTTAAATTTATTGAATAGACAGAATATTATGCCTATAAACCATTTAAAAAATTAAAAAACTACATTTGGCTGGCTTTGATTTAATCAACTTTTTTTTTCTAATCCTTCCTCTAATAGGAAACGTATTTAGAGTCACACGTACAACAATTTTTAAACCTTTTTGAATGCTATACATATTCTTGCACATTATACTCTCATCCCAGCACACCCTGTATGCAAACTAAACGATATTAATGAACTCTAACTTAGCTAGTTAATATAACTGAAACATATTAATCATCATGTTGTCTGCTTTAATTGTAGTTCACTGTACGATTTGAGATTTGAGAGCAGGTGAACGTTGTATAGTAAAATGACACGTTCAAATTTAATTTGTCGCTGTAAACGTTAAAGATTCGTACCGAGAAGGCAACGATGAACATTAATAACCGAAGCCCTTGAAAGTGAAAAGTCGCACGTTATAAAATTGTCGCAACTTCTATGTAGCACAAGTAAATGATCTTAAAATCATCTTTTCGCAAGAATTTGGTAAAAAAAAATTAATTATATGTACTAAAAACCGTGGTGAATTATGTACTTAGCTCTACCGTATTAAAAACAAAAGTATTGAACAACATCCTGAGCTCACAACGGGTAACCTTTTGGCGAACGGCTGTCTGGACACGGCTTTTGTGAGCTTACTAATGCGCTATACATGTTAGAAAACAACTAACTCCTAATACATCTCGTCATAATTATTACTTATGTCCAGCTTATGCATAGCGCCGTATTTTATCCGATATTGCTTCTAACGGGGACTTGTGCAACAGTAAATGATTGGGAACCCCGCCAACAGCAATAAAAATTGTAATAAAAAGCCCTGATAGATTGAAAATTTTTCACTGCTTAAGTTTTTGCAAAAATGGCGAATGCGCCAATGTCAGTTACTCACTAGTCAAAGTAAATAAATAAATACATTCAAAAATCTCTGATAATAACACAATCTGTCTAAATATTTGCGATGTTAACAGTTCGTATAACACACGGTATGTAGAGTGAGAAATAAGACCTTGTATATGTTTTATTAATAGAAGTGGATATTTAAAAGATTTTTTTATATTACTAATTTCGATTCTAGTTGTCAGATTTCGGTAAAAAATGTATTAAATATATCCTTCAAAATAAAGTGCTTAGCCTGAAGCTTTTTTTTGCATAAGCATTTTGTTGGATCAACCCACCTAGTCCACTTTCATCCTTTCGTATCGCCAAAAAACGTAAACGACTCGCATAAGACAGAAACAAATCCATCCTTCATTACTCAACCAAATCCAGTGCTTCATATATGTCTTTAGACCCAGAAAATTTTCACTTATCCTGTGTTTTGAATAATGTACAACCTTTACCACTTCCTTCCACCAAATCTAAATACATTTATTTTATAAAAAATTCTATGATGTTAAATAAAAAATCAGTTGTTTTAAAGTGATAAGATTTTAGTTATTGAATTAATTATGGTACTAGTATTAATAAAACGCCCTCCGCTACTGCCCGACCTTGTCATGTTTTAAGCTTAAGGTTAAGTATAAAATAAAATACCAACTTACCACAGATTTACGTCAATCATGCTTTTAGTTTCTTATGGCCAATAATGTTTATATAAGCAAGGTAAAATCCCCTTTTGCCAAAAATAAAAGCTCGTAATGTCTAGCACACGGATTTTGTAAAGGTGCCTCGACAAATCCACGAAAAATTTTCCACTCCAAAAAATGGTTATTTGATAGAAGCTAAATTGTTATAATGTTTATGCTCTGTGTTGAATTTTTCTATTTTAATGGGAAAAAATAAACTTCTAAGCATATTATTTATGTCTTGCCAAAAATTACAAGAAATACTATTACTTGCTATACTAATTATACTGGGCTAACATTTTTATTTGATTGAGATTTTCTCCACATTAAAAAGGAAAATAAATGTAAATATTTAAATATACCTGAGCGTCTATTCCTACTAATCAATTTTTCAGACTTGAATGAATTAATAATCTCCATATACCCATAGAAATTGATCGGTATATTATTATATTGAATATCAATATTGTTTCTGCCTATCTACCACGTGTACTTCCAGTCGCAATAATATTAATAGGTAAAACAAGTGGGTTGAACGCATGCAGTTCCCACAACTGCGCTGTCGAGATAGCACAAGAAAAATAATACTGAATACCACTATCCAATTCGTTTATAGAGCAAATAACCAAATTCATTAACTGCAGTTTGAAGTTAACTGGTTCCAGGACGTGCTCAAGTTTCAGTTTTTAATTACCTCCTAAGCAAAATATCTCTAATGCTGTCGCAGTTCTATTCTCGCTCTAGCTTGAAAAAGAGGAATGGACTGATGGTATGCTTTATCCAGGAAAAAACAATGAAGTTTTTCAAACACTGTATAAAATGAATCGAATGTTCAGTAAGAAGAAAAATGAGCTTATCTACGAAAACCGTATCAGTCAAAAGGACACTCTACATTTTCATTTAGAAACAAACGGATAGACTTTTATTATATGCACAGTTTCAAATTCCACGTTGACTTTATATTTTAGCTAAAATCAGATTAAATTACAAACGTTTCTTCTGCAAACTTATAAAACAATCCAATTTAAAACGGAAATTCTTTCGAAGTCATTCTGACATCTGCTTTACTTGTTATTTCTACAATTTTTTTAGATACAGAGTGGTGGTTTTGGAATGGACATAGTAATTTTCACTTACTTATTTTTTTTTCTAAGTTATGCCGTATTAGATGAACTATTATAATATAACACTAAAGGCCTTACAAATATACCTGTTTTGAAACGCACCTTGTATACACATATAATCTGTTTACAGACAACCACTGTGTTGATATATTGACTAACTAATATTTTTGCTTACTATGTACAATCCGTATCCCAAGGCGAAACAATGTAAGCCTAAAATAATACAAACCGTTAGTTTTTAAATGACCAGTGAGTCCGACATATCAGATGGGCATCTTCGGGAGACCTCAGGCTTCAACGGGTATTCCCCGGAGTGGTCTTTGACGTTCAGGACTTGTTAATCTGTTACTGGAGCGCGAGACAAACCATTGTTTCGTGGAAAGTTCATTATTTAATTCCCCTTGCACAGTTACAATGGTTTTATATATTATTTCTCGTCATAAGGAAATATATGTGTTATTTGTAGTTTTTCTTACGTTTACGTTTAAGTAAATGTTTTTTCTTTGATTTAGGTATTAATTAGGTACAGATGACGCAATGAGAAATATGTCTGGACTATTTGGTTATTCCACGCAACACGAATTAGTCGGTAATTGTGAAAAGCTGACTTTTCAGTAAATAATGACACCAAGCACATATATCATGGCCATATGATTATGATAATACCTGTATTATTGATTATAGATGAGGCTGAATTTCACCAATGCATAAATGCGATAATGTAAAAATATTTACACAAGCTAATCGGACTATAATGAAAATACGATTATTACAAATCACTATTTTATAGTTATTGGGACATGAAAGCGCAGCGTTTCTATTCGTATTTATAAATCAATTTTTTCTGATTTTCGGTATTAATTATTGATTAAGAAGATACCTTTTCGAAGCTGTGGAATAGTTAAATCGCTCGAAAAAGAAATGTCAAAATTGGAGTGAGAAAATAGGTGCTATGATTCGTATCTCTGAAGGTAAATATTATTATTATTTTTGACAGAAAGTTCATAACTTTAGATGTTATAATAACTAATGTTTTAAGTACTTGGGAAATAGGGTATGTCGAATATGTATTATCCTAGATTGTTAGATACATATAGGGTTTAATCAATAATAAAAGATAAACTGATACCACAATTGATTGGTATTTAATAATGCTTTCGAATATTGGTATTATAATTGAAGTATATTGTTAATTGTCAATCACTCTCGCAAATTAAATAATTGACTATAAAGCTATATACAGGGTGCCCTAATTTTACTCGCGAATCCCCTCAAATTATCTTGTGATGAAAATATGAAAAAATATAAAAACAAATTTTCCAGTCCAGTAATATTTTTCGCATAATTAAAAATACTTTTAAATTTATCTTCATTTCTTAATTCAGAAATTCTTTGACTAGTGATTTGAATTTGTTTAGAACAGTAGTTTACATCATTACGTCTTGAAAAAGGTGTTTCAAGAAATAAAACAATATTGTGAGGTAGTTTCATTATTACTACCTATGTAGGTATTTGATAATAGAATAAGTATACAACGAGCGTTCAAATAAAAACGTGGTCAAGGTGGTTCTGAAAATTTGGACGTAGGGCGTAGCGTATAGCAAATGAACTTAAACGTCATCTGTCAAAGCGCTATATCGCCGCTATCAATTTGAATATTTTCGTTTTAAAAAGCGTTCAAAATGGTGTTTTCTCAAGAACAAAAAGTGTTTATCATAGAGTCCTACTTTAGAAATGGACGCAAGATTGATGGAATATGGAAGTATTCTATTGAGGAATGTTTCATATAATTTCAAAATCAATTTCCCGGCGTTGTTGAGTACAAAATTTTTCAAAGTGCAGTTCAGCGTTGTGTTAATGTTTTTCGTGAAACGGGCAGTGTAACAAAAAAAGAAGGAAGCGGCCGACCTAAAAAGCGGACTGAAGAATTAAAAGAAGATGTCCAACAAATAATGGAAAATGCGCCAAGAACTTTTGTACGTGTTTTATCACAAATGGTGGGAGTATCAGTCGGTACCTGCCACACAGTGTTAAAAAAAGATTTGCGTTTGTTCTCCTATCGTTTAACTTATCAGCAAGAAGTTCATGAAGTTGATTTTCCGCGACGGGCTGTATTTTGTGAATGGTTTTTAAACAACTACGGTGATCTTCATAATATCACCTTTTTTTCTGATGAAGCCTGGTTTCATTTAATGGTTACGTAAACTCACAGAATATGAGAATGTGGTCTTCTGAAAAACCAGATAACTTTTTTGTCGAGGGCCCTCTACACGCTCAAAAAATTGGAGTTTGGTGTGCTCTCAATCGAAGGAGGATTTATGGACCTATTTTTATTAATGGTACTCTTACTGCGCAAAGGTATAGAGAAGAAATTATCGCTCCTTTTGTTAACCAGCTGGAAGAAAACGAAATTACAAACTTATACTTTCAACAAGACGGCGCAAGGGCACATACGGCAGGCGAGACGATGAATATGTTGAGGGAAGTTTTCCAAAATCGACTAATAAGTCTCAATGCTGAACATGAATTTCCACCGAGGTCATGTGATATTACGCCGTGTGATTTCTTTTTGTGGCCTTACCTTAAAAACACTATTTTTGAACTGCCTATTCCTGATTTAAACCATCTGCAGGCTCGACTTATAGACAAGATTCGTGAAATTAACAATACCCCGAGCATCTTAGAAAATGTCTTTAATTCTTTGAGGAACAGGTGTGAAAAGTGCTTGGAACAAGGAGGGGGACACTTTCAGCAGCTGCTTTAATTTATTGTTATAACAAGGAGGGGGACACTTTCCGCAGCTCCTTTAATTGTTTGTTATTGTTATCACGATTATTCTTTAAAATAAAGTATTAACGTTATTGAAACTGACAGCTGCTATACAGCTCGTTGAGAAATGAGGTTAAGTTGGTCGCTATAAGCTACTCCCTACGTCCAATTTGTCAGAGCCAACTTTGACCACGTTTGTATTTGAACGCTCGTTATTAAATTACGTTAAATTTAGTCTTACTTTGTTCCGTTGTAAGAAAGTTGTTTTTTATTTACTTTAAATTAATACCTGCCTTGTTATCTTTAAAGCCTTTGTACTACCCATCACACTAACATCAGACACTAACCTCGTACTATACGACGCGTACATTAACCGCGAACTGAAACAATAAGCAGCTTTGAGCGGGCCTCAGTTCCCTCGTATATCACGTTGTTTTAACCGCCTCGCATGGAGGGGGAACTGTAGCATATTGTAGGCAAGTGTGACGTACCTATAAGCAAAGAAATGCTGGCCTCACTGTGATGGGGACTAGTCGGGATTAATAGCATCCAATGCCGCCCCGATTGAAACGGCGAGATAATCAATATTCAAACAATTATTTTTTAGTTATTTTGATTTTTGATAAATGTAATAGGTAATTGGAAATTAGTTAGAGATATTAAAGCCATTTAAATTCAAAAATTTTTTCTAAAAAACTTATTCTTGTTCTTCGATACCAATTATGTAAAAAAGTAATAAAAATGTCACATGTAAGTAATTACAGACAATTTCTACCAAATTTCGATTGTCTCATCAAAGACACCATCTGAGTGAAAATGAAACATTCCACAATATTTTTTTTAAACTTAGGTATCTAGAATTGCTTGATCCCATCTCGCATCGCCTTTTTGACGTTTCCCCCAGACCTAATGAATTAAAGCAAATTTTAAGGCGTTCTCCGAGGCGGATACAAATATGTGGCATTTATGTCACGTCATGTTACAGTTTGAGCCGTAATAGTTTCACGGGACCTAGCGGAATTAAATGTATCTCGGAGCCTGCCACCAATTTCTTTTCTCATCGTCCCGCGCCAATCTGGAAACACGAAGCGTGTGTTGGCTGAAATATAATTTCTTTCAGCGGATAGAATTCCTGTTGTTTCATTCCTACACATACCTTTCATTCCTCCTGTTGGTAAGATTAAATTAATGGTACGGCATAAAAGGAGATTTATAAGGAATCGGGGGCAGATACGTCTGTAAATATTACTCTTCTGGGTCGAAGTTAATAAACTATTTGCGGATTTATTTCCTTACATTTTCACATAATGACCACTAATGAACTAATTCTTGCGAAATATGAGGCCGTTAAAGGAAATATAGTGAGGCTCATTATGTTGCCTGAATTACATTTCTCGCGCTGATTCCGAGGTATGATTGGGAGGAACCTAGCTTCAACGGTTTGTCTTTTAAAAAGAAAGTATAACCGTTACAACTTTTTCAAAATTTCATTCCATTTATTTTCATTTCTAGCTTTCTGTTGGTTGAAAAATTGTCACACTGGGAACACTGCCGATGAGTTCTCTCTAAATTTCAGATAGTTCTAACTCCCCGTCTTGACTGAAATTATTTCGATTGTTCTATTCATAGAACTGACCTGATGCACACTTTTGCTGAGTCTATTAAATTATCATTCTTGTCTTCTACGATAAACCTTCGATGAAGTTCTTCCAAAGCCTTTTTAACTAGCACTATTGTCTTGTCAAAGGTCACTAGGATATCTGGGTGTAGTTGAACTCCCTTGATCTTGTAAAATGATTTATAGCACAGAACAAATTGTTGTTTGTTTAGATATCTGATTTTAGTATTAACGTTTTTGTGATAGTGTTTATATTAGTTTTTCAAGTGTGTAAAATTGTATCTGTAAGAGCCCCCTGTACATTCAACATTTTGTTTGGATAAGTTCTGAATCACCCTGTACATGTACATCACTATTAGGTTAAACCATGAGAAAACCCGTATTTTCAATTATCTGAATAGAAAAAACATATTTTTCAATTTCTTGGTTAAGCTACGTAGAACGATAATTGAATAGATTTCCCAACTGTATGAGCCTGTACCCTCAGCAAAACGGAAACGAGCAAAGCATAGCAATAGGAAACTCCTAAGAAAAACAATCCTATCAGGAATCATAATACAGCGGCCCACAGTGGTATAGTAAAATGGATACTTCAAGTTAGAATGCATGCTATTTTAAAACCATTTATGACAGGATAACGAATAGACAATGGAAAATTTATTTAAGGGATTCTGTGTGAAATAAATCATTTTTGAAAATTGATACGTACCAGGAAATCTGAACACCCTGATAAAAGATGTATCATTAATCGATATTCACCTAGTTTTTTTAAAAGATAGAACATGGTATGCACATTTCATAGTAGAAATCAAAATTTTAATGTTTGGAGATAGATTTAATAATAAAAATAAAAGTTATCAAAAACCAATATGAGAATTAATTCAAATACTGTTAATTATTAATGAAAATGTATCTAAATAAATTTCTTATGACTTTTTGATGATCAGAAGTTATATCATGCAAAGGGTTTGGCTCCTAAACATGTGCCTTGAATAATATTATTTTGATATCGTGGTCAGTAGTTATAATTTATTCAGGTCATTTGTTGCTTGTCTCCAATGCACTACCAGCTATCTCGAATAACTTCATTAATATGCTAGCTGAAGACTATCTTGGAGAAAATTTACCGTCAATGAAAACTTTTATAGTGTACATGTACAATGTACATATTTCTAAAGACAAACTACTAAAATTTTCCTGTGAAAAAACTTATTTAATGTACTATATTTAATAACCATATTTTTAATGCAAGAAGCTTTTCGGTTTTGTTTCTGCATATTAGTTAGTCCTTCAGGATTTTAAGCTATTTTTTCACAATTTCATTATCTGATCTGATTGTTAATAAAGTATAATCACTGTACACTTTACAAATATTATGGTTTTCTTTAAATTTATTCACTATACAGTCTCTCAAATTTTTTATTTTTTATTACAAAGATATCATTGCACTGTTTATGGAATTTTAATCTACCGCACTATAAATTTGTATAATTAAATTATGACTACCATCTATATTCAATATTTTTCTCTGACACCATCTATAGCAGTTTTCTGTTAAAAAGTCCATTACTTTTTCCAATAACATCTCCGTCAGCAAATATACACATCTATTGTATTTCTCGATTCTCCTTTCGAATTATTTCCTACAATGTTCAAATGTTCGCGTTTTTTTTTAATCAAAATCAACCGCGACATATGTACGAAATAATTTCGCTGCTAAAGTTTCATTAATTAAATCTGCTTGTGTTAATCCTGTATGAATTATCATCGATAGATATTATTGGCAGGATGCATTGATATAGCAGAAGTTGCCAAAACTAGACAGAAGTTCTTAAGTCAACTGATGAGCAGGAAGTATATTGTTCTAGGGACTTCTCCACAAGCAAGATATCAAATCTAAATGTGTATTCAATCTTACCAGAGAATAGAATCAAAATTAAATAGTAAATTCCAACAGATCGTATCGTTATACAAATACTTGAAATATGAAATCCTGAAATTATAAAAAAAATCATAAACTAGAAGATAATACAATTATAAACAGGCTGCAAGTACAGAGAAATATGTGGTGCTTTACGTTACAAAAATATCAATAACAATACTACTTTCATAATAATCTAATTAAATAATTGCAAATATTAATTCAACTAAATGTTGTAGTGGAGTTGTAGTATACCAGGTGTGCTCTAGTGATTAACTTATTTACATATTATTTTATCATCAACACACATTAATTGTCATATGGTGCTAATTTTTTTTAATATTCTAACATTTTAGATAAAGTCGAACCAGATGTGATCATATAGTTTGGTTAAGAGACTTAACCTTTCCAAAGTAAAATAATTAACGAGAAACGTTTAAAAATTTTAAATTAGTTATTAGTCAGACTCCGTTCAAATTTCAGAAACACACACAACGTATATTAAGAAGCAAGCAAATCAGTTAAAACTTTGTGGAGTTGATGAGTTTGGAAATTACAGTCAGTCATTTATATAATAACATTGTGACGTATAATCGTCTTCGTTTACTTTCCTATTTCCTGTTTGTTGGTATAAGCAAATTTAAGCTGTCTACCTCAGAGACAATGATACGCTTAAAAGATATAGAATATTAATATCTTTGTCAATATATGTATGAAGTGACAGATTTTTTTAATATTCTGACTTAAAGATCCGTTGGAAGATTTATTTTGGTAAATCTACTTTTAGCCTTTATTAACTAAAGCACTGAGTATAATTATGTTTATGATTTTTCAATAATATTAGTAATAAAATATGCCACATAATCTTTCATTATTTTTATTAATACAACCTGTTCTAATTTTTTTTGCTTATGGTTTCTGTACACCCAGTATATCTTTAGATATTTGTTCTTTCGCGGGACCGAAAACAGCAGATATTAGTTTATTTAAATCTTTTGATGTTCTTCAAAAAGGAAATGGAAGCTAGCGAATGATATTTCTGTATAATCTTGCTATCTGCCAAAAAGTTCGCCACCCTTTGTTTCCGTTTATGATTAAGTAACCCAGGGAAATCGACTTACGGTCATTTATATGCAAAGTCTTACTAAAAAAATGGACTTTACTGCATATCGCCCCCCTTCTCCATCACTTCACGGTTTCAAAAGCAATATCGGAATCCAGATCCTGAAAAAGCGTGACGCCTACCGAACTCGCCCGAGTTTTTTGTTCAAACAACTTAATAAAGTGACTGCACGTGTCCATGCCAGGTACGAATTTAATTCAGTAGAGATCAAAGTGACGCATAGTTTCAATTATTTTATTACAACCTGGTTTAATGGCGCCGTACTTCCGTTTGGCAATAATTAAATCGTTGATCGTAATGAAAATGAGCAGCGCGCGCTCATATTCATAGCATGCCCTGTAAATCACTCCAAAGGTAATCTCTAAACTGGAATAGAGCGGTTAGAAAATTGTATTTGTCTGATATTCTGATATTATCGGAGTTGACGTTTCTTAGCTTAATGAACCAATATTTATGGCGTTCGGTTTTAGCAGAGGAAGTTAATAATGTATACTCGGTGCTCCCAAAATCCAGGTGCAGTTAAGGCAAGTTTGTAGCCTCGGTAGACAAGTAGCTCGGATTGATTTCTCTTAATAAATTGGTTATTCAAGATTAATTAATGTAGAAGACTTTGTATATTTGCTGGAAAAAGTTGCTCCAAGAAACTAATGTACCATTTCTGAAATGTGGAAAATGGGAGCGGTGCTATGGCCTTGCCAAGACAAGTCCAGACCTCAGTTCTATTGAACATATCTGGAATATAGCTAGAAGACAATTAAGAAATTATCTGAGGCGATCTAATAACATGGAAAACATGGGTCACCTTCTTGAAATATGGAATGAACTGGATCGAAATGACATTCAAACACTCCTTCAAAACAATATGAACGAATGGGTGCGTGAGTGTAATCCGAAACAAAGGTGAAAATATCAAATATTAAATTAACTGAAAGCATTGTTTTTATTTCCTTATAACAAATGCAATATCACGGAATTCAATTTTTTTTCATTAAATGTTAAATCATAAGTGACTAAAATTATTTTAGTGGTGCCTTAATTTTTTGGGGCTATTGTTCCACTACCAAAAGCAATTTGATAAATCAGAATCCGTTCAAAGATATTTTCTCAAACTCTTGTGTTATGAAACTGCTATAGTATTTATTCTGCCATACTTACATCATGACCTTTTACTACAAATGCACAATTTTAAAAGCTTAATTGTTAAAAGTTAATAAATAATAACATTGACGATACCGGCATTTTATTGATCTGCTTTAATATTCTACTATTGCTTTCCATCAGGTCTGCCTTATTTCAATGTTGTAGCAACTAAAATTCAATAAGCAGCCAGCTGAACTTCTCATTTTTTACATACTGTAAACTACAGGGTGCCTCAAACTCGATAGTATGAGCCTACTGTGATACAAAAAATGTAAATAAAATTTGGTACACGTGGTTTTAAATGAGACTAATGACGTCATCAATTATATTTTTTCCAGAAACATACCCAATGTTCGGAAAAATCAAATAATTGACAGAAGGGTAAGAACTTTATATACTATTACATTACTATTAGTACTATTACATTACTATACATATTACATTACTATACATATTATACTATTACACATTTCTTTATTTGAGAAAAGACAGCCTGTTTCGTTGTCTACACAAACTACATCTTCAGGTATCAACAGATACCTGACAGTGTTGATATATAAAAAAGCAAGAGTGATTTTTTTTATATACATATTTGAACAATAAAGTAAAACTATATTTAAGAAATGTTACGGATACATAAATTCAAACAATTATTTAGATATAATAGATTGGTTCTTGAAACACTGTATGAAACAGTAACTTGATCGTTTGAACGACAACTTAATTAATTGACTTATACGTTTCATTCCCCATAAGCTAATCAAATCATATAAACATATTGAACATTACAACAGATTTTATATGGTCGTAAAAGATGTTTTGTTTTGAGACCGTCTTCGGATGAGCTGGACATAATTTGATTTATATATAGTATACATTACATGATACTTTATTATGTAATTCACAAATTAATAGCCCAGTGTCATGTGTGATATAGAGTTATTTATATTACAGTCAGCTGGAAGCATAAATTTATAGAGATACATAAATTTGGATAGATTTACTTATATGTTTAATTCAAAACAACAGTTGTGTTGTAGGATGCAAAAGGAAAACCCAAAATATTTGAAATTATGTTGCTGAAAAAAGTATTCATTACGAATTTCCTTATTTTTTTGTGTAATTTAATTATTTCATATTACTTAAGAACTATTAGTACTATAAAAATATGTTTGTACAAATATTACAATATGAAACATTTTAGGAGCTAACTATTTTGTTACTTCCAGTACTGTTTGACGTATTTTAGCATAAACTAAAATAACAATAGGCAAACAAACAGACAATTCCTATTTTACATTTGTGAAACCACTTGTTTGAAAGTGTAACTTTTTATATTTCGGATACGCGCATGAACGTAAAACAGAATTATTTGAAAACAGACTCGAGATAAAGCTTCTCTGGGTAACATTGTACTTGTTTCCATTTATTTCACTCTATCAGTATTTTGTGTAAACGAAACTTACGGCATAACAATTATGTGTATTATAGACAAAAATAGTGTGATACCAAAGTCTCTATCTTTAAAAAAAAGTAATAAAAAACTTTAGTTACATCCTCTTTCAATATTCCGCTATATCAACAGCTTTAGAAAAAATCTCCTAGCGAGCATTTTCATTCCAAGAAGTGGAAAATGCGATATGAATTATGATTATTGTTACCTTTTCACGCGTTGTAGACTAGTAGATTCTATTGAAATATGAATAAATAGTTACTAATTTTACTAGATCATAATATTTATTTATTGTACAAGTGTTTTAAGTAGCATTTTATCCACGCAGGACGCATATTCTTAAGTAGATAAAAGGCAATTAAAATATGAATGCAATACAACGTTTTATCCTTTATCACATCACAATCATATTTGTGGAGTCAGAATTATTGAAATTTATTAAAAAAATATTCGTACGACTTGTTTTTTTTTATTAGTAGTCAAGGAAACGTGGTAGGTTTTGTTAAACCTACTGGTTGCTATGGTACGTTGTTTATTATCAATTATTTAATAAACAGTTCTATCTGAATTTGTTAAAAATGCAAGAAAGTAATTGTGTTCCTGTGGCTGTTTTTGAAGAAGCTGAAGAAACAATTTTCCATTTATTGCCAGCGAAATCCAAGGAACATTATACGAAAAAGTGTTCTCCGAAAAACGGAGAGTAATGACAATAAATGAAGTAGTCATGCTATCGTGCTTTTTAAATTTGAAGAAAAAATATGCAATTTCATCTACGTGGTCGAAGAATCCGATATTGAGGGCTACTATATAGGTCTCCAAAAATATAACAAGCTTACTGCTTATTTGGAGAGTGAATCGAAAGGATACAAAGCAAAAAAAGCTGAAGTATTGGAAAAAGTACATATTGAAGAATTTTTGACTTTGATGAAGAATATTTTTTAGCTTTTACATGTTGTTAGGTGGGTTGCACTAATGGGGGTTTCTGGTGCCTGTCGATGCTGCGAATTGACAAATTTGAAAATTAGTGACGCATAGGACGTTGGTAGTTACCTACTTGTTTCAATACCTGACACCAACATGGACATTAAAAAAACCATCAAACGGCATGGTGGATGGAAGAGCTGTTCCTTACAAGAAGAAACATCCGTAAGTAAATAAATTAAATTTGATTTATTATGGGGTTATTATTATTTCATTATTCTACTAGTGAATTAAAGTTACTTTATTCCACTAGTGGATAAAGTATCACTTTAGACGGTTCATACGTCTGGATAAAAGTCCGATTATAAGGTGATTGTGGATAAAATAATATACCGTCGTTTAATATTCCATTTCTTCTGTAGCAAATTTCAAAAGAAAAGCAATAAAGAAATCAATTACATTACTAACTGAGTCACGTTTTAAAAACTCAGTGGGCAGTTGAGGTTACTAGGGAGAATGCATGGCAACGAAATAAATGGCTAGTGTTTTATTATATTCTGCCAATTCTGCTTTGTGTTGTCGTGTTTGTCGTGTACAAAGTAAAAGTAGAAAGCGAAAACGAATTTGAAGAGGAAAAACCTTGAGACATGAAAGAGATGTAGTAGAAGTCGTGAGGAAACGTACCTCTAATGTAAAACAAAAAATATAAAAAATTGAAGTATCGCACACATAAAAAAAATTGGTTTGATAAAAGAAAACTAAAATTCTGTTAAGTTAAATCTTCTAATTTCCACACAATAAAGCAATGAACAAAGGAAAAAAATCATCTTCCTGGCTATTAAACCGCATCCAATTTTGAATGTTCCCATTTTCCTGTTACCTATGTTATTTGTAGTGCCATTAAAACACCGTCAAATCGTAATAATTCTGGACCCTAGAACAATTCCGAGCTTATGTTCATTAAATGTTTAATACGTTTTTGATTAAGTAGTTCGATTTAAGCTTTTATTGCCTTTTCTACTAATAAAGCACTTGATGGTTTGAACTGATTTGTAATAAGGCAATTCTGTTACAGTAGGCAGTAGGAGTAGGTATTATTTCCTCAATTACCTTAATTGGATTGGACAATGAAATAATGTACCAAGAGATCAATAAAAAAACATCACTATTTGATTGTTAAGTATAACAATATAACTGCTCATTAATTGTTTTATTTAACATGAGTAGCAAGAATAAAAAGAATAAAAGAAGATAGTTTTATAGTTACAGATTCCGTTGACTGTTTGAAAGTGTCTATTGTGGTATAAAGTTATTGAATGAATATATTTTTGTGGTTGGTAGCTCTAATAATATTTTTTTGAGTGAAAAATGCGTCCATTTGGATAAAGAGTATAGTATCGTTCAACAAAACGATTTTATATATAATATGAGAGGGGTGTAATGAGAATCAATCCATCGTAGCATTCGAAGGAACAGCAAAGATATACTGAAAACTAAAGTGGCCAGGCTAGCACTTACCACACTGTCATAAAAGCGGCACATTCAAATTATGTACAGTTTTCCATGGTAGGTAGATATATTATTTCTAATTCCATAAAAACAATATGTCAATTAGCAAGTATATTCTCCTCAAAAGCACATAAAAAATTTCATTTTATTAACAACTTATCCAAATATGACATGGACAAATATCAATGCCATGCACATTCAAAATGTTTACGCACAAAAAAAAAACAAAAATAATTTAACGAAATAAATAACTAAAGTTTTGAGTAGTGGTGAGATATAACCTATAGAGCGTATATCACATGACGTATGTGTAAATTTCATTGCTACTTCATAAGCTTGCATTTCTGCCTCAGGTACATTGGAAAAACGCGTTTGGCTAGAAGCCATAAGACGTAAGCGCGGTGTTCAGTGGGTATTTATGGGCGAAACTGTCTCAGACGTAAACTTATTTATGTCGGCTTGTACCTACTGTCACAAACTGTACAATTCAAATGAAATTTATTTTGCAAGTATTGTACCTTCTTGAACAGAACTACGTTGTGATTTATTTAATTTCCCTTTATTGATAAACGAATTAAAATTTTTATTTTATTGCAGTTCTCATTTTCCTCGCTTCCGCGCCTATACTTTAGTTTCTGTTTGATCGCAAGGCTGATGACTTTTTTTTAAGCATTTTCTTTCAACTTTTTCGTGTATCCAACGGTGTTAGAATAAATAATTATTATATTAAAATAAAACTAATGCATTTTCGATACAGATTCGATTTAATGTCAATTACAATGTCATTTATCTGAAAATAAAAATTAAATAATGCTTAGTTGAGGTCGGAAATTTTTTAAGCAAACGTGGGTTTGTTTTAAACATTATAGGAAATTATGATTTCTTTTAAGGGAAATATGTTATTTTCTAGGAAATTATAGTTTACAGGAAATAATGGATTTTAAACAACGGTTTTCCTCTCAAATATTTCTTACGTAAGATACATATTAAATGTTTTAGCGATTCTTTTCTACAAAATTATTATATAGTTTATTAAGCATTTTGCCTTCCTTCCACCGAAATGAAATATACATATTCCAACTCTAAAAAGTTAACCCTCGCTATATTTATTCCCTATAAATTTGTCAATATCTATAGATAATTCATTTAAAACCACAAGGATCGTTTGCCTAGTTTTCTGATTCGTGAATATATTCGAGTGATATCGAGGGAAATCCAGACAAGTTTAATAGTCTGCTAGAGGGAGCTCCAACAAGCATCTATTATTAACTAAAAAGGCGTACTCACTTTAGTTGTCAGTTTTTCCCACAACGAATTTGTCTCCGTTCTTCCTCAACTTCACAATCGTGATTGTGTACAATGAAACCACACTAAAAACACAAAGTTTTAATGATATTTGTTTCATTATTGCCCCGAGAGGGACTTATTTTTATTTCTGCATATTATTTAGTATATTAGCCTTTTTCACAGCTGTTTCAGAAATAGCCAATTTAATTTGAAAAGAAGAACTCATTTCAACTTGATTTTAACAAATTTCATTTCGGAAGGCGTTGAAATAGAAATTTCAAGTCACTAATTCCATTCAGAAAATGTTAATTAGAGGATCAGAATCAGAAGAATCAGAATCCGTAAATTTTCAGATGAAATTTAGTTTAATGTTTGTTGGCAGCATATTTAAAAATCTGGTTTTACTTAGACTAACCAATATACGTCACAGGTAAGTACAGACAAATGAAAATACAAAATCAGAAGAAACTAATTAAATATTGTAGTATATTAAACTATCTTAGGCCTTCTCGTCTACTTCAAATTATATTTAGAAAAGCTGTAGTCTCAAAGTGGTAAGGACAAAAATTGTAGATACTATTCCAGGGCATCTTCAAACGCTGCTAAATACGTTGTATAACATTCCATCTTGTATTAAACTTCGATTTTTTATTAAAATTAATTCAAACAACTTGAAAGTATCTTAATTAATGATAATTCAATAATGAAAATTTTTGTTGGGGACTTTTTCCAGTCGCGTATATTAAATTCAATTTTCAATAATTTATTTTTCTCTTTCTCGTTCTCTCAAGATTTTAAATGCCATAACTCTAATTATACCACTTAACTTAGTAATTAAAACCACTAGAATTCCGTTTCTCATTATTCATAATCTAGTAACTTTCCAATTTATCCACCAGCCAATATAACTAATTATTATAAAACTCTTTAACAAGCAAAGAAATTAAAGTAAGTACAAAACAAAACATTTTAATAGTACCTAGCGAACAATGAATAATTTTTAAATTCTAGAATCTGAAATGCTGCATATATCTTTCGATCCGCATGCAGCTGCTTCGAATGACAATGTAATATAAAATTTAATATTCCAGCAACAAGTGGTTTATTGACACAGATTTGCTCTAAAGTTCTGTAGTATCTGCGAGACACACTATCATTTAAAAAACTGGGTTTAATATCCGTGTAATATAAAACTGAACTGAAATGATGGTTTTCTGGTAATAGATTTTATTCAATTAGGATAACAAGCACAGTTGCTGATGTTTTAGTTTTGTGTATACTATTACACTTACGTTTCATTTTACACAATTAAATATATGTTGTTCTTAATTATTGAATTTACTATTAAAATATTTTATTTATTAAAAAAGTGGTATAAGAGTAGTAAAGTAGAAAGCTACTACCAATTTTAACCTCAACATAACCTTTTATTTCATTATACGATATATTTGCTTAATTTTGCGATCTCAGAATAGTCTTTTAAATGTCAATTAGAGTAAAATGATTGATTTCATTACTGTTCTCTCTCGACGACTTCACGCGAATGCTTATTTAGAATAAAATCGTATAAGCTATCTGTCATTTAAAAGTTGTGATTTTAGTTATGAATTCCATTGAGATAAAGCTCAGCCTCCGGTGAACGCAAATGAACTATTCAAAAGTACACTTTTCGAATACCCTTCCCGTTACTCTTTCACACAAAAAGTTCAGTTGGCAAGCGGGCAGTTTTGAAAAGTTGGGCATACGGACGCGGGCGGCTCGGAGTTATTTTTTTTCTATTATTTGTTTACAAACATAAATTATTTTTTATAACGTGACGTTTTCGCCGTATTAAATCTGAAAAATACAAAGTTTTGGGCCGGGGAAATAGCACCCATTTCAAACAGATGACAAACATTTATTTATCCACAATCACCTTATAATCGGACTTTTACTCCTATCCGCACATATGAACCGTCTAAATGATACTTTATCCACTAGTGGAATAAAGTAAGTTTATTCACTAGTAGAGTAATGAACTACGTTCTCACGTTTAAACTTTTTTGCTTGGATAAAATGCTACTTAAAACATTTATACAATAAATAACTGTTAATTCACTAAAAGGTACTTCTGTTTTAACATGTCCATTGACTATTTAATTTATATTAAATATAATTTAAGTTTAGTTTCCACAGGGACAAAAAAACGTTTGATCGACTTGTGAATCTTTTGAATATGAGGAATCGTTAAAAAATGATCCTCCTTGTAATACCTGTGCCTGCAGCCGTTTCAAGATTTTCTTTTCTTCATTTATGTAGGTACTCCCTTGTCTGTTTTTAAATTCTAATTTCTGGGAATAATTCGCACGAGGGAAATAGTAAGTAGTAAAAAGACATCAAAATAGATTCGGCTCCATTTTTACCTCACCACCCAAACATTAGCATCACAAAGAAAGAAATTCCAGTGTTCTTTTTGCCGGAATCATTAAAATGTATTTAATATTCGCATTGGAATCTCGCGTGCCTATTTAGAATCATGTTTTTCTCTTTTCAGCAGAAGTAGCTTTTGTGCACCGGGGGTATATCGTCTGCTGAAACCCCGCTGATTACCATTTGTTAAACCCTCTTAAAAAGGACGCTGAAAGACTAAAGAGGGAGCACTTGCTCGTTGTTACGGCTCATGATGAGACCGTTTTCCAAGCATAATATATCACACAGAAAAATTGGACGGTCGTCCACAATAGCCTTTACAAAATGGTAATAATAATACTAGCGTAATTTGAATTTGAAATACTAAAAGTATAGAACCCAGAGCTTAGAGTAGTAGAACCTTTAAAAATATTCAAGATGCTTGCACTATTCAGGTATTTATTCACTTAGCGAAACGTTTTATATTTTGACACGCTTTTTATTTTGCTAAATATGACGTTTATCATTGTGAAAGCTCCACTGTGGAACTTGAATGACTGCGAATCTCGATTACCATCTTCATTTTAAGTGCCTACAATAAAATATTACCGCGAGCTTAATGAAAAATTTTAATTAAAACAGATATTTTCGTATTATGAAAGAGACGACAGATGTTTATCTTTTTGTTTCTGTATAGTCTATAAGAGAGAGGATTATATTTTGGACAATAAAAATAATTATAAATCTAATTATTTCAAACTAGAATTTACACGTCTTATATAGAATTCATTTCTAGCTACCTGTCAAAATATGCTTTTTGTAAAACTGCCATTAAAAATTTAAAAAATTTCGTTTTTTAGAAACTAATTTTCAATGTTTAAAGAATTAACACGTGGAATCAGGAAACAGTTTTTATATCATAATTTCAAAACGGTTTAATCGCGAAATTTTAGGGTTGTATTACTATTTATATGCATAATATACAAATCAATCTACAGGGGCGGGACCATGTGGCAAATTTTACAATTTTCTTTGTACGTAATTTTTTCTACTTCCTGAACCGAAATTATGAAAATTTATCATATTTTGCATAAAAAAAGGTACTCTTGTTAGATTTTAATAGCATGAGCCGTTTTCTAGTAAAATCCATTTCACTAATTCATTACTGAAAATAAATATATTAAATTGTGCCATGAGAAAAATACTTTTTACCGCGATTTCTAGGACAAAAAGTATCTTGGGCAAAACTAATTGCTTTTTTCCAATACCAAAATTGTTCACTATTTACTTATTTTAAAAATTTGCTCCCACTAAATTGCCTCGCATTGGAGATAATCTGGAAATAAAAAGCTGTGGAGCCAAGTCTTCAATTAACCTCTGCAGCACTGCTTAACACGAGTTAGGTAGTATTTAATTTGATCAATTGAAAGTTCGTAATTGATGCGGTTTGGATAAACTTAAGGTATGCTGATAGGGTATCTCAAGTTTAAAACTAATTCCCTTCTTCTTCCTGCTTGACTCGACGCCATTCTTAGTTGTTTGTAAATATCGCAGGCAGGTAACAGCGGAAATTTATCGTTAATTTATCTAAATTGGTAATTAATTAATTTAGAGAACACATTGCAGTTCGTAAATTTGGAAATTAATCAATTTATAAAATAGTTATATTCGACTCAGTTGATTAATTTTTGTAATTGCTTTGATCACTACTAAAAAAGTTCTCCAAACGAGAGAAATTTAAAAAAATGTAGCTAAATAGAGATAGAATTTAAAATGTCCCGCAAAAACATATTTCAATAAGATTCAAATATTCAATTTTTGTCTATACAAATTGCTTGTGCCATTATCGGAAAGGAAATGCTTTTTTGAAGAGCATCTCGAATAATACAAAAGATTTATTTTTTCAATTGTTATTACAAAGTACAAAGAGCCGAAATGAACATCAGGACCTAGGGACTCCTCCACAAAGCCCAGACTGAGAACAACAAGGGCAGGTCAAATATTCCTAGCTGAGGCTAAGAATGTGTAAGGTAATTCTGCAACTAGCTTCAACCAAGTACATAGGCCAAAATTAAATAATTGTTTATTATTCTCCCCTGGTGTAAACAGTGCTTTTATGGTAGACTAGATACAAATGGTCGCAAATCTGTGTGAAATTAGTCAGTCGTCGCTCTGTACAACCCATTACAGATGGTTGCCGTTAATGTAGAACAATGCATTTTGGAATCGGAAAATTCGGTATTGTTTTAGGCACTTAGTTGTGCACGCCCATCGCACAACGCTGAACGAAAATAAACAAGTGGGGAACTGGGATTCAGTCTAACGCAATGTCAAATAAGTCGGTATTACAAGATTACTGCAGTGTTAATGATGACTGGCAATAACAAATTATATCAATGTAGTCTTATAAGTAAAAGGACATTTTTAAATAAAAATTTTTGGCTACTAGCTGATTGTTTCTCCTTGATCTGGGCGTATTTTGTTATAAATGTAGTCTTTGTACAACGTCTGTTTCTCCCTCAGAAAATCTCAAGAAATATATCAATATTAGATTGGAAATTAAAACTGAAATTTCACGCTTTTTTATGCGCTATCAAGCAGGTAAATGTTACAACCAACCAGTCAGGAAGAATACCCTTTCTATGATTCCTAATAAGATTGCACAGTTTTTGAAACTAGAACATCCTGAAACATATACAGGCCATTCAATTCGAAGAACATCGGCAACAGTACTGGCTAATAAGGAGTTGATGTATTGCAATCAAGAGACATGGTGGGTAGAAATCAGCCACAATAACATAAAGTTATGTTGCTGACAGTTTAAGTAACAAAAATGAAATAGCCAACAGGGTTCTTTAGAATGACCCTTCAACTCCAGGTTCTAGTGGTACGTCGCATCATGCTGTTTAATGGACCAGTCAGATAATGTTGACCTTCCGGTGACTGAAATGAAGCGGTCAAATTATTTTGAGAAAAACGTGACAATTAGTTAAGGCGATTATCCAGATTTTATAAATGTTACTAAATGTAATAACTGGACAATTGAATTAAAGCATATGTGGTTTATCTTAATTTATTGTGAAATAAAAATAACTGTTGATTTTGGCAGGCTTTGAAATTTAAAATTACTTGTTGTTAACAATTTGGGGTATGATGGTTTATTTTTGTAGTATCTAAATTGCAAATGTATCGGATCAGTAATCTTTACAACAAAACTCTGCTCGAACTATCGATAACAACCATAGTTCCTAACAGTGGGAAATAAGTAAGCTAATTACTATTCATTTATTCATCACCGGTTGCGATTTATCAGCTGATTAGTTTGAGAGGTTAGCACAACAAACGAATATCGTATCAAGTTTACAGGAGATCCTATGAAATCAAATATTTTACAAAAATATCCTTATACTTTTGTCACATTACAATAATTCATTTCATTTTCGAGGGAGTTAAAGTTTTTGAGAAATTTTCTACCAGTTTTAGGAATATTTTGAGCTAAAACCATCAAAACTATAAATTATTTAATTATTTATACAATGAATACAGGATTAACAGAAGTATCGGCAGTAATATTATATGCATGAGTTTGGAATAACTTTTATTACAACTTTTATTTAAACAGTTATTTTTCAGTAATCAAACTTTGTTTCAACCCAATTTAACATTAGCTGAACATCATATTCTACTAGCCCAATGTATATTTACAAAATTCACAAGTTCACATGTTCGACCACTAGATTTAACATTACTTATTTTTTTTGACTCAGCATTGTAAAACCACACTGTATGAACTATAGAAAACCCTTCGTATACATTTCTACCTGTATGTTACTAAAAATACGATCTATTTGTTACATATTCTCTAGGTGCTTGTACTCTCTATTGCCCTGCAGCATCCCTACGAGTTGACCTAATTATTAAAGCGTTGACCTTTATCTGGATAGTTTGATTAGGAAAGATTAGTTAATATTTTGATCAAGGAAACTCGATATTGGGTCTAAGGTAGGCGTTTGGCTTCTTTTCTAAACGTACATGGTAAAGGAAATAGGATAGTTGTAGGTGGAGATCAATGAATTATTAATAAATAAACAGGGGTAAGATTTTATGTTTACGTTTAGGAATTTTAGGAAAAAATGTTTATAAAAATATCTACTTGCCTTCAGACGTGCCTCATTTCGTCTTAATTATTTTGACCTCATCTATTTGTACTCGACTTTTTTGTATCAAGTAGAGGAACAACCTGTATATAAAAATGTTAATGACCCACATTTTCTCACAAATGCAATTGAAATGTTTTCTCTACAGTGAATTCTATCCGTAGACACACTGCAGATAAAAACGCCCAATTTCAACCCTACAGAATGTAATCAAATAGCCATACAGAATGTAGTCAAATCAAGCATATGTCTAAATAAATTAAAACATTGTCTTGGAATATGAAAAATAATTATTAGATATTCACGACCGACTGCAAATTGTACTGTTTTTATTTTTATTCAAAAGTTGATAAAATTAACAAAACATTTCTATATTAACTCATTATACTCACTAAATGGTTCATTGATTGAAGTAAATCAGATATTATAAAGAGCAAATCTAAAATTTTCAATCCCTAATCGATTCCTTTCAACCCGTTTCATTAGTCCGTTAATTACCCTTTAAAAGCCCATGTTAACATCGTTCTTGGGTTATTTCAACTGCACGAAACAGGATATTTTAATGGCAGCTTTACACGTACTTTGTTGAATTTACTCGTAGTTATCCTGCAATATCTTCTTCATTTTAGCACTTCCTGTTTCAATTACTGCAAACCACGAGTACTCTTAGATCTATCCTCTTTCTAAATATAAAAAGGACACTGTCGTCTCACAAGAAAACACGCTTCACTGAAACATTTGTTCAAAAAAAAAACATCGGAAGGTTTTTCACTAGTGTTATTGAAAAACTGATTAAGCGCATCTATACATATATATTTTAATTAAAAAGCATAATAAAAATGTACCTGTCCGGAGAAATATAAATAATATAGTATTACAAATGCTGAAAAACGTCAGTTATTATTTTTACAAATAGATATACCTGTGTGATTTATGAATGCTTTGTTGATTCTTTTTACGCGAGCATGGCACTACTACCGACATAAAATTTTGATTTATCCTACTAATAATTCACGGATGATCCCGGCGTCGAGCGATGTAGCGAACACTTTAAATTTATTTCTCAATTATCAATTGGGATTTTATATTGTTGCGTTAACACCTTCATCAAGTTCTTTAGGAATGGTAAAAACAGTATTACGGAGTTTTACATTTAGCAATAATTCTTCCTGATTTATAGCGGTTTTCTGCATAAATTGAAATTGGCTGAAAAACATATTTTAATTTAAATAATATCCAATTGCTTTAACGAATTTTTAAAATTAATCAATCATGATAAAGTGAAATGCTAGAAAGGCGGAAAATATAATTATTTTATCGTCTTGATTTAACCGATAATAAATAATAATCTGTAGCTTTAGGTGCATCGTCTGCAATATTTTCCGGAATATCCATTTTATAAAATACCTGCACACTGATAACTGTGATCAATAAATGTCTAAGTATCAACAACTGTCAGAAACTCAGGAAAATGTAATCCCTACAACACCCTTGTCGCATACGTGACTGGGTACTTAATACCTCTAAAAAAAGAAACAATTATCTACTAATGCGATTCAAATGACTGGAAAGGTAATGTGATATGGTGTCCAGATTTAATGTTTCTGATACAACTCAAACTAATATGTACTTTTAATTTTGTTCCATTTATGATCATGACAATATGTATCCAGTTCTGGTCTATAAACTCAAAATATTTTTTTACGTAAGTGATACTAATAATAAAATAAATAATTACTTAATAAATTATGATAGCTTCAGGTCACTAAGGGCAAAAAGACGTGCTCCTTTAGTATATAACATAGATATTTACCGATTGTAAGGAATTTTCAATTCCAAATATCCATTTCTTATATCATCGATTAACCTCAGTCACCACACGTTGATATAGAATGTGTCTTACTCTATTATATTGCAACTCTATATAGGGACAAATGCCTTATAAAAAATTACTATCTACATATATTACTGTAGTCAATCATATTGTATGAAACTGTCGCACAAATGTAATCATTATAAATGTATTTTGTTAGAGTTCTCTAAAAAAATTTATTACTTTTATCGTAGTAAAAAATAATATCGTATTATTCCGTACGGCAATTATTTATACCTGTGCTCGAAATGGAAAGCAATTGCTATACAGGGTGATTCAGAACTTATCCAACATTTTTTTTTTAATGTTCAAGGGACTTTTACACAGGGGGCAGTTCGAAAATGATTTAAAAGTAATGAAGTAAATAAAATTTTATAACACCTATTTTATATCAGAAATTCAACTGCTTTTACCGCTATTGTTATTATATAATTAATAAAATTAATTCGTGGTTTTAATTCATAAAATAATTTGACATACCTGATGTTACAACAACTGTTCAAAATTTTGTCCACCGGCATGTAAACGCATTTGGGCCTATCTTCCACGAACTAACACAAATGTTGTCTTACTTCGCCATAACACAAATGCTTCATGATAACACAAATGTTGCCTTGCTGCACCATAAATTAAAACGATATCCATCAACTCCGAGTCGCTATACACGTAAATCATCAGAGAGATCCCCATGAACAACGTCATCATCTTTTTCTCCTTGATAGGCTAGTTGACGGCTCAGGAGAGCTGATCTCTCGCTGGGAGGATGCACAAGGGGCCCAATGGGCCTAAGTGCTGTAGCTCAGTATACCGAACTACCCTCCAAACTATTCCAGAATCCAGAACCCAGACACGTAAGCCATTCTTGACACCTGAAAAACTAATGTAAACACTATCGGGAAAATGTTAATACTAAAATCAGATTTCAGTATTCGGAATCGCCTGGAGCCACGTGGAGAGGGAGAGCATTGCGTACAGTGTACAGCAATGTAAGGGTTGTGAAGTTGTGAATACATACACGAAAGTACATTTTACAACATCACCATTTTTATTTTCAATTTATACAAATTTTTCATAGTCATGCGCAGTAAGATTTCTTTTAAGTAATAATGGTGTGGAAACAACTACTCTGCGACTACATACCCCGTCCAGCATCGAATTACACCTGCAATATCTATAAACAGCTACGATTATTATTTGTCATCAGTTAGAAAATTCTATGTCGGTACATTTAGTGTCGATATACCCCTTTTATTGTTTTCCATGTTCTCTGCAGAAGTTAGCTATACAATCGATCGAGTGGTTAGTTTAATATAAATTTATAGATGGTACAATACAGAAATCATTGAATTTATTTACAAATGACTGTAATTGCGAAGTTAGTGTAATATTGACAAAAGAGTTTTAATTTAACTACAAAACTTTTTTAATTTCGCTTTTCTTTGTAGTTTATTAATACATATTTACCAAGTAATTTAAGTCTGACATCTAGCGGCACAATTATCAACCTCCGTAGAATATGGCGGTTACAAACAATCCCAGTCAAAATCGGATTTAAAATAATGCCTCAAAACAATTTCTATGAAAACTGTAAACATTTGCAAATTGTGGATATGACTGTCTGTTCTATATAAATTATAGATGGCTTACTATACTTATTCTTTAAAATCTCTTATGGAGAATTTCTTTTAAAGTGTGCTATATCCGATGGGCGATCCAGAGGGCTGTTTAGGCAAACAAACAAAATCGGAAACTCGTCACACACCCGAACAACTAATTCTGGTATTCCACATTCACGGTTGTGCGTAAACTTGCGTGAACGGGTATAAACCAATCGCTCAAATTGATTTGTGCAGACGAGCTTATCAAAATATTGACAACTCGTGCGGAACAAATTGCTTTCTAAATTCTCAGGATGCGATGTTTATACAAGACGCCTTCAAACAAGTTCTTGCTTCTTCAACCATTACCACGAAAGTAAGGAGCTGGAGCCAGTAGTTAGTTTATTTATATTTTTATAAGATCCGTCCCAGATCCCCTTCGTTAGCGACTGCCGCAAATATTTTCAGTTGCCATCACGTTCAGAGTTTTTCTTTTCTGTTTTTTCCTACAACACAACGACGTAAACCTTTGGCATCGTTACGAAAAATATTTTTTAAGCACTGATCTTTTAGGGAAAAAATTCATGTGTAATTAATTTTATCAGAACAGGAAGACATAATTTTGTTTACAAAATCCACAAATAAAATTTGTCGTACAAATTTATCTCTTTAAAATTAACATTAAGTATTTGTAAAGATACCATTTCTTAAAGTACGAGGTGGTCCAATTTAGATAATTTTTAGAGGTTTCTTTCTATGTTCTCTTTATACAAGGTGATTCAGAATTTAACCTAAATAAAATTTTTGAATGTACCTACAGAGGACTCTTAAAAATACAATTTTGTAAAAAACATCAAAAAGGGCAGTTCGAAAATGATTTAAAAATACACTTAAAACCTGACCTTACACAAGTTGCTATACATTAAGCCATTTTTGACACTTGAAAAACTAATATAAACACTATCACAAAACTAAAATCGAATTTCAGTATTCGGAATCGCCCTATCACATGGAGAGAGAGTGTATTGCGCACAGCACACAAGGCGAATGACGCTACAGACTTCAATAGCCGATCTTTGTAAGGGTTGAATATACTACAACTTCAATATTTTTTTTCTCGGAAACTATAAGGGTTTTACGAACATTTTTTTACTGCAAAACATGCAGTCGACGACCGGCATGGCGGCAAAGTGTAATAAAAATGAACGGACAAAAAATTGAAAGAATATCTTTCCCAAGGAAAGAAATAAATAAAATTTCATAACACCTATTTTATATATAGAGCTTTTGTAAATAAATGCGAAATATTTTAGGTGGTTGCCGAAGTTATTTTGTGAAAAAAAATCCATATAAACGTAGAACGTAATATGCTTCGTTTCTGAGATACAGTGTTTAAATATTAATTTTTTATTTATTTTTATTTTTATTAGTTTAAAGAGATTTAAAGATATTGACTCGAAATTTGAAAAACTCTTTGGAGGGATAAATGTGCTTTTTTTTGGGGTGATCCGAATATTTCTACTTGCATCAGTGGCGTTTGTGCGGGAATGCCACAATAAAAAAATGGTACGCCACTGACTTTTTCCCGTTTTGATATTTTTTCAGGAATCCGCCATCAATTCTGAATGAACTTGGTCTCTTCAATTTTTTTCGTAGGATGCACCGTTTTTGAGAAAAAAATTAGAACATATTTTATTCCAAGTTGTGTATTTTAAATTTCTATTAATACATTTATCTACTAGGTTGCTGTCAATATTTCTAAATAAAATGCAACCATCAAATTTCGAGTAAATATCTTTAAAATTCTTTGAAATAATTAATAAAAATAAATAAAAAATTAAAATTTTAACTCTAATTTTTTTACGATATTGACTCCATTTTCCATGATGCATCTACTCCCAAATTTCTTTGGATAAGTTGTGAATCACCCTGTATATTCGCACAAAATATGGCACTACAGAATAATATTTATTTTAAATAGTAAAGTTAACAAAATGCGTAAAAACACTTGTCCTACAAGTTTGGAGTTTGAACAAGTTTACATCACAGTGATTCTGTTAAAAACACAATACTACGCGTTTTTCTAATTTTTCTATGGTAGAATTTCGTAACCTATTAATACATTTTTTCAAAAGACCGAAAAAAACAGAGTAAGATTTAATGAGTTGTTTTCAAACTCTTCCAAACGCTGACAACACCGATTTTTACTGACATAAAATAAAGCCAAACCAAATCTAGACAAAGATTGAAACTGAGAAAGAGAACGAGTACGACCCTGTTAAGAGCCAGACCTACCGAACTCTAAAAAGTTAGACACACAGCATCGCACAGGGATTTGATTGTCCATGTAGCACAGCAGTTCTCAAAACGTACATGTGAGTATGAGCAAATTTAAAAATAAATATCTCCATAAACCTGTGACAATACATGTAAAAAGACTTGCCAATGAAAAACCATTGTCCCAGTTATTATATTTTTGTCTATTTGCTCCAGAAATAAGTGCGTCTCTTGGAGAAGTTTGGAATTTAGGCCACCCTGTACAATCCCGTCTAACGAACTGATTCAGTCCGAATCATTCAATTGGTTCTGTATCAAGTTTGTCGGACTGCTCAATTTTTCTCAATTGATTTAGAGTTTGATATTTACACAAGTCCGTTTCGAGGGCACCTCATAACTTCATTTTTGTTGGAGTTTGTTGTGGAAAAGGCGTATATCGCTGATATTAATATCCTTCATGTAATTACATCAAAAAACTGGAAAGTCGAAGAATGAAAGCTAAAGACATTCTTGCAGGAGGGGAGGTTTTTTTGTCTTAAGTAAATATTGCTATAATATAAAATTTAAAAAAACGAACACGAAATTCAGTGGGTAAGTTATGGCTGTCATAAGATAAACGACCTAAATTAATAATTATTAACCCTCCCGTCGAGAGAAGGCAACTGTTTTCTCCACTGTGGAAAACTCATTAGTCTTTGTGTGTTACTGTAAACGCTACGATTCGACCTCAACAGTAGTTTCACCACCAGACCGGTTGGTGCAAATTGAACAGGTCATATTTTTATAAAACAGTTTGAGACATCGATTTCAGGGGATGATTTTCAGGCCCACAAAGAGAACTTTCATGAAAAAATTCGGAACAAAATTTGCGCAATAAGAAATACAGATATCCGGTCTTTTGTTTCGTCGAAATTTTCATTTTTCGATAACTTACAGCATTATGAATTTTGAAAAATAGGATGTTAGTCTCAAATAAGAATTTAAATAAATGAATAATAATAAAAATAAATAAATAAAATGTATAACTATGAAGCCTAATAATTGTATCCGCCAATTAATTACGAAGAAAAAATATTTTGCATATACAGGGTGTATCACGAAGAGGGCCCAGGGGATTATCTCAAAAAGTATTCAAAATTGAAGTCTGAAAATTTATATATAGGGGTTTATCAAAAAGATATATTCAATGAAAATAGTGTCAACTTTGAACTTTAATGTCACAATATTGGCCATACGTTTTTAAACGCTCTGTATGAATTTTTGCAAATTTGACATAAACTGATTGTATTCCAATGTTTTTAAATGATCCGTGCCAAATTTCATTAATAAATAAGGCAAAATGTCGGAGTTATTCTATTTTCAAAAATGACTTACATACCTCAATTTTTTTTCGAAAATTAATAATAACTTGAAAACTGTCACATTTTGGCCCATAATACCTTATATGAAAATAGTCTAGAATTTACCGTAGAATTAAAAAATACATAGATATATACAGAGGTGATGATGACTTTCGGTATAACAGGAAGTGCGAGGAAGTTGAAACTATTTTCAATCAATAGATCTTCTTGATAAACCCCTGTATACAAATTTTCAGATTTCAATTCTGACCACTTTTTGAGATAATCCTACTGGGCCCTCTTCGTGGCACACCCTGTACATATATGTAGTTATTGTGATGACGGGGTTGGCAACCCCTATTTTAATGCCGTGACCTATGTGTCTCGTCCCATTTACAGACTTACATTGAATTTCCTCCCAAGAATATTTGACCTGTCCTTGTAGTTCTCGGACAAGGCTTTGTGGGGGTGGACCCGCTATCTTGACTTCTAGGACCGGCTTAATGTTTATTTCGGTTCTTGTTGTCGCGACGAAGCTTTTGTAGAAGCGGTTCCGTCCGTAGCGGTCTTATAAGTAATCACTGCGAAATTTTCTCATTTTTTTCTTGTAGAAGCAGAACATTGGTTTCGACTGCGGTAAACCATCATATCCCGCAGTCATTTTACGAGAGAACTTCATTACTCGCTGCAAATTCTCATTTCGCGAGCTAAGACCTTCTCGGTAATAACGATCGAGTTTATGATTAATTTAAATGCTACTGCAAATGCTTTGGTAATAGTCCGTAAAAAATACATCACCCTAAAGACTCCATTACCTCGTTAAAATATGTTTTAAATTACTTCTGGGTGTATCTCGCCCGCCGCAGATGCGTTAATGGGCAATTTCTCGGATTTTAAAAATATAATTCGACAAATTACTGCTTATGAAATGATTCCCGGTGCTGATAAGTTCTTCAATTAACCTGGGATTTAGTTGTAGGGAGTCCCAGTTTTGATTTATTTTCTCTCGTTTCTATACAGAATGATTCAAAAAATACGAGACTGACTTCTTCTGAGCAGAAAAACGAAAATGACCGTTACCAAGGTCAGGCGCATGTCTAAAATAGTTGAAGTTTTTAATAGTTTTTACTAATGGTGTCGGGGCATCAACTATTACTACTTCACATTTAAATAATTCCACTATCCGCGTTATTGTACAATAAATAACATATCTGCCTCTGATCTGAAGCTTGGCATCGATCAATTTATTCGAAACATATCTAGCGGCACCTTAATGCCTGTCTTGTCGGCCTGGCGTGCTAGCACAATCCAGGTGTCTTGCTGAAGGATATTTGCCGTCCATTTCATTGTCGTTTGTGTGTGTTTGAGTTTGACGCTGCTTGGTCGAGTGTATGGCACATGTTTTTATTTATTTGATTGTCGCCATTTTATACATTCTTTCATATTTTGTATCGGTTACTTAAGTTCAGTAAATGTTTTCTTTTCTTCTGCCTCTTGTTTCAAGTTTTTGTTTTCTTTAGGAGAATTATAGCCACAAATCTTTTTACATATTTTAAAGTGGAATTTATTAGACGAATCAAGAAGTAAGTATATTCTCACTACAAAATGTACTGCTCAGTTTCAAATTACTGTTTGCATCCTGTTGTAATTATAAAGTTTCTGATACTTTAAAGACTTTGCCAACTCCGTTTTAAATGTTTCATTTTGGCTATTTGTATGGCCTCAAAACTTCAGTTAAAGAATGGATGAACTTTCAGTATATCTGTGAGGGTAATATGTATAGTATATATTTTTTAAGAAATTGTTTACTTTGGAAACCTGGTTACAAATTGTATATTCCTAAAAAATAACAAAAAGAATACATATTTTAAACAATTCAAAGTGATTTCAGCCGCAAAAACTTCACAGAAAACTTAGAATCAACAGTTTCTGAATATTCTCCCTTCCAATTTTGAGCAAATACCTGTATTATTTTTTATATTATACAATACAAAATAAACCCTATTTTCCTCGTGTTCAATTTGGGGATATTACCTGAGGCAGCCAAATTCAATTTGTTCATATTGTGTGTGGATGCAGGGACATGATCTAAATCAAACCATGTCAGCGCGACGTATTATATTTGTTCTACTCATCGTAAAACATTGCCAATCTTCGCCTGGGAAACGGTATAAACCTAATTTGAATAATATTAGATGAAATTTGAAACACCTGGCAACGATATTAAACGCTACCTAAATCCAAAGCTTGCCAGCATACAACGGGAAACATTTTTTATGATTGATAGAAACAGAATATAACCTGTAAGTAAAAGATTATCGAAGAAGCTGTCGGTCAACATAAAATCACAAAACAACATGGTAACCTGAAGATATTTGTGATGATTTAGTGATAAAAAGTAATAATTGATAAAATAGTACTCTATGTAGTAAAATCGTGTTAGAAAAATAATTTTTACAAAGCTTGGCATATGATATTGTAACACTAACAAGAAAAAATGCTCTAATCATACAGATAGTCTTAGTAAAGCTTTATATTGGTCGATATCTCTCGGTAAACACACTAGGATTTAAAAAGCTTTATTCAAAGACTCCTAAAAATACAGGAAGGTAACAACAAATCGTTCCACTTCACAAAATTTAAACAATTTCCTATTTTTCTGCGATGGACTTTATTAACACTTGCTGTGAAATACGAACCGTTGAAAAGGCAGGGAATATCCTGACGATCAAAGGATCCCACAAAATTCTCTGCATTCCTTTCGGCGTTGCCTGCAAAATCACGAATTTTAAAATATCCGGATGTGCCCAAAAAGAAAACTACATTTTACACCGTTTATATCAACTATTTTTATTTTCGTCAACGTTGTATTACCCCTGCAATTCATACTAGTCAGTAGTGTTGTTATATTATCAAAGAAAATTTAAAGTAAACACATTTAATTAATTTTCCGTCAGCACTATTTCTCATCAAGCACCCCATTACGGTTCATACCATTTTTTTTGTATTTCGATGTTCTCCACACAAACTATTACGTCATCCATTATTATAGTGAAAACTAATGATATAATTTTATAAATGTTAAGTGGTACTTTACTTGAGTAATGGAAGTAAATAACATCTGTAATTTTATATATCATATTTGTAGGAGCTTCTATAGCTAGTCATATGCTTAATGTCTTCCATTTGTATTTATAGGACCCAATGTATGAATATTTTTCATCACCAATGGACAAAATATGGACTGTAGTTAAGTCAGCTATCAGATTTAATATAGAACACAAGAAATGAAATCTTTCAGGGGGTTTAAAGCAAAAAGTGTGTGCCACAAAATAGATCCCTATATTTTGCTGGAGTATTTGCATTCAAAAACAAATACAAACATACGATAAAACAATAAAATATATTGAATTTTATATTATGTAAATTAGAAATGGCATCAAATATTTGAAAACAAATACGTTTTACGTGACCACAGTATAAATTGGTTTGGTCGATCAGCTTCCTATACTCGCACATATTGAAAGGAATAAAATTATCTTAGTTTGCTCCACAGCATAGTTTGACTTTCAAATTTACTGGCCAATCGTCAACATTTGCTTTTGCCGATACGGACCTAAACAATTTGCGTCCATATGCTACAGTGCACACAAAACTTGTGTTTGATTTTATGTAAAATAAAAATAAAGGTTTCGGGAACCGAAAAAGGAAAGTTGAATATATTCTCAATATCTTCAACGCAACAAATTTAACCCATGTTTGATCTATGTTGCTTGATCACATCCAAATTGTTTATCTTAAAAGGTATGTTTAACACAACTGCTTTGCTTTAACTTTATGAATCACCTTAACAGTACAAAATTTGACTATAAAAAATTAGTTTCCATATCGATCGATTCGCTGGCTGCAACCGATAACTCGGATGCAAAGTTATTCATGTATGCAGACTGATACCACCTCCAAGCGGTCGGCTTTAACTTGTTGAAATAAATCTCTTTAATTTCCGTGACTAATTTGATCATGTTAATGAAAACTTCATTCAGAGCTCCACCGTTCGCCCGAACCAGATGTCTTAAATTACCCGATAAATTTACACTTTATATTAACGCCGGGGGCCTAATGTTTACGGGCGCCCCCTCATCCCTGATTGTTCTTTTAAACCCGCCTTTTCTAACGCTTATAACGTCTGAGTGAGATGGAGAGTATTTACAGTGATTGAGACATTTGACCCCTATCTATTTTGCCCATACCGGGTTTTTAAAAATTATACAATACTTCAGCGTCAAAATGGCGCCATAGGCGTATCATTTTAGGGGTTTCCGAAAATTGTTAAATGTAGAACAACAGAAAGACATATCGATTTTGGTGAAAACTGGAGTATGTAGTCAGTAATTCTACCTTCGTGGGCAAAGACAGTTTATTTTATTATCAACAGTTTACATTTTCCCTAGTCATTTCCGTTTATTTCGATATGCTGCATTACTTTTTACAACTGCTTGTCCGTAAATTAATATATTCCATATCTTTAAAACATTGATGATGGACTATAAACAATACACAATTCAATTAATATAAAAATAACACCCGGCAATGAAAATTTCAAAATATCTACAATCTTAACAACAGACTGTGCCGAAAGGGGCTCGCAAGAAATCAAATTAAAGTACGTACTCCCTTTCCTCCTCCCACTTTTCATTTGTTTGCCAAATGAAAAAGATAACATCTATGCCTGGCTGTAACTAATGTTTTCTTACGCGTTGTGATGAATTGAAGACGCTTTAAAAAGAAAGCAGTAAAGTGCAGGCTAAGCGAAGATATTCCGACAAAAGTTTTATATCTTTCAGTCCAATTGCTTGCACAATGAAAGGAATACGACGAACTAAACTAATGCTAATTCAGTTTAAATGTTACAAATGAGTGTTGCTCATCTAGAATGTGACAACTTCAATATACATATAGAAGTTTTGACTGTCCTAATTTTAACAGACGATAGAATACATTAAAATAAACAAAAAAACCTTATATGGCATGGATCCTAAACTCAACCATTTACGAGAAAAAAATTATCAAAATCAACAACTTGATGTGCAAAACAACCAACAATACACAATTCAGTTGGTATCTGAAATTTAACAGTCGAAGACTTGCGAGAACGAATTTTTGGCGCTGCCCATCAAATAAGGATAAATCCGGGTATTTTCCAGCGAGTGTGCTCAATTCAAATCCTCTATTACTTTTGAGACACCCTTTATCTTTAGCTGAGATTTAAATGCTGGCAGAATTAATCGTCCGAAAATAAAGGTACCTTTTAAAAAGTTAGTGTAGCTCGTGTAATGAAAATCACTTCTCCAAAATAATTCTCAAAACTTTCGGGGCTATAAAACGCCACTTTAAAGTGTCTATCCTTGAAGTTATTAGCAGAAGTTTAGAAAATAAGCGGTAATAACCCTTTATCAAACATAATCGGTATCATAAAAGTATATTTTACTTTTACAGACGTGTACCGTGCTAAATTGGATAAACTTCAAGTCCTGCGAATAGAATTTCCACTTACTCCTTTGCTGGGAAACCTCTACAGAAGGATAATCCTCTTGTCTATGCGAAAATATTATTTGCATATATAAATTCAAATCATGTCCGAGCTTTATAGAAAAGTTGGATTCGTAGAACCCAAATCCACATCCTTTGTTTTAAATCCGAAAGTTTTATACTAATTTGCAAAAAGTTGTGTCCTTAACGTAAGTAAATTCTCGGTAATGAGTTTTTTCGTCGGTATCGGTGGGGGCTGGAACAATAACAACTCTTAAATAACTTCGCTTTGTTACAGAGCAACTAATGCGTAAAACTTCTGTAAACGATTTGCACTGGGAATGGGAAAATTATTAAAATAGAAGTTTCGCGATGCAATCCTCTCTACTTTTGCTTCAGCCGAACACATTTAGAATTCGACTGGCGACCAGTAATTACGTTTTAGTTTACCTACCAGGTATAAGCAATTACAGCAAAGTAAGCTCGTACTTTGCTATACCCAATAAAGTAAATCAAACGGTTTTCCTAAATTTTCATTAAATGAAGTTATCAGGCATCGTTAAATGACAATTTTGTGAATAACGACGTCACTTCAAAACTCACTAGCACATCTTCTAGGTCTAGTTGTATTCCCTAGATATTGTTTTGCCTTATTGTCATTAATGGTTTGTGTAAGATGCCTAATTAGGTATAATAATTAAGAATTGGTGAATTTGCTGTTGATTTACAGTGAATGTAGACAAAATGCTGCGCCCACAGAACTAAAGCTACAATCGTTCAAGGACTTTACTAGTTCTTCTTGTATTAAGTAACTTTAAATGTTCATCAGAGGATATAGCATTCATTTGATGGGGCTTCACGTCGTGCTGTACAAAAATGGTCAATGCGTTCTCGTTTTCCGGACTTAAAAAAATAGTTCTTAAGTCTCTATAAACACCCTATATGTATACAAACCGGATATAGTGAAATTATTACAAATTGTTGCAATATATGACACTAGTTTGAATAAAGACCAACATCAAATTCAACCGTGATAAACTTTATAAAAATAACATTGCATTGCATTTTAAGAATTAATGCTCTGTTGAATTCTATTATACATATTTCAATCGATTTTCGAACATGCCAGTAAAACATTTTATTTTTATCATATGCCCTGCTGAACTATACACCCCTCTGTGACCGCTTTATCGTCTTCAATATGCTGTTACAACGATATTGGCTGTATCTGCCACAATAGTGCATGCTAGCAGCTTGACCAAGAATTTTCTCTTTTGCAGTCGACACACACCTTTATGATTGAACAATTTTCTGTGGAATTTTTCGATGAGCTTAATGCTATCAAACTGAATAAAACATAAAATACTACCCATGCCTATAGACCAACACGAAGTGGCAATAAAGTCCACCTTGAGATTGAAAATAGGTTAAGGGTGGAGGAGAGTACAATGAGTCATAATAATTTTCAGCGATATGTTATAGAAATATTATTTAAATGGTAATACATATAGTAATAATAGTTATTTATTGTGTAAGTGTTTCAAGTAGCATTTTATCCACGCAATAATGTTTAAACGCATAAAATATTTGCACGACTTGATATTTCTTATTAGTACTCAACGAAATGTGGTAGGTTTTGTTATACTACTAGTTGCTATGATAGGTTGATTATTATCAATTATTTAATATACAATTCTATCTGAATTTGGTAAAAATGCAAGAAATTGTGTGCAGGGAAAATCGGAGAGTAATGAGAATAAATGAAGAAGTCATGCTGCAGTATTTTTTGAATTTGAAGAAAAAATAAGCAATTTCATCTATGTGGTCGAAGCATTAGATATTGAAGGCAATTATAAAGGTCTACAAAAATATAGATGCTAATGGAAAAATATAACAAGCATACTGCTTACTTGAAGAGTGAATCGAGAGGATACAAAGCAAAAAAAAGCTGCAGTATTGGAAAGAGCACATATTGGAGAATTTTTGACTGGGGCTTCCCATAAATAATATTTAATGGTTAAGGTAATATCTCTTTACCTTTTACATGTTGTTAGGTATATGGTGCCTATCGATGCTGCGAATTGACAAATTTGAAAATTAATGACATACAGGACGTTAGCAGTTACCTACTTGTTTCAATACCTGACACCAAGACGGGCATTTCAAGAAAATTTACAATTATAGAAGGATTTTGGGTGAATGCCGTTGTAATATGCAGAAAATATATTTCTCTGCGCTCAATTCGCCTAACACAAAACTGATTCTTTTAAGATACGTCAATCAAAAATATACTTCTCAGCCTGCTGGACTCAACACATTGGCGAAGGTAGATGTTATGTGTTCCGGAAATGATGGCAACAATGCTACAAGTGTTGTTATTAACAGAAAGGAAATTAAATGGGATAAAACAAAAAACGAAATGTCTATTACTATAAATGCAAATGTTAATGTTAATAAGTAAATAAATTAAATTTGATTTACTATAGGTTTATTATTTTTTCATTATTCTACTAGTGGAATAAAGTTACTTTATTCCACTAGTGGATAAAGTATCATTTTGGACGGTTCATATATGTTGATAAAAGTCCGATTATAAGGTGATTGTGGATAAACATTTTATAAAATATTGCCATACGAAGTTTTTACTAATTACCGTGTGTCCTGGTCATCGAAACGACGGGTCCTCATTACTCACACAGCCTACCATAATCTATTATAACTAATTCGTCCTGTTGTGGGTTGTATAGAGCCTACGTGATATATCTAGGAGACGCAATAATTGCTTTTGTGGGTAGAGGGTATAAGTAATGATCAAACTTAAAATCTGACTTAGATATATATGCCTATCACTGCGTACAATCATTAGAGGTATACAAAAGAGAGGGTCGCTACAAAATATTTAACAAGTTTAGCTTTTATTTGACATTTTTCTCCCTTCAAAAAAAAATAATAATAATAATTAGAGCAAAATTAAAAAAATAAAATAGAAGTTGTGAATAATACTAGAAATTGGACTGTGAAATAAAATTGCAGACGTTGAAAATTGCACGATGAACAGATAATATATGTATTGCGATTCAGTTTTTTAGTAGTAGTAAGGAAGAAATTTACAGCAAAAGTTTGAATTATTTTGACATTATAAAAATTGCATATTCTTTTTGTTACGGACGTTTTTTTAAATTCTATAATCCCCAAATTAATTCGAATTGCTGCCGCTAACGGTCGACCAATTCATTATAGATTTATTTAAATTAAATTAAATAAAACCAAAATGCGTTCCAAATTACAAAAAAGGCATACGCGCTTAACGCCTACGGTTTTTTTCCATCTCCCCTAGGCTTTCCAGGCACGTTCCAATAGCTCTAATTACCTTTAGAGTAAATTGATATTTAAATTCACAAACAGCTCTTTAATTCAGCCAGCAGATAAAACACGCCGCTATTCCATCGGAACAGGAAGTGGAATTTCCAATAATTATATTTGTAATAATAATAAAACCAAGTGTGAATTCTAATGTGTTTGTAATACGGTTTTAGTTCAGCTATGCGAAATTAAATTTGCATGCTGCATCATGTATGTACCTATTCGAAATATCCAAATACGGTTGTATATTAAACGTCAATATATTGCGCGGGAAATCTAGCCGCATGTCAAAAATGAAGAATTAAAAAGACAAGCTTTAATTTAAAGATACAGAAGCGTTCTTCCTATTAATTTATCACTTATATTCACAATCTTTTAATTAACAAAACAAAAATAAAATAATCAACTAAAGGAACATCAACATTAGGTATCTGCTTGTAATAAAATTTCTACACAGACTTATAACAAGGTACATTAAAAAAATAAGAATGTCAAAGTAAACTAAAGCCTTAAAAACTTAAAATAAATAAATCATGAGCTAGTCGAGAAACCACACAAGAACTTAAGACGCGCGTGATTTTTAAATTTCTCGATTTTTCGACATTTTTTTCTCGCTTCGAGAAGTCTCGACCAGAAACCCTACCGGTGACTGAACTGGAGCGGTCAAATCATTTTGAGGAAAATGTGACAATTAGCAAACGCGAGGGGAATAATTATCCAGATTTTATAAGTGTTACTACAATTACTATAAATATTCATCCATAATAATTAATAAAATGTAATGTTCATCAAATATTTCTATTTATTTGTTCATAAAATATGCATTTATAACGTGAAATCGCTTTTCTTCACTCCTACGGTAAAATCCACTTACCTCGTTAAAAACAATGTATTAATAGTCTATTACTATAGTGCGAGCAGATAAAAATATTTTTTTCAGTAGAGTACTTTAATTTTTAAGGTAAATGCACTAGAATATCCACATCACTAGTTTAAAATCTCTAACTGATTTGTTTCAACTTACTTCATTGAACAGAATGTGACTAGAGTTTAAAAAATTAAACCTAGAAACATTGTACAATTTATTGTAAAGCATTTAAAATATTATCATATATTCTTTCACGTAAGAAATGGCATTACAGATCATCAACATGGCTTCTTCAAAAGAATATCTATTGTTTCTAAATTTCTTTGTATACCTCGGTTTATTATTGAAGCTATCAGTGACAAACTTCAGGTAGACGTAGTTCACATGGATGTCACAGAAGGTTATGACATACTTGATCAATTTTTTAAATTTTACTACTTGTTTTCTCTGCTTCAACCAATATTGTCGAATAATCAACATTCTAAGAAATTTATAGTAACATCAGGTGTGCCCTAAGATTCGATGCTGGGGCCTCTCTTTTCAATCGTTGTATTAATGATACAGTTGTTGAAATTTATATTAACAACTGTATATGATGATGATATGAAAATGTATAGCAGAATTAATTACATTAACGAATGTTTAAAATTGACAAAAATAACACTTGGTGTATAAAACAAAATAAGTTTGAATTCAGTTACCCATGGAGAACTAGATACTTAGAAGACCTCAAATATTCCGTGATCTAAACGTAATTTATGTCAATAAATTCACTTTTCATAAACTGGTTGCTACAGTTAACACTGGGATTTATATTACGCTGTCTTCGTAATTTTACTACTATCACTGTAAGAATGTTATATCAGCCTTTTGTTAGATCCAAATTCAAATATTTTCTGCCGTTTGAAGTCCTAATTATAAATTGAATAATGTATGGTGTTTATGCTGTATTGTGTTGCACTCAATGCGATCTGTTAAATAAATATTCAGTTCAAGTTTAGAGTTAGATAGAACAGTTGCAGAGCAAATTTTTCTTTATAAATTAATACATATGATTGAATGTCCTTCACTTCTCAGTTTATTAAACCGCAAACTCTCCCTTTTCCAAATGTGTGAAAACTAAAATTAAATTTGTACTTTATACCAACTTAATATATGTACATATTATCTTTTCAGAAGATTCTATTCAACCAATCAACAGCCGCATTTTCTCGAACTTAGACGTAGCTGTTTGTCATTATTCATTATCAATAAGTAATTACATTTTTTTTGTAGAATTACTGTTAAATAATGGGTATTTCTATAAATTTGTTTATTTTCCGTATTGCTGAACCGTTGCTGTACTCCTGGTTAATACCTTGTTTATCATTGAACAGAATAGCTTTCACTCTGACAACTGCCTTTAGACACCGAATAACCCATGACGAATTAACGTTCGACATCCTGGTTTTAATTAAGAGTTAGACGTCGCCAGCAATGGAGTTTATTGCAAATTTCGGCATCATCCGATTAAAGGACAGTGACGAATACACTACCTATGTTTAAACTTCATAATTTTAAGATCCCAAAAACAAGTTCTGTTGAGCTTCCTCAGCTGCATTTCAAAGTTTTTATCGCATCGCCTTTGCCAACAACCGAATACCAGCTAAAGGCACCCTGACCTCACAATACAAAGGATATGTGCACTGTTCGGTGCATTTCATTATGTACACGATGGATTAATACGTTTTGGAGAATCTAGTATCTAGATTTAAGACCCGTTTAATTAAAACAGACAATTGAATGTCTTATTGGTACACCAGCCGTCTATCTACACAAAGGATAACTCGCGCATACAGAACGGAAAAAAACACATCCCGTATTGCAATTTAATCTGTTAATTAATCATTGGATTTTATGAAAAATGTAATACGCGAGTGTGTATTGATTTACACTCGAGCCAGCGCTCCAAACAAATTTCTAAAAAAAGGACAAATAACGAAACTTGATAATCACTTATAATAAGTTCGAAATGAATTCGAATCCCCGCTCGTCCAACTTGTTGGTATAAAGCGACACATAACGGTGATCCGCCTCATTTAAAATTTGTTATGCATCCAAAGCACCGTTTTAGTTTCAGCGTACAATTCAATTAAAGGCGGCCACGACTGGCAACAAATACGCAATCTGCATTAATTTGCATGGAGCTTCTCTTATTTTGAAGCGGGACAGGGGAAAGACAGGGCTACACGCTGGCACGGATGTATTCATTGGCTTTTGGTGGCACCGTTTGGATGACATCCTCAAATACGTCAAGAAGAAATAGTCAGAGAAACAATGACAGTAGAAAATTGAAGAGATCTAGCCACCTCTAGCGGGAAACGCAGAAATTAATGTATTTAGTGAATCCTACTTAATAAATCGATCTTTGATTGAGATACACTATATTTCAGCATTGGATAATGATTTCAAAAAATAGATGCAGCAACCTCCTTGTCTGGCTTAATGACGTCATGCACGCAAAATAAAATTTCAAATGAAAAATAAGAATTTTATTCTTTTTGGAGTTTTCCCAAGCATTCTGTATATTTTTAAAGTGAACCATTTCATTTCCATTACAAAATTATTTTCTCTGGCCCCCACAGATCCAGAAATAAGTAATTTTTGGCCTTTGCTGAAATATCCTGATAACACTTTATCCAAATTTTGATAATCCCTTAGTTCCCTTCATTTTACTGTTAGGGACTTAACCCAATAATATCTTAAACCGCCCTTATATCCGGCCTTCAACTTTCAGCACTCTTTTAATTAACACAGTCAGCATCGTTGCGCAACGACATCATTTTTATAACCAGATGATTACACATTTTTCCTTTCTTTTATGTGTGAGCCCCCCGCCAACTGCCTACGACTGCTTTTCATTAATCCACTGAATTATTTCTAAGTCCGTCACGGGAGTAGACTGGCATTGAATGTAATGGTGCGGTTTTGATCTTGCCGTAACAATATCGACTAAACAATTATATATATTATTCTATATTTGTGCAGTTAGGACGTAATACAAGTAGTTGGAAGTTGCACAATGTGCACGTGAAAAAATATTTAAATATTTACATAATTTCAAACATCTATAATTAATTTGTAGTATTGAAGAAATTAAATCTTGTAACTACTGTTAGTTGTCTCCCCCTCCCTTAGGAAGCGATTTTACTCAAATCGGCATAAAAACATCTAAAGGTGTTGTCGTTGTCGGTACAGTTTCTGGACACCCTCACTCCCTGTATAATAAATATTTGTAGTAAAAATACAAGTATATTCTTAAAAATACATGAAATCTAACAAAGAATTATTACATTGACCAAATGACCCTATTTAAAAATGCCAATGCTCGTCAGTAACTGGCTAATTTTTGCTGTTAATTCATTGATGTAGAACCTTTTAACTTTTTTATTACAAAAAATAAAACGGTGCAGCTAATGCAACGGATTTGAGGAACAATAAGTTTATTAGTTTTCAACTTTACGTCCTATGTCCATTATGATATACATATTATGTGCATTATGCATGCTTTCCATATGCAAAATGCAATGTAATGGACAATAGATTTCTAGCATAGTAATTGAAGTAATTATCTAATAAAGTCAGTATTACACTATTAAAAGCCTATCACGGTATCCAAGCAAAACAAAGGAAAAAAGAAACATGTTAAACTGCCCTGTGTTTCCATGAAAATGCTTGTTTCTCGTATTTAATTCTTTTTAATACAATATGCATTAATATTGTTAAAAACAATTAAATTATAAATGAAAGAATTAATCATTAAAAGACGAACATAAATATTTAATACCTACTTATTTAGTAAAGGTCTCAAAAAGATATCTTTGTTGCAGCAATAATGCGCTATGTACCAACACCAACCGTCAGTCTGGGCAAGATGTTTTGGGCAGCCCTGCTAGCCTGTTGCCTGCAAATCAGCGTGGTCGTGTTGGCCGATGACTCGTCGGCCGCCAAATCCGGGGATGAAAATCTACAGGTGAGATTTGTCTTAAAAGGTCCATCCGTGCCTGTCTACGATCGTACGGGTACGGATAAGCCTCGTATTTGCGCTGCGAAATATGAAATGTCATATCTCCATGGGAAATGACACACTTCATCGGCATTATCGGCGTGTTTCGAGATATTTTCTGGGCTAACTCGCTTTTATGAGGTGCGAGACACTTCTTTAATCAACGTAGGGGTGAGATTGTATCTGCGTTTCGGTTTCTCCCAAGTTTTTGCTTTAAAACACTTGAAATTGTCTTTAAATTAAAAATCTGTAGAAGCAACATACGGTAACTGAGATTTTAATTTACAATATATTTTTTTATTACAGACAGAAGTCGAGTAGAGAGCAGAGAAAATATTACCGTTCATACAAAAATTGTGAGGTTAAAACGAATAAGAGCTTTCGATTTATCTGATCTAAGAGAATTTTTAACTGACCCCTTTTGTTTTACTATCAGTTAAATTGAAAAAAGCAAAATATTTAATAACATATCGCTTCCTTCTATATGTATTAGTTATCATAGTAACATTTTCATCGTTAACCTACTTAAAAATTGAGATTTGTTCAAAGAAATAACAGTCATATATTAAATAATAGCGAAAGATTCTATTCCGTACATCCGTTTGATTTGCGAGCGTCATGCCGATTCTGAGATTTGCATTTAGATTAATGCTTTGCGAATTAATTTTCCGTTACAAAATCTCACTAAAATGGAATCGGATGGATGCGGAAACAGATTCGAATGGCTGTTATGATTAGGATAACGACGAATGGGTAGAAAGTGACATTCATTCGAATTAATCTAAATTTATTTCTGTACGAAGAAATGTTCACCTGCAATATGATTGTAAAACTGCGAATAATAAGTCAGGATTTTCTCGAAAACGCAACGCACGCTTATGTCCTTTTGTCTTCTTTAATAAGGAATTGTTATCATTGTTAGTTTAAAATGATCTCTTATGCTTATGCTTAATAATGATTAGTCAAAAACAAGGCACAAAAGAAAAGAAGTGAAGTCTCAACGTCAACTGTGACAGTTACCGATAGATGACGCTACCAATCAAATTGTTGGGACACCATTGCGTGTAGACATCCATAGACTGAATTTTAGGAGGATATACCAGAGCCAGTATATGAACATATACTGGCTCTGTGGTATACAATATGTCTGAGCCATCTAGTAGACATTGTCAAAACTAGTCGCTTTTATAACAATGAAATAACTTAACTCATCAAGTAAAATTATTTCTGCTATGTTGAGATTGTAGCTTATATGTTAGATTATATAGATTGTGATGATGAACAATGAAACGGCTTTATTATTTTTACATAATACTCTTGTATAACATTATTTTAATGAAACACATCCTGTCGTAGATCGACAGTTTTTTCTATAGGCATTGGTATTCAAAACGTACAAGTTTTATATCCCACATCACAAATTTATTATATTTAGCAATAAAAGCGGTGTCATCATAGCTTTATAGCAATAGTTCAGAGACCTAAATTTGTTGTAATAAAAGTGTGTGAATAAAACTATTTTATTATCATATAATCTAACTATAAATAGCTTCCCCTTACACATGAAAGAAATAAAACCATAGATGTTCGCTAAATTCGTTCTACTTACATGACAGAATTTCCACAGGCATTTACTGGAAATATTTCACATGGAATTACCTTCCAAATAAACGCCAAATCGAATTAACAAACTAAGCATTCGCCGGTTGACAATAAATGTCAGTATTTCCGCTTGATTTGTGAACTACATGGACAGACGGAGAGATTTACATTTAAATTAATATTTGACGAATTAAATTTGTGTTATGAAAACCGCCACGACTTCATCACGCTTGTTGTATTCAGCATTTATTAGGGTTAATGTAGGCGTTTCTGTTACAATACTATACGTAATTGGGAAAATGTGGAAATCAAAGTAATTTATTTGAAACGTATTCAGTTCCAGTAACACACTGAAATTAAACGCTTGATTTGCAAAATGGCAGTAAAATATGAACCTCAAAATAATTGCTAGAAGTGTTAATCAGAAAGTAATTTAAACACAATTTACGTACAGATATAGAGCAACGAATATTGTCTGAACCTTGAATTGCTTTGTATTTAACATTCCAAACTCTCTGAAACTTAGGAATCAATGTACTTTTTTACAGGCTGAAGGACTGAAAAGGCAGTGGGAGAGAATGCAGGGAGGCTGGGGACTTAAAAGTACCCTACCTTTAAATGATCAAATAGGATATTCGACACCTGACCGCGAAAAACGGGCTTGGCAAAATCTACAGGTAAAATGACATATACATTAAAAAATATATAGGTACATTTTAAACAGCGGCGTAATTTATATGTATTAAATGCATATTATAGAAAACAAAGAACCGCTACGTTGTGATATTTACGCGTAACACAATTTACTTTAGCTTTGCTCTTAAATTCTAAAACTTTTTTAATGAAATATCAAGAAAAATATTAAATAAACGGCATTATTTAAATAATACGTTAAAAAAAATTGAAATATCTTCATAAAAATCTTCTCTAGCTATTCCTATACAATGATTTCCAGCAATACTGTTATATTGTTCACATTTATTCACATTTAGCTTATAAGCAAACTCAATGTTCAATTGTTCACATGATTTTCGAGGTGAGCGCTGCGGTTTGTGGTCAGTTAGTCAGTTCATTATACGAAAACGGGAATAGCAATTAGAAGACCGCAAGCGGTGACCTTTATGACATGTTATTAAATGTATTCGACTTAAAATTTCATCGTTTACCGCTCTGAAGGCTATGACGTCATTGAAATTATTTTTCCCAATTTCATAAACATTTTTTACATAGGTATATACCTCTTTTTTTTCTCAGCAACTTGTATTTAAAAAGTTTTTTGTTATTTCTACCCTTCCAAATGATATATCTAAGACAATATCTGTTACTGACGTTTTAACTATTTTTATACCGTTTCATTTTATCAGTAACTTAACAGAGTTGATTTTTAAACAGTGAAAATTTAAATTTTACGTTAGTTTTTAACTTACCACGTTTTTAAATAAATTCTGCCACAGTGCATTAAAGTTAGATTTGACCTGGATTATGGAGCTTTTTGGCTCCATGATCCAGGATAATCGTTTGATTGAGGTCTTGTTACAATTTTCTCGACACATAACTTGGCAAAATCACAACTTGTTGGTGCGCATTAATAAATATGATTACCTGCCACGTGCTCAGCCGTTTTCTAAATGTACTTACGTGGATTAAAAAAAAATTGTAAAAATTTGTAATTTTAAAAAAGAACCTTCATTGACCTTCATCGCGAATATATGTACACATTTAAGGCTCGTCAGAAGAACTGAGCTAATGCATGTTTATTTAAACAAATTAATTGGAAAACTAATGTTAATGTGTACTTTTTTCTATAGGGAGTTTGGGGGAAGAGATTTGCACCTTCTGAAGACGACCTAACCATTCAAGAATTAGCCTCAATATTAGAGCAGGATAGTAAAGAAGCACCTCCAGTCGACGATAATGAATTTGACATTCATGAAGACAAAAGAAGCTGGGACAAGTTCGTTGATGGGTGGGGCAAGAGGAATAAATGGGAAAAGTTCAGAGGTATGTAGAAGATACACAAAAAAAGGATTGGGAAAGGCCTAGAGGTCCTTTAAAGGACAACTCCAGAATAAAATTCAATCTCGATTTACCATTCATACAAAAATGAAATTCTAGACATATTTAGATGATCAAAACATTAAAAATTACAAAATTTTAGAGACCTCAGTCCTAACATTCGATCTTTCATGTCATTTTTTGTATATGAACTATTTCTTATAAAGATCGACATTTTGCTGTTATTAAATATATTTTTAATTTTTCAGGTTCTTGGGGTAAAAGAGAACCCGCCTGGTCCAACCTCAAAGGCATTTGGGGGAAGAGAAGTCTGTACCAGTATGCTAATTAATCAGTCAAAAAAAAAGTGATAGGGTAGGGGAATATGTTTTGTTGTATTTTTTGTTTTTAAAATAATTATTTCACCAATATACCTCATATCTGAATTAATATACCATTAATATACCACTAGAAATGGGACTTAAGATCAAAGTTCATTTTCCTTCATTTTAATTTGTTTAATCATTCCTTAAAAACGACGCTAAGACAAAAAACTCTTATTGATATTTCCGTTGCTATTAGCTACTAATACCTACTATTTTTGCCAAATCGAAAGGCCCTCTGGTGTGCTGATGTAGCTTGTAGCATTGGCCCGTTCCATTCGGCATCTGTTTAATGTCTAATGTTAGATTTGATTCGAATTTTTTATTGATAAATGTCATTCTAAAGAATCCAATAAATCCGAGATTGATCCAATAAAACGCACCTATTCACTATTTTATGTTGGTAAAGATGAATCCTAGAATTTGTTCAAAATTCGAGGCAAAAAAACTTATTTAAAATTTCTATTGTAGCATTATTAAAATTATGAAAATTATCAAAATCAAATTGGCAAGAAAATCAATTTTAAGTAGTGCATTAATTATCTTCATTTTTCAGGTAAGATTCAATAACTAATATCAGTGTTTCTTTACTCCACATAACCAAGAAAAATCTCTGGCCAAAACAAAAATTGGTCATCTGAGTAAACCACCAACAATTCTATTGATTTAGTGATATCTTACAATGAGTTTATAAAAATTATTTATAGCCTTTTAACATTCTCCATCTTACGTGTTTATTCTGTTAATTTTACTTAAAGTTAATTTAAAAGCATGTGCAAGTAGCAGTTTCTACGCTGTGTTGTATTAAGTAAATGACTTTTATAAACCCATAATTAATTAATGTACTATACAAGATGTTATTATTATATGTAAGAGTGATTAAAAATGTGTTATGTATTTTTGAAAAAATATTTGTAATTATACCTGAGACCTAGCTGTATAACTGTAACATTAACGATGTAACAATTTATTATAGCTGATTAAATACATACTAGCATCTGACTACATTTATTTTTTATTTCCGTCCCGCAGAAATCCGCACATAAAATCTCAACCAGGATCTTAAAAAAGCGAAAAAAAATCAAAGAAATCAATGTGTTTTTAAAAAATGTATATTTTTTATATTTTTAAAGCACTGTGTTTAGTTTGTTGCAAAGGCCTCAGACTTAGTTTAGGTGAACCACATAATATATCAATCCATCTAATGTGATATGCCAATAGGGATCTATGTCAACTAAAATCAAATGGCCAACGTTAATTCGATGAAACAAAAATGGTCAAACATGTGACTGTTTCATTTTACAAATTTATAATATGTATTTCTAAAGATTAAAGGTTATAAATATGACCTACTTTCAAAATTCTACTGTATTATTTCCACCAAATGAATGTAAACTGTTCATTATCGGCAACACACGTGGGAGTATTACACAAGGTATAATAAAAATACCAAGTATGGCAGCTGTAGCTGCCGATTTCTTGTACGTATTTGACTTTCGATATGTCTTTTACGATAGCATTATTCCCAACTCAACAAAATCATTTTCACAAACACCAGCATCAACATAAATAAGGAAAACTTTTAATCAACACTTAGCTAAAAAAAAAAAACAGTTTTAAATTTTTGTATACGCAGCGACCCACATTAATGTGTGAAATAAAAACCAGTAAATAAAAAGTAATTAATTTATTCTTAGCAAACTACTTTTTTAAAACATCTATGAACGTTTCTCTCGGCACTGAAATATTTGCAACCATCCTCATTTTCTTTTTTCCGGCAGCTTGCTGTGCCAAAAGTTTCATTCTCCTTGTAACGTCACCGCCATACTAAAGTTATATTAAATCCATGCATAATTTGAGATTTTGATTAAACGGCTAAGAATACTTACCAATTTAGCAGTTACGTCTTTCCTATACGCCTTAATGGTCTCTCGGGCTAGAATTTTCCCACCCATAGCGGCTTGAACGGCAATTTGTACCATTTGCCTAGGAATTATATCTTTCAATTTGGAAACCATCTTTTTTCCAATTGTTTGTGCCTTTGTTACATGAACAATACTACTCAGCTCGTCTACCGCAGTACCATTTAACAAAATACTCAACTAAAACATGAAAAACTTAATTTTTAGTATTGGTAATGCATCAAATTCATCCACCTTAACTAGATTACTTTGCTGGTACCCGTTATCTTCGTAATCAAAGCTGGCGTAGCCTGAACTTATCGTTTTTAAGGTGTCGTGGAAATCTACAATAATTTCGCACAACGGGAGTTCGTATTGTAACATAACCCTTTCGTTGTCTATATTCGTAGCGTTTTTTTGCACGCCTCTACGGTCCATGCATAAGGATATTATGGGCCCCAAGTAATCATCGGGAGTAATAATCGTACCTAAAATATTCCTACATGGCAAAAATTTTTCAAAGCAAACGCTTCAAAAATATATTTTAATTAAGTTTGAGGTTACACTAGCCTACTCAGCAGTGGGTTTGAAAATTTTCAAAAATGGTTTCAAAAATGTCACTTTGCACATCGGAATTCGAGAAAAGAGTGTTTCTAAAGGTCAGGTCAGACAGATCTATTCTCGGAAAGCAAGATAATTTGATTTAAATAATAATAATAATAATAATAATAATAATAATAATAATAATAATAATAATAATAATAATAATAATAATAATAATATCTCTACTCCTCATTCTAATTACGAGAATTAGCCCAGAAGTCGGAGACTTGTCCGGGAGAGGAGGCGGCATATTATTATTACGCAGGCCGCATTTGCGCTCAGGAACGACTTATGTTGGTAGGCCCTAACCACCATTCAGTGCAGGAATGAGGGAAACCTGGAAAACCTCATTAATTAGGGGGGTGGTCAAATGCCAACCGGTGTCAATCTCTCACATTGACCCAAGCCAACATTCTTCCACCCTACCATACCTGCACAGAGGGCGCCAGTCCTCCGTACAAGTATAGATAATCTACGGTCACCGGCCGCGGGATTCGAAACCCGGGCAGTTCGACACATCGATTTAAGTACTGACGCCTTAAACCGTGCGGTTATTGACCGATAAATCACTGTATATATTTACTTCCGTCTTCTATCGATTTTTAAAATGACTCAGATCTGCCCGTCACTACTGTTTACCTACAACTATGCTTAATCTTACCCAAGACCATTGGCTCGTAGTACTCCTCAACCTTCACAGGATCAGGAAAATGTGCTGGATTATTTATAAAAACAATATTTGACCCATCTTTCACGTTTTGCTTGGTAGGTTTAAGAATGATTTTATACGTGACGGATGGTGCAGTAATTACAGATTCTGCCCCGTACTCCTGCTGCAATCTTTGAGAGAACACTTCTAAATGTAACAGGCCCAAGAAGCCTAATCTCCAACCTTGACCGAGTGCGGGGCTAAAAAGGTACGAAAAATATGATTTTTTCATACAAACAAAATATGTTTTACCTTGTATCAATATCGACCTTCACGGACGAGTCGTTAAGAACTAACTTTTCAATAGCACTTCTTAGATTTACATGTTGGGACTGATCCATTGGGTATACTCCAGCAAATACCATCGGTTGAGAAGGGTGGAAACCTTGCAAAGGTTCCACACTTGTACCTTTAAGATATAGAGTGTCGCCAATATAAGCCTCTTTGCTCGATCTCATATTACATCCTACAAGGCCTACCTGTCCAGCCACTCTAAAATAATTAATAGAACTACAATATCAATTCTATTATTTTACCATGAATCAGTACTACAGACAAATAAATTTATAAAAAATATTACAATTTATTTACAGATACTTCATGTGGTCTTAACACAGACAACGATTTCACTTCATAATCCTTTTTTACGTGGTATGTAGAGATCATATCTCCTACAGAAATAGATCCATCTTTGATGTATATTAAAGAAAGAGCCCCTCTGTATTTGTCGTATGAGCTATCAAACAAAAGGGCTCTAAATTTAGCATTTCTATCTACCGGTGGACTAGGTATCCTATCGACAATTGCATTCAAAACTGCCTCGATACCAATACCCAACTTGGCCGATATCTGAAAACGTAAAATTTGTGTTGTCGACTCAAATAAAAAGTAAAAACTTACTTTTAACACACTGTCTGGCTCAATGTCAAATAAGAACTTTAGCTGATTACAAACTCTCTCTGGATCTGCATTTTTCAAATCTATCTTGTTGATAACTGGTATTATCACTAAATCGCTTCCAAATGCCAAATAAAAGTTCGCTACAGTCTGAGCCTGCACACCATCATTGGCATCAACTAATAATATCACACCCTGGCAAGAAGAAAGGCTCCTAGATACCTACAATTTAGTTAACTATTATTTTTTCCATAAATTGTACCAACACTTGCAAACCTCGTTAGAAAAGTCTACATGACCAGGTGTATCGATCAAGTTCAATAAGTAATCTTTTTCTTTGGAATTGAAAAACAAGGAAGCACTTTGTGCCTTTACTGTTATGCCTCTTTCTCGCTCCACTTGTAATTTATCAAGTACTTGATTTTGACCTTTTTTAACAGCGCCGGTATACTCCAATAGACGATCAGCTAAAGTACTTTTCCCATGATCAACATGAGCTATAATACTGAAATTTCTTATACGCTCAGGAGGTATTTCTGCAAAATTAATTGTTTCTTGCTGACTGTACTTTCTACTAATTAGAAAAGACCTAAAATGTATGATATTTGTAACAAATTCAGATTAATGGTCTTTTCAACTTACTCTTTAATACGTAAAGACCTTTCACAATTCCTATATTTCCAGACTACAGTCATTACTCGATACATTTCTATTTTATTTTGTTTCAAATTTAAAAAATTTTAAATTCATTTTTTATTTTTTGGTTATATTTTCTTCTTCGTCGTCTTCAACATGGAATCTAGTCTCCCTGAGGACCTTTCGATTTGGAAAAAAATAGTAACTATTAGTAGCTAATAGCAACTTAGAGTTACTCCGAATTGATATTAGTTGCTAATAGGTACTATTTTTGCCAAAACGAAAGCCCCCCTGGTCTTCAACATGGATTACATGATTGGAGCTCTAATGATAGCAAAGATGTTAAATTGTTAAAGACAGCATTACAGCTCTAAATCGACAATTCACGCATATATGTATACAATGCAAAACTTAATTTAGAATATTACCTACACACTTTCTACATTCTATACACATTAAAGATAGGTTTAGGTTAAGTTGTTATTTTTCTGTGATTGATTCATATTGGCTGAACTAAAGAATATCATTGAATAGCACGGAATTGCACGGTTTTTCTAACTTAATTATTAAAATTTAAAATAATTCATAGCGCACCTACCGAAGCGTTCTCATACTAAATCACAGACCTGTCAAATGTGGGAGAGTGAGCGCCCCTCCAGCACAACATAATTTTTAATATTTGAGATCAAAAACAAAAATACCTATATAAATAAAATGTATGTAAATATTATTGCCCCATTAAGGTTTGCACTTGAATACTTGAATTAACTAAGGCTTCTAATAACTTGACTTCAAAATAAAACGTTTTTAAAACTTTTATAGTATTTTTAAACTGTTTCGTCAAGTTCTTAGTTGTAAAAGATGAATAAACAAGAAATGGCTATTGTGAAAATGGAAGTTGATACTGAAATTAGTGAAGATATTAAACCAAATGTGGAACCCTCGAATATTGAAGAGCCTTTGTTAGGTTCTGTGACCACTTTTAGTAATACTGAGGGTCCAGAAATTAAAAGCCAACAGCTCAGATCCAGTGCTAGAGTTTTCAAAAAAATGAAACTAGATCTAACAGCACCTCCAGTTATTGAAAAATGCGAAAAGAAAGAGGAAATTAAACAGGATATAAAGAAGTGTTACAGACCCTTATGGACTTCAGATGATAAAAACATGTTTTTTGAAGCACTTAATGAGTTTGGAAAGGATTTCGAAAATATTCAGCTTTACATTAGTATGAAGCTAAAAAAGAAAGGAGTTCCAGAAAATTTGATAAAAACGAAAGATCAAGTGAGACATTTATATTATCGATCTTGGCACAAGATTTCTAAATATGTAAAATTTTCGGAAGGCATTAAGAAAATTGCTCAAGAATTATACAGTCTTATAAACTATGGTGAACTGAGAAAGAAAATTGGATCCGTTAGTGAGAAATGTTTATTGAAATTGAACGAACTTATTTATAAGGGATCTACAATGTTACGAATAAAAGGTAAAACAGTAAGAGTAAAAACTCCAATGTGTAGAGCACTCAGAAAGTTGAACCAACTTGATGAGAATTATGATGAAATTAGATTACCCAATAGAGTGACTGTAGAGTTACGACCAAAAGATATGACTTCCTTTTTAAAAGTGCAGATTATGGCCCAAAATCCAAGAATACGAACAATCCTACCATTACAAAAAAGGTTAAGTAATTTAATTACTTGTGTTAACAATAGATGGAAAACCGTTGAAGCTAGAGTTTATGACAAAGCACTTGTATCTTCAAATCCTGTGACAGATAACTGTGTGCCTCCAACTAACATTTCAGATGAAAATAAGATGTTATTAACTCCTACCTTAAGACTTACTCCGCCTGATGGTTGTAAAATTAATGTTCTTTCTATAAATGTCAGTGAATACTTTACCAGAAAGAGTATCTGTTTGCATTCCTATGAACACCGTATTGGCATTACCAATGCAGACTACATATTTTGTAATGATAGTAATTATAAATTAATAAATAAAAATAATGCTAAGAAAGGTTACAGACCAAGAACAGACAGTGCAAGTGAGAAGGTTGAAAAATCACCACAGAAAAGTACTGCAACTGTTGAGGAAAACGAATTATGTGATTCAACTGAAAATGAACAGAATGTAGAAAATAACAAAGTTGTAAATGAATTACCAAATGTGGCACATACTATACAACCTGAAAATCATGAAACTGATGATGAAACATTAAAAATAAAAGTAGAGAAGAAAGAAGAAACACAAAACGATACAGTAAATGATCAAAATCAAGAGTTAATCGAGAGAATACGAAAAGGATGGACCGAATATGACAGTGAGAGCATAACTCTTGGAGAATTGTATCTCATGTTTGGAACAGATTTGAAACTTATTTTAGAATACAGTTGGGAAAAGAATGCCACAAAATCTGAAACAGTAGAACTTGAATGTAAGCAAGAAAATGTAGAATTGAATGGAGACATATCAAACGATGATTCAAAAAAACTGGACCTCAGTGATTCGTTATCAAAATTATTGTCTGTTGCAAAACTGCATTACCGAAAAAATATAATTAAATGCCCTTGTGGACATGTCTGCGGTACCAAAAATAACGTGCAGCTGAAGAGAGCTATGGAGTCCAAAATTCGAAAAATGTTAACAGATATCGATAAGTGTACAGATGAAGCCGAAGATAAGATGACCACAGAAAATATTTTCGAGAATGAACAATCATTTGTAGCCGCCCCAGTGTATATACAACCAAATATCCAACTGTCACCCGCAACATATTTTCATCCACCAAACACCCAAATGGTCCACTTGGTATCGCAAATAAACTCCATACAAAGACTGAAACCGAGGTATTGCAACCGTAGAGGTAGGCGGCCTCGTTCTAAGCCCGTCGTGGTAGAACGAAAACTCCCGTTACTTCCAAATAAAATGGAAAGTGGTCATCAAATCGTTAGAATGAATATTATTTCACAAGAATCGACTTCAACAGAACAAATAAACTTTGATACTAAAAATGTGAAACCCGAAAATCATATTTTTATCAACCAGGATCAGCCTCTGTCGAATCCAGTCTTCCCTGAAGAATCTCACTGTGCCACGGATATTATCAGCAAGTCTCTTAGCAACAGCGATGTGGTATTGCAGTTGGCAAATGATAATAACATATTGCCATCTACCGCACCGTCAAGTCCTTCAAGAATTTTGAAGGAGGATAACCAATGGATTAACTCAGAAGTAGCAGATTATTCATTAAGCAGTTTGTTAGGCCACCTTGAATCACCCATAAAAGCAAATGCTTCGGTCTCAAATTTAACAAACGATGATTCCAGATTGTCACAAGACGTCGATGCACAAATAAGTTCCTTATTAACAGAAAGCAGTTTAGATTTTTCTGCAAATTTTGCAGATCTTGCTGCTCAAGTAACTAATGAGTCAGGAAAGTAAAATCGTGTTACATTTTTGTAAGCTATAAGCAGTTAATAATATAAGTCTGATTTTTGAAGATGTACACTGTATAATTTAGTTTAAAACAAAATATAAATTACTTTCATCACGTACTGAGTTTTAATATGCAAATAATACAGATTTCAATATCTCTTAAATTTTTGTAGAAATTATTTTCAAAATTTTAATTGTATGTATTCAAATCTTACTTCTTGGCCATAATTACAAAAAATATTATTTATTTGCTATATTACAATCTAGAATTTGTATGTCGGAAAGTGTCGTTATTTTTTTTTAGATTAATATGTTTCATTATGTTCTTTTGTTCTAGTCTTAAGAAAATTGATTTTAATTTCTACTTTCTACTATTATTTCACATATTCGGTCACATATGAATTAAACAATTTATAGTGTAAGTCAAAAAAATGGCATTCGTATGTATTTCGAAGGAAATATGTAGATAAACGATGTATGTTTCCTCATATAAAAAATATTGGACCGCAGAATGGAAAGTTTAATTATTGTTTTGTACTTTCAATTAACGTATATTACTGTGTAGTAAAATGATAATTAAAAATTCAGTTACAACAAAAGAATTGAATTTTCCATTCAAAAATTTTATTTTTTAGTAGAATAATGAAAACAAGCATTTTATCTTTTTATTGCTAATGTATTTTTTATTGCAATTTTTTGTTAATTTTTTGTAAAGTTATTTATTAAACATTAAAAGTTAATGTGATAAATTATGTAGTATGTTAGTTTGAAGAAATAAATTTGCGTAAAATATACTTTTCTTATTTGAGCTAAATTATAACTCTAAATAATTAAATTACATCGCAATCAGTTTTCGCTCGGTTGAATGTTCCCGCCTTCGAGCATATTCCCGAACAGGCAATATTCCTAAATTAAAGAAATACTGTGACTTATAACTTCAAAATTTTTTCAAATCAAATTCAGTAAAGCATATCAGGTGCATGAGAAATGTGTAATTAGTTTAACAAAATACGACTTTCAAAAACAAGTAAATAAAAAAATCGGTAAACTAATAGTTCGGAGAAAAATTATGTTTAAGGTTGAAAAGGGGGGGAGAAGCAGATCAAGCTTGTTGATTTGACGGCTTGGCGTTGTATTATAAGAATTGTAAACAAAATGCTAAGGCCCGTTGGCTGAAATATAATATTTTTCAAAGTGCAATTTTGTAAAAAACTAATATTTTGAAATAGTATCTATGTGTTCATGTGAAAATGGATAGCGGTAAAACCGATAATGAGAGGGAGTTAACCTCAACCATGGGTAATGTCCTGTCAGTGTCCATTAAAGATGAAAAAAATGACACAAGTGGAAGTGATGCGACTCCAACTTCGTCTACTGATGCGAATACTACAACTTCGTCCTCACAAATAGGTGTGTAGAACGCGTTTATCGCTTTTAACAGTTTTTTTTATAACTTTTCTTTTAGTGTCAGATGACCCCATCAGTAGTACATCTTCAGATGTTGTTGATCTAAACAAATCTAAGGATTTGGAAACTGTTACACAAAGTTCTGTAGAAGTGACTCAGACAGGCATGGAGGAGCCAGATAAAACTTCTTCCGTAGATCCTGAAACTGATTTATTGGAGATGAGTATATCAAGTGTTTCACGGGAAAGAATAACTGAAGATGTGGAAGACCTCGTACATGATTTGGAAAGTCTACTTGGCGAATCCACTGATTCATTTAATATCCCAATAAAGCGAAGAGAAGAACAAAAGTCTCCAGTGGAAAAGGAACCCGCAAAAATATTTCAAAAACCTAATGAAAGCGGAGATATTTTTTCGTTAGGTAATTATGAAAATTAGTTTTCACCATATTTTATTTTGTTCCCTTTTTAAAGAAATGCATTTTGTTTCTGAATTAATGGAACTTTATTATTTAATAAATTAATTTTCCCGTAAATATAATTTCGTATAAACCAGGACAAAATTATTAGGTACACTAAATTAAAGAATAAATATAAATATTTTTAAAAATATCTCATTGTTAACTTTTTTATGATTTGCTGTAAATATTTATCACATATTTCATTTTTTTTATACCGATACACAAACAATTCCAGCTTATGATTCGTCAATAGAGTAAGATATTCATTTTGGCGTTTACTTGTGATACAAACTCCAGTACATTGTAGATCAGTGATGTCTCGCGGAAATTATAGTAATCATATTTTAATAATGAAGTGTGATATTCACATCCTTTTTTAAATGATAATTTGGCTGATTTGGGTCGACCCTGATATTTTGAAAAGGGTTGTACATATATTTGCATGATTTTGTTTTTAATCATCAGCTTATACAAACAGGTATTTTTTTAATTAACCATTTTCACTTTTTTTGGAATAGATAATAAAAAAATTAAAAAATGTAACAAAAAAAATTAATAAAAACACAATCCTTTGGATGTTTTATTTACAAAATCGTATATGAACAGCAAATATAAATAGAAATTTAAGTCAATTTTAAGTAGCTCACATCGACTATTTTAATTACATGTGAAAAAATATTTTTCTTTACCACGTACTATACAGTCAGTTTTGATTTGTGATTTATATATTTAATATCACAAATTATATGTTCAGAATTCATAAAAGAATAGTCATGATCTTTTACAGAGAATTCGGTGTTAGAAAAAGGTATTGAAATCGTCGAAAACTGCGATAAAGAAAAAGAAAAAAATAAAGATGTAATTAATTTTTCATTAACAGAGGAGCAAGTAGAAACAGCTGAGAGCAGCAGTAAACAAGAAACCGAGTCTTGTAATATTGGTGCCGGGGAAGACGACAAAGTAAATAACGAAAATATATCTTCATTAGGGGATAAAGAGCTTCCCGTTCACACAACTCTCGAATCCGAAACTAGTTTAGAATGTGAAAATGTGATAGCAAACCCACAAGAGAACCAACCTGACACCGTAGCTAATGAAAATGAGACTATTGATGAATCTAATATCATTGGAGGTTCAAAGCTTGAGGTTACGGAATGTATTACTTCAGCTGCAAATGACAAGGGAGGTGATGTTAATGCAGATCATGGTATCGAGAAGATTGGTGATGAAAATGAAGCAGAAGCAGAAGTCCGTGCAGGATCTGAAGCGGCAGCCCATACAGAATCTGAAACAGAAGCCCATGCAGAAACTGAAGTGGAAGTCTATGCAGGATCTGAAGCGGAAGCCCATGCAGAATCTGAAGCGGAAGCCCATGCTATGCAGGATCTGAAGCGGAAGCCCATGCAGAATCTGAAGCGGAAGCCCATGCAGAAACTGAAGTGGAAGTCTATGCAGGATCTGAAGCGGAAGCCCATGCAGAATCTGAAGCGGAAGCCCATGTAGAATCTAAACCCGAAGTCCATGCAGGATCTGAAGCTGCAGTCAATGTTGGATCCGAAACGGAAGTCAATGCAGTCTCTGAAGCGGAAGTTCATCCAGGACCTGAAGAGGAAGTCCATGCAGGACCTGAAATGGAAGCCCATGCAGGATCTGAAGCAAAAGTCCATGCGGGATCTGAAGCAGAAGTCCATGCAGGATCTGATTCAGAAGTCAATGCAGAATCTGAAGAAGTCAATGCAGGATCTGAAGAAGTCAATGCAGGATCTGAAGCGGAAGTCCGTGCAGAGCCTGAAGTGGAAGCCTGTGCAGAATCTATTGAAAAAGAGGCAAGCCTAACAGAAGTTGAAGATGGTGCAAACAATAAATCGAATGATCAGCTTAAAGGCAACGAAGAGACAGAAGTTTTAAGTGTTGCAACAGAAACTGAACCGCCATCCATTACGCCTGATGCTTTCCTTGGAGATGGTAATATTGGAAGAGGTGAACTCGAAAAGACTGAAGAAGCTGATACTGTTTGTGAGACAGAAAGTATTTCAAGAGACCCTAAGACTGAACCTGTTGAGTCCGTTTTCAATGAACATAAAGAAACAGAATCGTCTCGGCATAAAGAACTAGATGAACATGTAGCTGTTAAAGTACCCACAGCTGATTCGATTAGTACGGAGATAATACAAGATTATACAAATGACAATTTAGAAACGCAAAATGTAAATTCTGACAGTCGCCAAGAGATTAAAGAGATTGAAGCAACCACTACAGAAATATCTTGCGAATCTAACAATCTTGAAAAGAAATTAGAAGAAACAGTTGAAGTACAGTCTGTTTCCGAGAGTCCAAAGCTAGACGAGATAGAAATCCTTGAGCAAAATAGTACGGAGAATATTCAAGAACTTAGCCCCCAAATAAACGCTCCGGTAGAACTCGAATATGCTCCCGACAATACAGATTCAACTACTACCATATGTGAGGAGGACTCCTCAAAATTGGTGCCTGCTGAATTAGAAAGCAGCGCCGACAAGTCGGTAGAAAAAACCGAATCACCGGAAATTGAAGAATCAGATAATATTGATGATTCAATGTCTCAAACAAACATTCCAGAATCTTCGGAAACGAAAGATACTCCAGAGGATTCTATCGAGTATTCAAGAAACGTGGAGGTTGAAGAAATAATAAACACTGATGCTGAACGGTTACTAGATGAATCAAATTCGAATCTGAATGATTCCGTGAAGGAGCTTCCTTCAGAATCAGAAGTACCAAAATCTCTTATCGATGACCTTACTATAATTACAGAAGAAATCTCTACGGTTGAGCCTGATGAAACCGATCTTGTGTTAGAATCTAACGAAGAAGTTCCTCAGATTGAACCTACAACCGAGGATATCCAAAACGATGACACCAAAACTCCAACAACGGAGATCGAGGATGTAACCGAGCAAACAACAATCGTAGAAATGAGTGAGTTGGTGAACGATGAAGTTTCACCAACTCCAAACAATTCTTCCACGGATGTTGAAAATCAACAAGGTCCGTCAGGTGAAGACTTAAAAGAGAATTTTGTTGAGCAAATGGACTTGCTGTTGTCATCAGGTACTGCCCCTAATGACGAAGAGCTTGTACAAATTACAGAATTAACAGAAACTATCGATGAAAAACGCGAAGAACGAGAGTTACAACCGGAAATTGCTTCGGAGAAAATTTCAAGTGATGAGGGTGAGGAAGGTAAAACAGATCCTAACCAAGCAAGTGATATTCCAAAACCGACAGATGTCGACGAAGTACCCAGTCTACAACAAGAAACACCATTGGAATCTGAGGCTGTAGTAGCTGAAGATGTTTCCATTAACCAGGAAGGTGAAGTACAAACTAAGGATATAGATGAGAAGCCTTCGGCGACAGTCGAAATCGTAGAAGGCACAATAGAGCTTGAAGAAACTGTTGGTTCAGCAGGTGATATTTGCGAATTGTCCACTGAAACATCTAAAGGTACCGACGTGGAATTAAACAGTGAAGTTACTACTCCAACTTTAGTGGACGAAGATCCCGTTAGGATCCTAGAGGAACTGCCAACTGAAGAGGACAAGCAGGAACAAGATTTTGAATGGATAGAGGACGTAGCGCCCGAAGAACAAGAAGTTGCTAGTAGTACAGAAGTAATTCAGGACGACGAAACTGAAGATACTTCTAATAAGATCATTGAAATTTTAGACGACGACGACGACGACTCGAAAATTATACAAGCAGAAAATGTAACATTCTTCTCCCCAGCCGCGGACTCTGATTCAGAAGATACAGTACCTACTTTGGTGCTTGAGCCAGACGAGGTTAACCCGTCACCTGAACTGTTACACATGGAAAAAGAAAGGGACCTAATTGAGGAATCGTCTTTAGTAGTTCATTCGACTAATGAGATCCCAGATAAACTACCCGAAATCGAGGATATCTTGAATGACCAAGGAAATGTCGACGATGTAGTAGAGAATATCGATATGCAAGAAAATTTAGAGACGATCTTGGCTGTGGCAAGCTTGCAAGGTACCGAAACTATGGAGTCGGTAGAAGTACCTTCTGAACACCAGATTTCTGATAAAGAAAGAAGAGAAATGGAAGCACTGAGGATGGCGGTTGAAAGTATAACCGAAACAGCCCCCGTTGAATTTGAACAAGTTGAGGATGTGACGGAATTAGTCGAAAATATTGAAGACCAACCATTGCAGCAGGTCCCTCCTGCAGTTAAAGTCGTGGATGTGGTCGAGGGATCTAATTTGGAAATAGAACCTCAAATAGAAAGTATAGAAGAAACTAAGATAATCGAAGAAGAAAAACCTGTCCAGAGTTCAACGGTGATGAATGCAGAATTTTCCATAAATGAAACCGAGGTTGAAGATGTCAAAATCGACGAAAATCATTTAATACCAACCAGTGCCGAAGAAACTGTGCAAACCCTTCCCGACACGTCGGAAGATAAAATCGATGCAGGTAGACAAGTGCAGGAGAGTACAGTTGTTTTCCCAGACTCGTCTCAAAGCGTTTCAGTAGGCGATGAAATTAAATCAACCGAAACCTTCAAAGAAAAAGAGGCTAAAGTTAAAGCCAACGAGAGGCCTAAGAGACATAAAAAGTCTTCCGCGGACAATAAATTAGAAGAACTCAGTATAAACGTAGATGTACCTGAAAGAGAGAAACCTTACAGCCCGAAGGTCACTATAAAACCCATTAAGGTACCCGACGAAGAGGTCAGTACCACGAGCATCTCGGATTCAGAAATTGGGAAAGGAAGTCTCAAAATAACGATAACTAAGCAATCCGATAAGATGCATTCGGTCCTGAAAATCTGCGAATCCGACAATTCCGAACCTCCTCAGGACCAAGACGAACCGATACCTAAATTAATTATCAAACCTAAGATGCAGCAAGTCGAACAGCAGCACAGTCCGAAAATGTCCACGAGAAGTTCAAAGCAAATGTATTCCCCTACTAGTTCTACTCAACGATCGGGAAGCCCTAGAATCACTATTAAACCCGTGGTCAAGCCGGAGAAAGAATCCGTTACACCACTGAAAATAAAAATTAAGCCCGAAGAGGGTTCTAAAAAGCATAGCCCGAAGTTGAACATAAAGCCAGTGACTAAACCCGAGGAAGAATGCAGGGAAAACATCCAAAGCCCGAGAAAAGTAACCATTAAACCTGTACTGAAATCGCCTGAAGAAATGGAGCAAGTCCAGAGTCCAAGGATCACAATTAAACCAATACCGAAGCCCGAACCCGAGAAAGAATCAGTTTCTGTAACACCCCGGTTGAATATTAAACCGATAAAGAAACAGGACGAAGATGACCTTGAAATCGAACGAGAAAGGTCAAGTCCAAAAATAACTATAAAACCTCTCGTCAAACCACAAGAGCCTGACACGCAAGCCACAGAAACCGACGATTCGGTGAAGGAAAGAATTGTGTTGAAAATAAACAAAGGAAACCTCCCCACACCGACGAAAGAATCGAAAAAGAGGGAGCACCCTCCCGACGACGAGAAATCCGAAAAACTTGCCAAAATCACGGTAAAATTCTCGAAGGGCGGGGGTCACCCTCATATAGTGCAGCAGTCCGAGGAATCAAATAAGAGAGTACACGAAGAACAACCGTCCCCAGAAAAAGTTAAAAAACAAAAAACGGAAAACGAATCTCCAGTCCTGACTAGATCCAAACATAAAGATGTGTCGGTGGAACACTTCCCAGGCGATACCCCGAAAACAAAACAGAGAGAACCCGAATTACATGTTGTAGAAACCAGATCAAAACATACTCATTCAACTAGTGAAGCTCCTATCGAAGCAAAAAGAGCGAAGCTACGGGAAACACCGGAGGCTTCTCACACGAAGCAGAGAGAAAGTATTAACGAGTTATTGAAGTCCAGGACGAACAATGAACACAGCGAGGATGTAAAGATTATCGAAACCAAGCTCGATTCGCCTATCGTCATTAGCGAAGATTCTAGATCGCAAGACAGCGGCAGCTGTATTATCGTGGAAGATGCAAAAGATCCTTTGGGAAACATCCCCGTGTACGAGGTTTCCATGAAAACTACCCCTGAGACTCCTCCAGTCGCACCTGTAAAACAGGATAGTGCTAGTTCTACTCCAACTATTCCGATCACTCCAACTCCTAGGAAGCGAGGGAGGCCGCGAAAGGTAAGCCTTACCTTAAAACATTTAGAAAGCAAGCTAATTTTTGCTGGAATACCTTCAGTACAACTCACTTAATAAAAGTGTAAATCCCTAGATCTGGGCGAGGTGCGGACCATTTTCAAAATTGTAAAAATGTTTAAAAATTTCAAAAATACCTATTTTATCTGGGTTTTTTACTTATATCTTGGAACCTATGCATTTTGGAAGAATATTGAAGAGGAAAAAAAGTTTTAGAATTGAATTTTGCACAATATACTGTAAGTTAAAAATGTTTAAATTTATTACCGATATTGCAAAATAGCAATAATTGATAAAAAAAAAGGCAGAATCAAGTTTTTTTGGATATTTTTTTTTTAAATATTTTAATTGCTCCGAGGGTATTCTAATTTTAGTAAAAATAACTTTAGAGTATAATAGAACAACACACCAAATTTCATTAAAATCTGTTCTACAGTTTTCGCAAAATAAATTTTTGAAAAAAATTTTTCGAATTTTCAAAATGTTGCACAGCCTCAAATAAAGCATCTATATACTTTTATATAAAAATTTTTCACATAGAAAAGACCGCTTAACCTTTCAAATGGTTTTTGAAAAATTGAAATAAGTTGATTAGGATCGCCACAGTAAATTTTTAAAGGTAACACTTTTTTTTATTTTTAAACCATTAGATTACATTTATTAATTTACAATTTAGTTTCTTTTCAAAAATTATCATTTTAAAGTACTCAGAAAGACGCTTTTTTTTTAAAAAAAAAAAAGTTAAATTCCGTTTATTGGTTCTCGATATATAAGCGGTCAAAGTTTATCGGCATTTACCGTTAATTTATAAACAATTTAGCAGTAATCTTTGATCCAGTGGCTTCGTTTTTCCAAGTTTTAAGCTGGAAAAAATTTTCATATCCATAAGTTATCGACAACATAGATAAATCAGCGGAAAAGCTGTCGCTCGCACACGCGTTGAGTGACTCAAAACACGAAAAGTGGGGGAGGGGGCTTTCGCTCCAAGACTGAATTTGGAGGTTCAAAATGCGAAGGTACGAAAAAAATTGCATTAATCTTCTAATGGACAAATTTTTATCTTTTTTTTTTCTAATCCCATGTCTCGCGAGCCAAGGAATTCGAATATCGTAATGCCAACTTTCTAATTTGCACATATTTTGTTATAAGCAAAGTTTATGCATTAAATGTACTTACTGTATATTTTACCCCATGCTATTGCATTTTTTCGATGAAAAAAATTTGTTAATAAGAATGTATAATTATTTAAATAATTTTTATTTAAACGAATTAAAAAAAAATTTTTGGGAAATTAATTTTTTTGTAATACAGATAAAATTAATTAAATAAATAGTACTTTAAAATTATAATTTTTGAAGAAAACTAAATTGCAAATTGATAAATGTAATCTGTTTAAAAATAAAAAAAAGAATTAACCGATTTCAATTTTTCAAAAACCATTTGAAAGGTTGAGCGGTGTTTTCTATGTGAAAAAGGTATTCACCTGGCATGTACAGGGTGATCAGAAAATCGGTACAATATAAAAATCGTTTGAAAATAAACTACCTTTGTTTTTAACAATACAGAAACATGTTATTCAGGAAAGTTGTTTAGAAATAATTGAATTGAATTTAATTTATATTATAATTTCAATTTGTGTACGAATAGGCCTCCTTTGATAGAAACGGAAGGTAAAAATTGTTTATTTTTCATTTTATGAGAAAAAGGCATTCTTCATTAAAATTTTTGCTTGTCTTTAAAATGCGGTTGACATGGAGAACTTTCACCTGGCATGTACAGGGTGCTCAGAAAATTGGTAAATATAAAAATCGTTTGAGAACAAACTGTCTGTTTTTAACAGTACAGAAATATGTTATTAAGGAAAGTTGTTTAAAATTGAAATTTATATTATAATCTAGATGCTTTATTTGAGGCTGTGCAACGTTTTGAAAACTCGAAAATTTTATTAAAACTTTTTTCAAAAAATTATTTTGCGAAACCTATCTAACCGATTTTAATGAAATTTGGTGGGCTGTTTAGTTATATTCTAAAGTTTTTTTTTTTACCAAAATTACAATTAGGAATTAAAATATTTAAAAAAAATTATCCAAAAAAACTTGATTATTTTGCCTTTTTTTCATCAATAATTGCTATTTTTCAACATCGGTAATAAATTTAAACATTTTTAACTTACAGTATATTGTGCAAAATTCAATTTTTTTCCTTTTCAATATTCTTCCAAAATGAATAGGTTCCAAGATATAAGTAAAAAACTCGGATAAAAAGATATTTTTTAAAATTTTTGAAACATTTTTGCAATTTTGAAAATGTTTCAATGTGTTATGTGAATTGTACAGAAGGTAATCCAGAAAAAATTTGCTCGCCTCCTCTCACATCCTCCTCAAAACAGATCCGCCCTGGTCTAATTGATTTTGTGTATTTTTCACATTTTAAATATATTTGCTTCATTTTATTTCACTGCAAATTAAGTGAAATTAAACTAAATTAAAAAATTTTTCCTAAAGAAATAATTGCATGGAAGCGGTAGTTATTAATTATTTATTTGAGATATCGAAATCATTAAATAATTATCATTTTCAAAAAAAAAATGTCTATTTGGTAGTATCCAGTCGTACCTTTAAGAAACTACATTTATTTGTTAGGTGCCCATAGTCGTCCGGGAAGAATTCAAGGAACAAGATGAACCGCCCAAACCAGAACCCAAGAAGGAGGAGCCGCCGCTGGTACACGAATCGGGGCGCCCCAAGCGCAGCTGCCGGGGGCAGTCCGTCCGTGCGACGCTGGGCATCAAGCCGAGGAAACCGCGGGGCCCCGGTAGAGGCAGAGGAAGCAAGAGGGGCATGGGTACCCGCGTCGTGCCGATGAAGCCGGAAGGGGTGAGTGAACCGTTTATTTACCTTACCATGCACCGCAGCTGAATGGTTGTTTTTTCTTTTTAGTTGTCGAAATAAAACAACTGGAGCATTAAAATTACTCTCATGTACCTATTGTACATAGAAAAAAAAGCTTTATTAAGAAGTCTGATTCTAATTAGAAAAACACATATTTAATAATTGCACTATAAAATGTTTTTTTTCAATGGGAGAGTGCTTTGGATCATCCAACTATTGCATAAGAGCTCTTGTCTGTCAAACAGATTGTGCATTTAGTTGTTTTATTGTATCTTTAAGTTTATGTTGTGTATTTTAACAGTTTTATAAATTGTATGAGAATTTGTATTTTATTTATATGTTATATTGACACAAAATTCCTATTTTTCTACTTTGTGGCAGTTAGTGCAAATAAAAGGTTAATATATGTATTTCATGCAGTTATTGTTTTTTTTTTTCACTTAACAATGGTTTGCTCTTAATAACATTTCGCCATTCAGTTTCGTTAATTTATACAGGGGAATCATAAAAAGTGTAAAAAAGTCTGAAGAAGATAGAGCACATAAACATTGTTGCAATTGTGCCTTTACATTACATTTTTTGTATTTTTTTTATTATTTAATAAACACTAAACTACACTTTTTTATAAAAATCTATGATTAAAAAATTATTCAGCAGCATATACAGGGTGTGGCATTAGTGTGTCGAAGTACCTACGATATCTCCTTTATTATAGAATATATCAGAAAAAGTTATTTACAAAAATTAAAATTCTAGCCAGCTTAAAACTGCACATTTTAAAATTATTTTCGTATATACAGGGTGTTACGTATTACCAGGGTGAACCAAACATACTATTTTTAAATGGGACACCCTATATATTATTTCAAATTTAGATTAAGCTCATCTCTCCCATGCTTCCAATATAGGGTGTAATTATGTTATAGAGGGTATTTCAAAAGTTATTTTTTGAATGAATCACCCTGTATTTATTTTATTTTAAAAACTGAAAATACACTTTATGTTCTTTCATTTTTATAAAGCATTCCCTATAACTAAAATCGTTAATTTTAGAGATTTTTACCATTTAATAACAAAAAGAGACTTTTTAAAATATTCGTATTATATCAAGTTGGCCGTGGCAGATTTTTTAAAAACTTTCTTTTTGTTATTAAATGGTAAATATAACAGAAATTAATGATTTTAGCTATAGGGAATACTTTATTAAAATGAAGGAAAATAAAGTGTATTTTCAGTTTTTAAAATAAAATACAGGGTGGTTCATTTAAAAAAATTGAGAAAATTATGTGCTCGACTTTTGGCTTGTCCTATATTCAACTGTTTTGATAATAAAGAAAAAGCACTGCCTGACTACTCAAGTGAATTTCAAATCTCGAAAACTGCTTTCTAAAGTAGTTTTTTGATGTTAGGGTCAAAACACGAATCAGTCCGGAAATTTTGACTTTAGATACCGATTCACCTGGTCAAAACACTATGATATGCACTGGTTTGCTCCAAAGCACAGCTAATTTTTTTTGTGACTGTGGAATTAGATACGGGTTATAAGGTAAACGTGTAACATTTTTCATGCTCTTCGTCCTTAAGTTTTTTTTGCGCTTGTGTCGATTCCCCTGGCATGGCTGACAGATAACTTTTTTCTCAATAAAATTATATAAAACCAGTGTACAAAAACAAAAAATTATATATGCACACTTTTAAGATGAGGCCTCTCTAAAATCTTACTTTATTGTATACTCTTGTTAGTGGGGTGATCCTTTTCAGAGAACGACGGTGATATATTTGTATCAAATCCTGAAAATTAACATTAACATAACAAATCGTACAATGTACCCTAAATCAATTTTTTAGATCATACCATATTTAGATTTCCCTGTATATAATAGAAACATAGAAATATTATAACATTACTAGAGGTATTGCATAATGGTAAAAATATGGTTTTTAAACAATTTATAATTTAATCAGTAAAACATATAAGTTGTTTCCAGTCGAGTGTTTGATGATTTATAATTGCTATTATTTAGCGGTTAAAAAAAAATATAAAGATTGTAGTAATTGTAGAAGTGGTAATAGAATGATTATATTGTTTTTTTTTTATTACTCTCATTATATGGAGAAGTGAATATGTGCTTGTTAATTTTATTCAAACTTTGATCTTTCATTTCAAATACAGGGAATGCGATTATTGTTTTCATTAAATGTGGGGGAGATATTTTTTTCATAATGTTAAAATTTAATTTTTCCAGGAATTTAATACAGATGTATTTTAACTGAGATCTGAACAAAAACCTAAAAGACATTTTACCTATTAAAGACTATAAAAGCGAATTAAATTTGTAATAGAATTATATGCAGTTGTTAACAACGGTTTTGTGAGTTTTTTAATAAAATTAACACAAGCATCGTTAGTTTATTATTTTATAGTGCTGTTTCCTAAGAACTTTAGAAAAAATAGTGCCATAGAACGTGTAATTGCCTTGAGAATTATTATACTAGGTATATTTAATATTCTTTTTTAATATACATAATTTTTCTCGTACAAAAAAAATAATATAAAGTGACTTCTATTTATAAACGTTGCTAGGGCTAAAGTTATTTGCTCGAAAATATGTTGGATTAAAGTCTAATGTTTGTCTTTTATGCAGTGATTAATCAGTGAAAGCAGTCAAGAGTGTTTGCTTTTATTTGGTGAACATTTTGTAAGTCATATTTATTTAGTGAGTGCAGTGATAAAAATTGTTTTGAATAACAAGAAATATCAAAAAGTATGCTCTTTCAGGGATGAGTAAAAATTCAGTATGTGTAACTGTGAAGAAAGTATGATGAAAATTTCAAAGAAATGGGAGACACATTTAAGTGAGCAAGTTTGACACATATTTTTTTTTTGAGACAAGACAGAAAAACAAGGCAACAATATACTGACCTTTAAATAATTTGTTTTCCGGTTTCTTAATAGTCGAAATGTTTAGTGCTTTATATTGTGCGTAATGTGAGCAGTGTTTACTACTTTTTGCAATTTTCCTTAATTACGCATAAAGCTTAGATTTTGTACTTATTTGAATCACTCTTAACCCTGATTTTTTTACGATACAACATGTTTTCTTTTATAACTTAAGAAGTTGTTCCTTGGCTTTGACCAGCTGAAGGTCCAAAAGTCCTAGTTTTTGAAATACAGTGTTGCACTTTTCAAAAAAATATCACATTTATTCAAATATCTCTGAAGATTCTTGACAAGGAATGATGAAACTTGGCTGATGTTATAAATAGTTAAAAACAATTCAAACATCAGAATTTCGACCCCATTAGATATTTTTGAAAAATTGAGTCTTTATTTCTAAGAAAAGATCCATTTATTCCAAAAATTCAGACCATTTTTGAGTTATTATTTTCAAAATTTAAATTATGCTTATCACACAGCTGAATTAACATAAAAATTATTATTTTTCTTTAAAAAGCTGTGCTTTTTTGTTATCTCAGATAATTATAAATGTTATCTTTTAAATTAATAAATTTTTAAATAACTTCAAAAGGGCTTGTCTTTTTTATAAAAAACATCCTTTCTCTTAGAACAAAGATACGCCTTTATCTAATTTGTAAAGTATTTATTTGTATAGCAATTTAGTGGATTTTTGTCTTTAATTAGTTTATTTGCCGAAATTTCAGCAATTTAAATCAAACATTTTCAGATATTTGAATAAACGTGATATATTTTTTAAACTTGAACACTCTGTATCTTCAAAACCAGTGGCTTTAGACCCTTGGACCTACAAATTGTAATATGCATTTAAGAAATAAATATTTAAAAATATTTATTTATTTCAATGAGACCACAAATAAGTACATTCAGATAATAATATTTTGATATTCTGGAAATAAAATTTTATACATAGAAATTATTATAGAAACAACACCATATAAATATGCAGCAGTTTTGCAAGGATTGATTTAATTCAGTGTGCACCTTCTTGTCACTTATAAAAACCAATTGAGATATGAAGAAAATATTTGTTTTGTCAACAGTTTGGTTGAATTTTGTTTCAAGACCCACTTTGTAATTTAACATATTTTTTTGAACAATAGCAACAAAACATTCGCGATGTGCTGTGCCTTGCAAATAATTGAACATGTGGTACATAAACAGAGAAGCAGATACCTAGTAGTTCTAATAATTATTCTAAAATAGATACTGTTTATCACCGAGCCACAGCTATGTATTTGGCATTTAGAGCTACAAATTCAGCTCACTCAGAGTACATATTAAATATAAATGTGTGCTGTACTAAAAATAGACTCTGTTCACCTGCAGTGCTTTATTTTATTTTGGTCAAGTTCAATTCTGTTAAAGTTTATGGAATAGTTTTTTTGACACAGCACATGCCTGTACCATGCCTTTTAAATTTATTTACTTGATTTGGTATTTTAATGGTATGTCAGAGTGGAGTGAATACTCAATTATTGACATCAGCTTCCCAAGTAAATGTAAGTAAACATGTTCCAAGCTAATCTAGCAATTATATTGCAAATAATGTATGAGATAGAAGTGTAAATTGTTTATATGGTGGTGTTGCTAATTATCTAGGTTCGTGATATTAATAAATAAATTATTATTCCATTTATTCTTAAATGAGTATAATTTGGCATAACTTCAAATACATAAATAAATGATATTTATTATTTAATGCTCACATCATGATTCTATTTTTATCTTACATTTCTCATGAAAATTTGCGCTGTTGTAGCTGTTGCTGAGGTAAAGCCTGAGTTTGTTATATTATTTATTTTTTCATTGAGGAAATGGACCAGTTGAAAATCGCTATAGATAAAGGAGTTGTAAATTATATTTCTTAAGGAATGTCACTTTTACATACCTCGAGAATAATATTCTAAACCTGTGAATCAAATATTGTCGTAAATGGAAAAAAAGTACTGATAATACTCCTGATAACGAAACAATAAAATTTAATGATCTGATAAGCCCTTAACGAGGTTGACAAAACTTGAGATATGAAAATTCTTTGTACTCAAAATCCAAATATACATTATTTAAAAGATTTTGCTTTCAGCTGCCCTGGTCAAAATTTACTACATAGAAGATATTTTATTATATTTAATTTTTTAATTCTTCCACTGGTTAAAAAATACCCAGATATTGTAATACTGAAATTAATAAAGCAACATAATTCAAAACATAAAATAAAATTATAAAATTTTTCAAAGCAAATAGGTATAGAAAAAATATGGTGCAAGGTACTTCATATTCAAAAAATTTTTTAGTTGCCATTTGAATAACCAATTTAAATATATGAATACGTAAAATTTCAATTCTAATATTCATAGTCCAGAGTTCATATGTTAATTCCGTCTTATTTTTTTCATATTCACAATTTGTGTAGGCCAAACAAAAAAGAAAGTCGAACTTGTTTATCGGTAACTAAAGTTCTGCTAGTTTTTTAAATAGAAATATTCTGGGATGTGCAAGATTTGAATGTAATCTTTGATTTTTAGGTAAATTGACTCAGTTTTAGTTGTCTTTTATTGCCTATAAGAGTAGAAAACTCAAGTGTTATATACACAACAATTTCTTAAACAATAAATATTGCGATTGACCTTCAGTTTCTTTTTATGTGTATCAAATAGTGTCAGTTAGGTTACTAACCACAACAAATTGACTAGGACTCGGCTTCTTGGGCAATTTTAAGGAATAATTAATATAATTTTTTATTTCTAATACTTACCTCATAATATGTTGGGTAAATACTCAACACGGTGAATTAAGTCTTAAATTTCTTCATGTTTTTGTAAAATAAAAATATCATTATCAAATAAAAAACATTCTATAAATGTCTTATTATTTAACATTAACTAAACACCAATATGTATTATAGCATATTATATATTAAAACATTTTTAACATTACAAATTAAAATTGATAGGTAAGTATGTTAATGCAAAGATCAAAATTTATATATAATTTCAATTTTTTTACTATATTTCATTTTTCAGTGTCCTGTATCTTGTTTTTTTATGACTGAAAAATATGAAATAACTTAGATATTTCAGTTTAAATACTGGATTATAAATTGCATTAAGCGTCTAATTAGTGTTATAAATAACTGCATAGCAGTATTTATAATAAAGATTTGTGTATATCATACATTAACCGTAAAACATTAAAAAATAAATAAATTTAAATTAAGGAATAGTTCGTAATATGTTAAAAATAAATACACCAAAAATAAACTTTATTTTATTCAATTCTGTTCATGCATATATATGTTATTGTTTTTAATTAGTACTACAACAAAATATGCTGCAATTTACATATTTATGGAAATTTTAATAAATATTTATAAACAATAATAGAGTATAGAACAACGTATGTTAGTAATAATAGAATACAGTTTATATTTCTAATATTTTTCTTAAATATTAATAAAGTTTGTTAAATAAGGTAACAATTTAACTAAGAAGAGATGTATAACATGTGATACCAAACATATATTTTTAGGAAAGATATGACCTTGAATATAGCATTTCAACACAAAATGCATTATGATTTTGTACAGGGCCGGATCGTGTAATAAATAAACTAAACAATAATTGTCTACGATTGCAGAAATAGGTAGGTAGATCGTTGTAGGGGTTTAAGACCTTATATTAACAGAATAATTCAAAAAAATCTTCCCGTAATGAATTAATTTTCCTGTTGTTTACTTTCTGAGATTTAATTCACTTTTAAGCCCTATAAAAGGCTTTATCCGGCCCTGATCTGTATATATTTATCAATAAAAAGAACAATTATTAAGAGTTCAGCACAAATGTATACTAGGGGAATCAGGGATATCTTGAAAAACTTGTTTACAATTTAAAACGTCACTAATAGAACTACCCCTAAAATTATATTTGTGTAAATGCTCTTAATATACTAATTAAATTTTGTTTTATTGTAGGAACCCAAACTAAGCAAGGCGAAACTGAAACTGATCCAAGATAGCTTGAAAGTTGAATTACTGAGGGCAGATGAGATTGTCGGGAGAGACACGAAAACTAGCGAGCCGCCACAGGTCCTGGATGAAGATATTAAGCCGCCCGCTCCGGTTTTAGCGCAGCGCGAGCAGCTGGCTAGCGAGGTACCATCCATATTGGTGCAGGAGCCCCCGATTCAGGAACCTCTCACCTATCCAGCTTCGCTACCCGGCGCTTCTCCTAAACCGGCGTGTTCTTTGCTGACCACGGAACTAGCGGATTCGACGAGCGTCCCTCCTGCCACTCCGTCTACGAGTGGGGTGGAGTCCTCGGAGATTGTCATGGTTGATGAGGAGACGCGCATGAGTGCTGATACTAGTAGCCGAGCCCAGACACCAGCGAAACAGGTATTTATTTAAGTTCTTTGGTTTTGTAATTAATTTTTTTCATGTCAACCCAAAAACGACCAACGGTGGCTAATGGTCACCTCACGTAAAGCAACAGCCTTATTTTGTATGTGCATATTTTTAAGGTCGTACCATCGGATGCCGTTATAGAAGAATCTCAAAGCTCAGTGCAGAGCACAGCGACCACCGAAAGCGGCAAAGCAGCATCGTCCAGACCTAACAAGGCGCCGCGCCTCGAGGTGCAGGAACCCGAAGGAGCGGTGATATCCGCAGATCAGCTGACCGAGTACTACTGGAACGGCAATGGACCGTTTATGTTGCAAGAGCAAGTGGCGCAATTCCTCGGTATCAAGTCGTTCAAACGAAAATATCCCGGCATCATGAGACGAATGCTGGAAATGCAAGAAAGGGACTTTATCAGGGAGAGCGGCTTGGCGTCGGAGCACATGTGCGACCTGGGACTTACGGCAGTTAATAGTGCAGACATATTGGACATTATGTACTCCGATTTCCAGGAGAAGTACGAGGAGTACTGCAAACACCAGAGGGACCGGCAGGCGAAGGAGTTGATTAATAAGCAGAAGGCTTTGTCTTTAGCAGCTAGTCAGGAGAAGAACAAGGCCGATATTACGGAACAGGCCGTACAGTCTGCGGCGCAGTGGAATGCGTCGTTTAACAAGGTTAGTATTTTTGTATTTTTTTGATCAGCTGGAGCACGGCGCGTTTTCTATCGAATGAGCCGAATTTTAGCAAAGGATTATACAGAACGTTCATAAATGATTACAAGTCATGTGACCGTTGAGCTTAGGCAACAATGCATGGTTGATACTATAACCTGAACATCCCCAGTGGAGTGGTTCAAGGAGTTATTAATAGCAAGAGAATTTCCCCAAAAATTTACAGAACATATTTAATGAGAAGGAAATTTTTTAATATAACAATCACATTTATCTTGAAAACAATATATTTTCAATAACTTTTTTAAAAAATGTACTTTGTGTAAAATAAAACTAATAAATTCAAAACAGTCCGTATGATATTTGTTGAGATATAATTCCTAAACGATCCCTGCACGACCCGAGGTGGAAAACATTGGCAGAAAATTTTAAGGCACGCCCCTGCTGCCATAAATTGTTACAGTAGCTCCGATAACAGAACTTTATTGGCTTATTCTATCAGCAAATATTGTACAGACCGTATGTTTAATGATACTGCTGATAGGTGGTCTTAGCTGTTTCTTAGATGTTTGCAGTGTAATTCAGTGCTAGATTTACCATGTTGCTTGCAGAGTAATTATTACCTACAATATTTAGTTAAAAATTTATTTTGCTTAGTGTGAAACAAGTCATGCTTTCATAGCACCTACAAATTGGTAGGTCACTCTCCCAGTAGGTAAAATGCATCGCTTTGTGCCAGTAGGCATCAATCATCAATGACATTAGTGGACATTTTTGTAGGTTATGTTTCACCAAGACAATGTAGAAACTCTATAGCAGGATCGTATTCGATGCAAAGTAGAGCAAAAAATTGTCGGTCTTTTATCAAAGGAAAATCGTATCATCATTTTTAGGACGCGTAAAATGAACCATTTCAAATTTGAAATGAAATTAAATGTAAAATCTGAAATACCGCATCGTACACATTGTGTTCTGGTAGTAGCTGTAGTCGCTCAGGTGCATCGTGTGTACGAAGTGGTCGGTTATACGTCAAATACTAACCAGGCGAGCTTGATCGTAAATCAGAGACCGCCTTCAATAAACATGTAAACAACAGTGGCGCGTAGAGAGGTAAAATGTAGTACATATGCGGAATTAAAAAAATTAAATTGGATTTATAATAAATTACATTTAAAATAAATATTTTATAAGAATAAAGGAATTTTTGTAGGAGCAAAGGTGCCAGACGGGAACTTATCCCTTCATCCCTTCATAATGTATAAAGAAATTGTTCAATTTCTAAACCCCGTTAAAACCGTACTGCACTGGATCCCTTGACAATGATTTATTACTTTGCATCGAACATGATCCCACTATAATTTGTGTTAAAAATGTCGCTGAGAAAGATTGTAGCTACCAATTACTGCAAGATTAGCAGACAAGTAACATTTGACATTCTCAAAAACTTACCTTCAATTAAAGAAATCTTTGGCACATTATGCAATAACGATTTTTTCATGGTATGATTCTGCCCACTTTTAGGCAAGAAAAGAGCAGCGGAAAGCCTGCATGGACTTGCAGACGTTGACGGTTCATTACCCGAAAGGCAAAATGAAACAGATCAATAAACCCAAGGTCGGTAACTATCCCGTTGCGTTGGTGCCTGGACAATTCACCGACTATTATAAGGTAAGTCCTCTAATATTAAAAAAAATATATTTTGATCGTCTTTCTTCACATCTATTATTTGTTTCAGGAATTTACACCAACGGAAATCAACAACCTACCCCTAAACACTTTATGTTACAACGAAATAAATATCATTCCTCCAGAAGAATCCGAGGACTCGGGGTCTGAGGGGTCGGATTCCGATTCGGACTCCAGCTCGTCCAGTTCCGATTCGTGTTCTTCTTCCTCCGGAGTCGAGGATTGCAAGCTATGTAAGCATACCCCTAAGAAAGGGCTGTCTAGTAAGTAAGCTTTTATTGTTTTATTGATATATTCCATAATATATATCCGTAGATAGTAAGTTTTAGAAAAGGACGTGCTTCGTTAAGTTTTATTTATCTTGTAAATATTTTTCTATTTTTTTTTTAGAAGAAAATGCATATTTTAATGTTCTTTTATAATAAAAACGTTCACTTATACAGATTCCTTTTTTATTGATGGTAGGACCTAAAATTAACGTACACTGAATAAATTTGCTACAATTAATATTTCTAAGAAATCGTTATCAAAACACAAAATGGGAATTATCTGTAAAATTAAAAAAAAAATTTTGTATATGAAACAATTTAGCACATTTTTTTTATATAGCTTAATATTCTCTAATTACACTAGAAAAATAACATACCATGTACCGAAAAAAAATTTGAAAATTTTTAAATTTGCCGCCAGTATTCACGTTTAATGTTACACCAGCAGAAAAACATAAAAGTCTCATTAATATTTCATTTATCGTTGCTCTAAATTCTGGAATTTATATATTTATTTCTTTTTAACCTGACGTAGACCTCAACTAAGTAAATAAATATTTCAAATAATATTTTTTCTATATCTCAAAAATAAAGGAAACACCATTTAAAATCATTTGAATACATTACTTCACAAAAAATTTAAGAATTAATTTTGTTGTCATAACTCCTATTTTGTTTTTTGTTTTTTACTTTGCACTGGTAACTCACGCAAGATCTGGTCTCATAAAAGTGCTTTGCAGACTTGTCCTACGGAAAAAATGTAAACAACTATTATTGTGAAACATTTAGTAAATCAAGTCAATTGTTTTCCAGTTTTTAAATAAATAAAATAAAATGTGTCCATTTTGCAGTACGAAGATAGTGTTGTGTACAAAGATTGACTGCAAAAATTGCCCGTTTTTTCACAATTTGCAGAGAACTAAAGAAAAATATGTTTTTGGTCTCAAATTACTCGTCGTAAACTATTAGCATGTGAATTTTTCTGTTGAATGATTCTTGATACAAAGAAAGATTTATTCTTGTGACTGAAATAAGCTCGTTGAATTAGAAAATCCACCCTTAAGCGCGCTCAGGGGGTAGAATCATCCCTAAAAATAAAGAATATCAGAAATAATTGTAAAAATTCCAAAAAAAAAATATATTAAGATAATTCACATGCTAATAGTTTTTATATCAATTAGTAATATTCAAATTCTTCATTTTTGGAAATTTTTCAGCCCCTAAGTAAGGGTGATTTTTTAAATTTTCAAAATACTAAAAGCTGTGCTCATTTCAGCCTCCTAGGCTTGAAAAATACTGAGTCTTGCTTTTAAAAATGAAATTGTGTAGCATTTAAAAAGAGTTAATTGTGACATTTCAGGCTAAAAAAAAACTTTAGAACTCAGGGAAAAGTCAATGATTGTCGAAGTGATTTCGACATCATTGAAAAGGGATGTTTACAATATATTTGAATAATTAACTAATTGCGTGTTCCTTGTCCTCAATGTACTTTTTAACGAAGAACTACTCATTTACTAATAACTGAACGTGTCTATGAAGCGAGTAATAATAAAAATATTTAATTGGAGTAAAACTTTGTTAGTTCAACTTCTCTTCAGTTAAAGCAGCGGTATTCAAACTGTGTTCCACGGAACTCTGGGATTCCCCACAGCCTCTTGTCGTAAAAGTTTGAAGACCGCTGAGTTAAAGCAATCTATTGACTCTTAAATCTTAGGTGGGTATTCCTCAGGGTTCTCTTTGTGGCCCTCCATTATTCATTCATTAGCATTAACATTTAATTTTTAAATTCTGCGGTTTTAAATATTTTCACTTGACAATTATTTATGGTCCTAAGTGACACAAAAAATTATGTATATGTTAATTTTTTGCATTTGCTAGTTTTGTTAAATGATTATTTAGGAATTATATACCCAAAGGTTATTTGGTCTGAAATAAGGAGGAGAAAAAGGAAAAATAACTCAAACTTCTGGATTAATTTGTTTATTTAACATGCCACTACTGGAGACATAATAAAATGTATTTATCCTCAAACGACAAAATAAGGTGGAATGCGAGACACGCTTATAAACAGCATATACCAAATCGTTTAAAGGATGATTTGAAAACAAGTATTTACAAAAGTATCGAGATTTTTTTATCTTTTTACTTTCTTGTATAATTTAAGGCACATTAATTGAGTATAATAATAATTATTTATTTATGTATATAGATGTATTTTTTTTTGAGAGATAGAATAAATTAAAATGAACACTTGACTGAAACATTGGTTTTAATAAATATAAACGAATGTTTCACTGCTTGTTTTGTTCAGTCAGTCGCATCAAATATTGTTTTGCGATGTTGCTTCATCGATTTTCTTATTTTTCGCACTTAGTAGACGGCAGCTAAAACAAAAAAACGATAGGCGTATATTAATATTATAACCTTACAAAATATTTTTGAAAGTAATACCGCTATACGTTCTTATGTAACGCATTTTAAATAGAAATTTCAAATGTTGCTTGAACGAATGGCGGTACTTTAATTAATCTGTTATTTTTTGTTAGTGCGTTAGCAAAAAATGACCCATAACCAAGAAAAGTACAAGAAAAAATTGAGAATTTTTGTGGGATGTAGTCGAGTTGGTTAGTAAATGCAGGAATTTGGTTATAAAAAAGTTTTAAGACAGTGTTTGTTCATTTAAATATTGTGGATAATGATCAGTTATTTACATGATAATCTGATTTCATTAGTGGAACATGTAATAAGTCGCTATAATTCTCTAAGCGTGATCTTAAAATGATGTGATTTAAAACGATATTAATGTACAGCTACAATAATTCCTTGTTACTTGTCTATTACTATTTAATTCAATCGATTTGGAATAATGTTAAAATTATTTTGAAAAAATACTATTTTACAAATTTCAAATATCGTGCAAGTTATAAGATCTAACTTTAAATATAAACCAAAACATAAAAGTGCACAGGAGAAACATAGACAATACAAGTATTTAAAAACTATCAGTCTAAACACAGAATTATTAAGGTTAATATTGACATTAATCGTGAAGACTACATGGGTTCAAACTAACATGAATTTTACCAAAAAAGTTTCTTTGCCTTTTCAAAACGACGGGAATTGTAGGTTTGGGTGGCTGGGTCAGTAGCGCAGGACCTGCTTGGTTGGTGGCGGAATAAATACATACGGCTAATCATTGTCTATTTGTCACTCATCGCCCGTGCATCCTCTTTTAAATAAACAGACCTCTTGGGGGATCAATTTTATAAGCTGCACAGTGCGCAGAATTAATTGATTTCTTATGCAAAAATTAGTACAAAAGTGAAAATTTTTGTTGATAATCTTTTTTGTAAAACAAATGACAGTTGTGAAACTATAAAGAAAAAACCACCAATAGCGACTTCTAAACAAATATGATGTCACTGGTCAGTTAAAAGCCAATCAATTTGCAGCATAATCGAAAATAACGGAATCGACGCGCATTGTTGTAAACTTAATTTTTCAATTTCGGTAACTATTATCAGCTTAATTATACTAAAAAACGCGATTGTAAATATTTTTACATTTAATTGTTGTGTGTGATATGTGTTTATTATAAAATTTTGTTCTAATTCGTTGTTTTAAATCGCGTAGTAAGTTATAGGTTATGTTTCGTTATAAAACCTACTAGATAGTGAAAGTGCGAGGTTTACATTTTTCGAGTTAAAAAACCAGTGTTGGGGTCGTTTTTAACTTTTCAGTTGTCTTATAACTGTTCCTGAAGTGTTCCTCTGCTGTTCTAATCTTTTATTGGAACGCAAAATCTAGTGTTCCCGAAGAGCTTCCAAAGCACTTTTGTTGTCAATTAGAAAGCAGCTATTGGTGTTTTCATATAATTTATATAACCCCTAACCTAGTCTTAGGCCTAAGGATGTCTTAACACCTGATCATAAAAGTTCCTGTATTATTTTTAAATCACAACTATGCATATGCCAAATTGTGTCAGATGACCAATTCTTAAGAGTAAGTTCAACAAAATCGACCTAGTGTGCGTTGCTTATATATTTGTTTATTTATTTCTTATTTGTTTCAAGATGTTTGTATGTTCTTTGTGTATTGTGTATAAAAATTGTGTTAAATGAAAGAAATTTAAGTGTTAAGGCTTAAGATTAGGGTATAGGTTATATTAGGACTAAGTCCTTTTTTTATAAATGCACCATACGTTTTCCACCTTGTAAAGATGGATGTAAAGTTTTGGGTTACCCAAGAAATTAAGATTTATACAAATTCTGCGTGTTGGCGACTTCATATAACCGTAAGAAAACAAATTTGTCATTTAGGTCCATGATTTGCTTGAGGACAAGGATATTACTCAAGGTAAGTCAAAAATATTTTAGAGATAAGGTTGATCTCAAGCCTATGGTATCGTACATATTTTAAAAATAATTTTTAGTAGGTAGTTGGAGGATTTGGTTTTAAATATTTATAATTAGTTTTTGTCAAATTGGTATTCAGAAGGAGTTTTTTATGAGTTTCAATAAAATTTATATGTAGCCCTGCAAAACATATATTAAATTCTGTGAAATTACTCGTTAACGTATTAAATGTGACGATAAGTGAGAAACAAATTCCAAATTATGACTAGCTGTACATATTTAACCTGCGCTGGTGGTTGGCGGTTAGTAAAGGGACTTACCGAACGGCCTGATGGGGTGTTTGTCCCACAGGAACGTCCTCTTGACAGGGGAGAGGTAAGAGTCACGGAGAAAGAAGGGGGATCTGCCCCAGGGGTTGAATGTGGAGGCGGGTTTCAAGGGGGAGTTCCACCAGAAGGGGTCACGGGTGACAGCAGAGATTGGGAGACTGGGGGAGGGGTTGAGGAGGTCATTGAACAGACTCTTACTTGGGGAGTAAATCGGTTGTCCGGCATAGTTAAATGCTACTTCACTAGGACGGGGAGCGTATCTTCCAGGCTGCAATCAGAGAATCAGTCAGTTTTTTGTGCATTTTTAAATGAATTCATTGTTTCAAGTTACTTCACTTAAGTCCCATCAATTTAATTGTTGATCGGAATACGTACACGATCATTTGATTACCTTGAGTGGTGTTGGGGAGAGCCTGTCTCCAATGGATGGCCACAGAGTCGGGTACAGTTTATCCAGCTCGGCGAGGCGGTCCAAGTGGCTGAGCAAAGAACGGTTGGGATCGTATCTGTCTGCAGCTGGGGGTGGTCTCTTGCTGTATACGAGATACAACGGGTAGCGAGAGAATGGGTAGCTTGTATGGAAAATGCTGCTGGGCCATTGGGTTGGTTCACGTCCCTTGACACGGTCTACGTGGTCTTGCCAGGCCTTGTCGGCATCGAAAGGTTTTGGTTTTGTAATGTGGAAAGCTGCGGCATAGGTATTGATTATTGAATGGTTTCGTAAATGACTTATGTAACTGGGTGACGTTACCAATTTCGTTTCCAAAAAAACTGCGGGTGATATGCAGGCTTATATACGGGATGTGTCAAGATTAGTTGGCTGAACTTACGATTTGAATTCAGATGGCCAAAATAAAAAAAAATGCTTAATTTTCAAGACACAGACTTGGACTGGTGACTTAATCTAATTAAAGGTAGTTTTTGTTCAAAAAGCATTTTCTAGATATTACTTTTGTCAGCATATATTATCATTAAAAGACATTTCACTGAATCTAAAATAATTTCCCGAATAAAGTTTATAGGATTTATTTTGCTATATTAATTCATGGAAACATTGGAGAAATCCTTAACTTAGAGATTTTGCATTTTACTAGAAATAGCAAAATTTCTGTCCATTATTTGTTGGTATTTTCATTAATACATTTAACATCACACTTTTAGCAAAAAAAATCTAATATATTATGCGTTGAAATGCTTTATAGGGATTTGAAAGCATTTTCAAAGATATTCTTTTTTCCAAATTTCAATTCTCTGCATCTCGTAAACAAAGTAGGACTTTGTTCTTATTTTCATCATCCGAAATCAAATTTTAAGTTTAACGACAATTAATCCTAAAACAATTTGTATAATTCAGGGTAAACAAAAATAACATGCATAGTCAGGGCTTCCTTTTGCTAGTCTAGAATTGATTTTAATAATATTTATTGTAATAATTTTTTGGTTTAATGGTTTTTTATGAAATTGGGCCAAATTATATACCTTTTTTAAGTTTCATAAAATATGTTTTAACAGAAGTGAAATGCGAAAATTGATTTTTTGTGTGTGACTACAGATTTTTGTTAATTTTTTTTACCTTCATGATAGAAAGATTCACATAAAACACAACCTAAATACTAACATTCAGTAATGAAAATAAAAACGTGAATTTGTGATAGAATACGACAGTTTTTTTTTGAAGGATAGGTTCATAATATTCAGTTCACTTAAATAATTTGATAATCGTGTTCTATCGACAATGATCTATTTGTTAGTAGCGATGGAATGTTAGATGCGTTATTTTCGAAGCTCAACCAATTCTTACCTCCAAGGCGACCATTTCTTCGCGTATCCCTCAAAAAAAAAAACAAAAAAAAAAAAATAGTACACAACAGCGAGTTTGAGAAAAAAAAAACAAAAACTTTGTTCCTCCAGAGGGAAAGGTGTCGAAAAAAAAGATGTGGTTCGCCCTGGCAAATGCTGGAGCGGCGGGTGTGTTAAAAAGCCTCGCTAGGGTTCAACTCAAGCGGACAAGTCGCGGTTAATATAACAATTGACAGATACTACTTGTGTAAAATTAAAATCGCATAGTGTGTGGTCATAATCGGAAGCAACAACTTCAAAAAGTGGCGTTGTTGATGATATTCTCGTGTTTGTGGAAACTTATTTCAGAAAATGAACAGAAAAAATGTATAGAAATCTGTAAAATAAATAGAAATGTATTTATTACTGCTGTTTTCATTGTTATCTTGTATTATACATACTGAGAAATAGTTCAGTATAGAAAAATACGTTAATTAGTAGAAAATGTAACTTTAACAGTACATATACTTGAAAAATTGTCTCGTAGACTGATGTTTTGGTATCTCATGTGAAACGTAACATCAGATGGTGAGAAGCAATTTTTTCATTTATGTTAATTTACTGTATCATTTTTTGAAATATATGAAGCGTCTAAATATCTGCAAAATTAAAAACGTTCTAACGTAAATATATTCTAACTTTATTTAGACTGACACTATTTCTAGTGTACCTAATTTTTAAGCTTGAATGAACCACTAAAGAAATTTGTGTAAACAAGTGTGAAATGGTGGGTAATTAATTTTAGTCAAAGTTACTACAGTAGCAGTCGGGGAAGTTAATTGCCCATTACAAAATTCAAAAATACCGGTGTATTTTTAGCGGACCTTCAAAAGTGCTTCCAGTTGTGAAGTCATAGGTGTAAAAATAGTTGATGAATGTGCGGGATATCTAAATATAAGTGCAACTGAATAATTTTTAAGAAAAACTAATCGTAAACGATGGTGGAGCACCAAAAAAAGTATTTCGATAACGTTAAAATACAAACCTGAAACTAAAATATTTCATTATTACAAACATTAAATGTTGTTTCAAAAAGATTAAAAACAACAAAAAATAAGTGTCGAAAATGTGTTTCACCTGTACCTTAGAATGCACCTGTTGATCGCAGTATTCAAGATAAATTATTATATTGTTAAAATAATTGTATAAATTTATTAAACAGGTAACCTGTAAATGAAAATTAATCTGATTTTTAAATATCCTATATTTTATTTAGAAATACCTACACATATATTTTTTTTTACTTTTAATTTAAAAAGATAAATTTAAACAAGAGTACCTTTTTTTCTTTTATAGTATAAAGATAAAGTAATGTAGCTAATAAAGGAAAATAAAAAAGTTAGGGGTGAAATAGTGGTAATCACCACTTGAAACTACCCTTTACCCAAGACGTGGGCTTTAAATAATTTTACATTTTTCATCAGATCTCTTGGAGGCTTTTTAAGATACCCCAAAAAATATATCTACCATTCCTGGTTCAAGTTTATATAAAAAGGTACCCTTACTTTTTGATATACTTAGTATCAATATCGGGAGATCTCAACAAAAAAAGACGCCTTGTAAAATCCAAGAACGCACCATTGCGTTGTGTTTCTACGTAATCGATCTTTTGTGAATGAGATGCTGTGAGTGGCGATACCGTAGATACAAATACGATTTGTTAATCTATTTGCTGACGAAAATATTAGGTGAAGGATGAACAACAATTTTAGTCACATATAATGTTCGTTTAAAGACTCAAGACGAAAAAAAAGTTGCTTTAACTGAAATTGTGGCGGTAGACAACGACAAGTAGAATATGTCAATCGTGTGTGATCGGTGCTCAAGCGTTTGCGGGGCGCACACAGAATCGCTTTTTAAAAATTTATTATCTCCTTTATGCTGTACATAACATAATATTATCAAATAGTTACACAGAGTAGATTAAGTATAATACACAAACGAAGTGTGCCGAACGAGCGATTGTAGCAGCACGGTGTACGACAAGGACTCGTACTTGGCCTATAAGCTAGGTTATTGTTCATAAAAGGCACTTGATGCGGTAGATAGTGGTGAACGACCGATGAGAGACGACAAAGGCGGCCTAGTGCTTGTACTCAAACCTACCGGGCCGGTATCTGTCGAGCGTTCCATAGTTGTGGGGGAAGATGGCGCGGGGTGAGTAGCCGTAGGTGTCCCTGTGGAGTGGGTCGTATCTGTAGCCGGGGACGTGGATGCGTTCCGCGGCGGCGCTGGGGTCGTCGTAGATGGATTTGGTGAAAGGCCAGCTGGAGGAGAGCTCGGGGAGGTCGCTCAGGGGGCGGAAGAGCCCGCGGCGTGAGTAAATCGATTCGGTGGCCCTCAAGTCGTCGGATCCTGGAATCCCCACAACGGGTTATTAGCAAAAATCGATGGGGTACTGATGGGGTTATAAAAGAGTGGCTGCCCTTAATATTAGTTTTATTTTTTGCTTCAATTTCAGTCCTAAAAGGTCTAGAAACTTATTCCTGCCCACAGAATTAGGTGAGCTTTTGAAGTTGACGTCTAGAGGGCATCACGGTCGACGAAATAAGACATATTAAGGCGCATTTACACAAGTCATTTCGTGGTTTTTGTTAAAATAATAAACTATACCGGTAGCAGTTCATTCAGGAAGTGAAAAGTGCGATATATTATTAGAACTTAGTTGAAAATTAACTTCGGATGATTCATCTACGATGATCATCCAAAGTGACTTCAGATCTCACCACATCGACCGCGATGTCCTCTAGATATCGACTTCCTAAGTTCATCTAAACTTGTAGCAATGCCAACTATTATGAACCCTCTTGCCCTATTTGAATGTGTATTAAAGAGATCCAGCGTAGCCATTACATTGCTGTGGAATATTGAATTAGAAACTCGGATCTTAAGCCCTCTTAACATGAGTTTTTTTTTATGTTTTTTTATACTAACAAAATGGACACCCCATCAGAAACCTTTTAAAATGAATTTCCAAGTATTTTTGGTTACTGAACGTTAAGAAAAATAGTACCACACAATTGTGAGATGCTGTTTTGGCATTCGTGTGGTTTGTTGAACTGTCAAAAACGCTGGTTTTATGTAATAGAAGTTATTTTTCCACAACACAATTTTAATTTCAACATTGTGATTGCCATGTGATTTTGGCAGTACTATGTCGCGAGGATTACGTAATGTTGTCTGAAATTTGGCTTGTCTAAGCGTTTGGGAATTTGACAATTCTGAAAAACAATGTATATAGGTACCAGAATTAAAAATAAACATCAGGGTTAGTCATAGATTGTTTTTAACTTATTTATAAAAGTCTTCTTGAGAAAAAGGAATTGAATTAATTTAATTTATCTTGAAAATCGAATTAGATTTCAAATTGTGCTGATTCATTGACATCAAAATAAATATGAATAATCATGTCCATAAGAAAAATTAGAGTAATAACGTTTGATTTAATAAAAAAAACATATGTATACTTAGGAAGTTATCTATTTGATTTGATTGAAAATCTCGAACGACCTATATTACTTGAAAAAAATAATGTGTCGATGAAAATCCATAATTATTTTAGAAATATTTGATTGAGGAGAAAACAATCCACATTTTTATATCCAAAATCGGTACGAAATTTATTTAATCTTTCTATTGTAATTAAAAATTTCCATCCAACGATCAAACCTGGGTAAACCTGGTAAATTGATGAGAGTATAACAAAATACATATAATCACTTACCTTTTAGGGATCTGACGAAGGACTGCCAGAACTTAGCCTTCTTTGAAGGTGACTCGTTCAGACTTATCATTTCCAAGTGGTCTTTAAACGACATGGTGATTTTTTTTTCTCTTAACTTTTACCTTTTCTCGGCTGCCTTTCGGTCGTTCGTCTCCTGAAATACAAAAAAAATATTCAATCCTTGCTCTATGTAATCATAATTGTACGTGTACAGTAGTGGACAAAAAAAAGTTGCCGACCTAAAACGTCTAAGCGGTTGGAAACATTTTATTGTCCACAGCTGTATAATATAAATGCGTCGAAGTTGGAGACCAGTAATTCATTTATGAATAAAGTGTAGTTTAATTGAAATTTAAATTGGCGCGTGTTCCGTTTATAACCCACATATATTTTACAGGCTTATATCGTAGACCTATACATTTCGAAATATTTATTTCCAGAAAACTTTTGAAATCGTTTCGTTTCTATGACCCATTTTTGATATTATTTACGATCTGCGATCACATAAAATCCCAAGTTTAAGTGGTCTAATGGAAACGCCGAAGAATCCTACAAAGCTTTGTCATACTTAGTTTTCCATTAAAACAGGTTTATCTTGTACACGTTTACAACAGGATTGTTATGCACCCCAAGAATTAACATTGCAGTAAACTATGGTTGTTGAAGGAAAAGTTTTGAAACGTAATTTATAAGAACTATCGCAGAACTTTAATCGTTATATAAAATTTATATCTGCTATTAGGAGGGAGCAGTTGCCAATAAAAGTTCATATTTATAAAAGTTTTTCTTAGAAAACCTAACATTTATTGAGACTGGATTCGTTTTGTTAAATAAAGTATATATGGATTGCTTTAACTGATATTTGACATACATTTTATTAATGGTTATTATAAATTCTTTTGTCAAAGTTCAACATTTTGTTTTAAACGAATTAATTTTCTTTAAAATATTGAGTTTAAATGTAAGTCGATGATGGATAGTCGCATTATCCTCACAACAATATTAAAAGTATTTTAGTAACAAGTTTTAATAATTTATACAATTTAGTCATACCTATACATACCATGGTGGCTCTGTATCAACAACACACCATTTCTCATCAGTGATCACTGATCAGTAAATAATCAAAAATTCAGAGTTTATTTGAGAATGAATCTTTCCGTATGTTATTTTTCATGCTTATTTTCTGACACATCTGAAAGGTCAGGTTATTTTCAGACACTAAACTGGTATGACGTGTATAAAGCATTCAATTTAAAAACATGTTTGAATGTTCACAAAAATCTCTACTTGTTTATTGAATATACCAGCAAAATATGGAAATTTATTTATTCATTTATTCATAAGTGAATTATTGTTTATGAAGTTCTTTTTGGATATAAATAATTCATAATATGCAATGTGTCCCACACCATCCATAATTCTAAGGTTATGGTACCAACTGGGATTTCTGAATTAAGAATAATAATTAAGAATAACTCATAATTGACAACGGAACATGATAATATCTCTTAATGATGCTATTTCAAGTAATTTTGGTACTTTGTTTGTAGCTATTTAAATTTTTCAAAAGATTTAACATCCTGTACATAAAATAAGAAAAAATAGTAAGATTTTTAACAGTTTTTCCTCGTAAATATACAAATGAAAAAGTTTTTCCTATCGTGGAACATTGTACTATATGTAAAAAAATTTGGTAATCTTTTCCTTTCATTTGATTAATAATAATGATTGTACCATGAAATAGTACTGCAAGAAATTGTGTCAAAACAAGATTCCTTCAGCAAGCAATTCAAAATAAATTGGTCTGCATTTTAAACTTAAAAATGAAAAAAAAAAAAAAATGTAATCAAGGTGTTTCTTTAATTAAACAAATACAAAGTCATACTGATGACCAGTTCCACTTGATTGAAAAAAGCTTTGTTTCAGTTTCACTTTTTTCGTAGCCTTAAAGTAAATATAAAGGACTTATAGAAAGTAAAGATTACCTTATTACACAATTAAATATTTCTTGAAAGACATTAGACAGCGCTTGAGTGTCGTTAAAATAACAAACAAGTGTAAATCTGGTGTATCTCAAGACCATCCGATTCCACAAGTTCACGAGCCAGGCAAGGTTAGAAGTGGTGAGTATTAAAGTAAAACCGTGTGGTTAATCGTTAAGCAAGCATCTTGCCTTGATCGGATCGTCTAGCTGATAACAGCTATGTATATGCCCACCAGGACAATTCCCAAAAAATAGATAACGAGAGCCGATATCTCAGCTTTGCCCATAGTGTCGAGTCGTACGCGTACTAATTTGGCAAGCGGGAGCGGGCAATTTTTCGGCTTGGCTGTTTCGCTTTTCGGTGCTATTTTTGAAACGGAGCCAGCGCAGGGGAGACCCGCTCTCTTTCGCAAAACGCTTATTCCGATTTTGAGTGCGACGCCCACCGCCGGACCCGTGATATTTTAGGTGCGTTTACAGGTGGCAGACCAAGGTGAGGCGTCCTCTTCTTTGCCCCCGTTCCGCCGCAAAAATTTGATATTAGTAAACACTGGCTCCCCACTTGCTTAGACCTTACGATTTTTTAAATTTTTGCGGGCTCCGTCATGGGTATCGGGTTGCATATACAGATTTAACTTCGGACCCAGGAGTACCTTTGCAAATTAAAAAATGCTCCTCTTTCGAATCCAAAGCGATAAAGACGGTATATTTTTTCCATGAAACCTTCAATTTTTTTATAATCATGTTAGCCGTGATAAAGCAATGCCACGGGCTAATTTCACTTGAGCCCTGAAATGCTCAAATCAAAAAGAGAACACATTTGATATAGAATGAGATAGAAGCGCAGGGAGTAGGTAACTCACATTCCCCACCCCACCACTTCTTTGCTACTGCGCATCCTACCCTCAGGACTCTAATGAATTTAGTTTATCTGCAAATTTTCGTTAGTAGGATATAAAAAAATTCATTTGTTTTAAACTTGTACTCTACATCTCGAAGAATGACAATTTCCACTACACACTGTTTTTATGTAACCTTTCCGCTTTCAGGATTGAAATAAATTTTCATTGAATCACTGAGTCTATATTTTGTAGGTTTTAATTGAATTTAGTACTTGTTTATTATTTATAAGTATATTTTTTTATACATTCATCAATTTTTGGTCCAATAAGTAACGCCACTATAATAAAAATCAGTCACTGATAATAGCAAACTACAAACCATAATAACTTGTAACTTGCGACAGACTTACATAACTGGAATAATAAACACTTGAGATAAAAACAATCATCGAAACTGAATAAATAACAAAAATTACTGAAAATCACCAAAATTGACTTCATTCTTTGCAAATTGATTGAAATTGGTATATGTTCATTACGTGTAGCAATTTGACCATTTTCTCCTGAGAAATTTGACAGTTTTAGACAATTTGGAGGAAGAGAGTCGAAGAATGTTTCCGTTTAAGAGCTAATCCTGAAGATTTTACCTTGAAACTAGCTCCCAATGGCTATGTCACTGTTAACTGTGATAACTTTTACGTTACAAATGAAGGCCCTGGTATCATTTTAAAAAACTGAGCTGGTGATGTAATTTTAGTAGTTTGATTTTCGCGAATACATGTATTTTTAGAAATGTTATCATTGGTGAACAGACCACTTGATATTCTGTCTTGCGCCAGATCGCGGATTTTGATAACCGCTACGCGCAGATCATCAGAATTGCTGCAGAATATTGTGACAACAGCACCTATAGCAGCTTATAAGGTATCTAAATGATTGCAGCATGTAAAGAAACTTTTTCAGCGAAATTAGCGCTAATTTATTTGCGGTTTTCAATATAAAAATAGTGATGTTATGTAATTTATTAAAATTTGCAGGAGGGAAATTGGTTGTCCTATTCTAAAGAGTCTGTTTTTCGATTTCGATCGATTGTTTGGGAAGTTCAGCCTGGTCTGTGCTTTGAATCATACCAATAAACGGATTAACGTCTATCTGGTCTGACGGTGGGTATTAAATTCGCATACTCGACGAACCAATGTAGGGCATAGCATGCCAAACTCCGAACACCGACCAAAATAGATCTCCAAATTTAGAAACGGCCTCTACTATGCTCTGCATCAACTAATATTATTCACGAATCGCGTCATATTCTCAGTTACTAATCATAACGTGGTGGTATTACAACGCTAGATCCCAGCTTTAAAAAAAAAAGTAAAGATATTGAAAACGGATGAACATTTTTGAGGAAAAAAATTTCAAGAGCAATTTTGAGTATCCTGTTTTTTAACAGAAAACGAGATATGTCACAGTGAATTTGGTGGTTTTGCTGCTACAGAAATGTTGCTATTAAAGTCACTAAGAACTCGAAAAATTTATTTTCAGGAATTACGTAATCTATAGAACAGTTGTTTAGGTGGTGTTCCTGAAAATGAAACAAGTGCTGTTTGGGTGGTTTTTCCAAATATTTATCATGCAAGCAGATACATATCTCCTTGTTTTAGAAAGATTTTTGTATCCATTAAATATTTTTCTTAGAGCTGATTTAGTATATTCATGATCTTATCTTCATTATGGTAGTGCCTTTGATTATTAAGAAGGCAAAATTGATAATACTTGTAAATAGGGGATTGGATATAAATAACTGTGTTATTGTTTATTATAAACAAATATCCATATATGCAACTGGTATCTGTTGGTACGTAAATGTTTACAAAAATTTCGGATTTATTGACTGAAAGCTTGGGTAAATTTTTCGGAAGATTGTTATGTAATTCACGTGATCGTACAAAGTTTAGTTTGGATTGCCTTCTGGTTTCCAACAGTTTAAAAATAGAGTTAGTGGTTACATAAATCTCCTGTCAAACCTGCACGATTTCTACGATAAATCCAAATTTCTCAATAAAATCGGTCTCACTGATCGACGCATTTATACTTACGGCTTGGTGGACTACGAGAACTTTTTCGAAAACTGACACTAAAGAGGCACTAGTACTGACCTAAGTGGCGATATATGCGAGTCGTGTTCTGCGACTGCTGGTGTTCGGCACTGACTGCGGCCTGGTGAGCGTCGATTAGCGTCTTCGGCGTCCAACGTCGCCGACGTCACGACGGGGGCGGCGTCCTTTCCTTACCCCGTTCTCGTCGTGCCGCCATTCAGGGAGTATTTTGGAAAGTCCACGCAGTCGGGCTGATTGTTGTCCCGCTATACAGGGGAAACAAAAAGCCGGGGCGGGCCCGGTAGCCGGGCGCCATCGAAATTTTTCTTAATAAGGAAAGTTCCCGTGATTGTTACAATATTTGTCTCACTATAAGACTGTGCAAAATTAGGTTTATTTTTTAAACCTTTTATTTGAATTCAAAATGGAAATAATAAAATTTACTAGATGGCAAATTTAATATTTATACAGGGTGTTCATTAATTTGTCTACCGAACTTATACAGGGTGTTATTTTGTCAAACAAAAGTGCTTGGAGGTGATCTATTGTTAATTTTTTTATAAACTCACTGTTTTGCACTATCTTTAATAAAATAATGTCGATTTTATTATCTCGTAAAATCAGAAGTTTTCCATAGCATGAAATAGTAATAAAAAAAATGTAGTTCGTGAAAAATTCTGAAAAAGCGCACGGTTTTAAGGAAATATTTAATAATATAAAGTCATATATGCAACCAAGAATAACACATCTAAGAGCTTATAGGATGGATTAGAAAACAAAAGATGCCTTAATTGCGACCGATTGTCAAATTTTTCTAGATATTTCAACATATGATAACTTGATTTTTGAGTAAAATTTACGGGGAACATACACAAAATAGTCGCTAAAGTTAGTTTGAGCGATTTAACAAAATCGTTAAGTGTGCCATGACAATAATCGAATTCAGGTCACGTGCATATGAAGTCGGTATATGTCTGGTGGTTTTGTCGATTAATAATCTTAGCTGTTTACTAGATACTGCAATAATTCAATACTGCTCGGGGCACTAGTCCACAGAGTAGTTGTTTCCCGCAATATTATCAGTTAAAGTTGTTTCATTTATGATTCAAGTCTTATTTTCATGGTACTTACGAAATAGCAGGTTTCCCTCCTCCAGTTTACCCATATTGAACTTCAAGTAGCAGTGATAGATATAACTTAGTTATATCACAAGTCATACTTCCTCTATGTAATTCAAACAGCTAATGAGAGCTAATAAATTCAAAACTGGTAGTCTTTTCGATCTCAATTGAAGAACCAAGAGGTTAGCTGTATGTACCAGGTTCGGTCGCTGTCGCACCAACTCAGCATTGAAATATTTGAAAAACTTGTTCCCATAATTATTTAGCCATACCCATATACAGGTCTAGTCGAATTAAACGTGGGGGTGGTAGAAAAGTATTCGCCCAGTTGAAGAACGCGCTCGCGGGCAAACGGCGCACAAACACAGCCGCATTTGGCGACCAGCCATAAATTTAAGTTGTTGACAAATTGCCTAGCAGTGCAGTGCAGTAATATATTTGAATGAAAATGTAGTTCGAGGACATAAATAATTAAAATATGTTGTTGGCTAAATGAACATATAGCTAATATAAATTTTCTACACATTATATACAAATTATTATTATTTTTTACTTTTAGCCGAAAACTTTTTAGGGGCGCCTATGAAACTCATTAAATTTTATTACTAGGCGTTTTTGTATATGTCCAATTGACTTAGGAAAGACTATACGATTCGTAAGTAATGGGATTGGCAACGGAAAAAGTTCGTAAATCGACATTTAGACTGTTTGGTGGTAGCGTAATAGTATAAACGTATAAACTATATATAGGTACTATTATTGTTATGAGAAGTTATCTAGCGGTGTGAAGGAATATCCCGAAATAGTGCAGCATTCCACCCAGTTAGAAAATTCTGGGGAAGGTCGCACACGTATTTGAAGAAATCGGATACCAGATTCGGTATTTGAGTTTCTGGCAAAATTTCAGAATTAAAAATATCTCTGCGTGGTAAAATGTTGTCGTGGGCGGGCAAGGCCAATGGATATTTGAATGTGTTCAAAATTTCATACCCATTTAAAGACTAACTAAAGATAGAAAAATATTTTAGTAAGATGTAAATAGGATGTATAAAGTATAGTATTTAAGCACCTTTTTCTAAGCGGTAAATTTCATTTAATTTTTTTTTAATATTAATAGATATAATATTCCTGAGCCTGATTTAAAATTGATGAAAAATAATAATAGAATAGGTTTGGCTAAAATTTATTTGTCAAAATTTCTCTTGAAAAATTTCTCAGCAACATTGTTTCATTTCTATTGCTATTATATTCAATTTGAACAGGTTTTTTGCAAGATCAGGCAGCTTTGGTAACCCAAACCAGCTTAGTATTGTTTACTCTTCACTTTAGTTATACAGATCTACATATTACTAGGTAACATAAATATAGAAACATAATATTATATAATTTAAAATTAGCTGCACATACACGTGAAGCATGTTAATCTGTGCCAAATTTTAAATGTGTTATTTCCAGTAACTAATTGTTTGATGTAAATATGATGTCCTTAACTGAAACGAAAATTCTGTAAAATATTTCAGTATATCATTTTTTAATTTGACCTAAAAGTAAAATATTTGAAATCTAGATCTTAGGTACCTCTATACAGGGTGTTCTTTAAGTACTCTGACTTGTTGAAGTTTTAACCTTTTTTTTTGTTTTTTTTTATTATCGCAATAATGGAATGTTTTCTTTTTGCCAAATTTGGAATTGTTAGATTAGAGGATACGTTTTAGTGTAATCTAAAATTTAATTAACTCACCAGAGGCGTGAGTGTAGGCCACAGTTTTCAATGATTTTAAAAATTAATACTGACTGACTTTTTAAATTTTGTGAGTACCTTTTGTAACCATCGTTCATTACCTACTTGATAATTGTCTGATAGTATTTTTTTCATTTGAAGCTTAGTTCTGGAGCAAATTGTTATTTTATTATATTAAAAATAATAGTGCACGATCAATAAAACCACATTTTTCTGCAGAACTAGGCATCACATGAAAAAGTGCTAATTGACGTTTCATGAAAATTTGCAAACTATTTTTGAAATCTCTTGGGCAAATTTTTTCCGGCCATGTTAGTTAAAAAATCATACCGCGGATTTAAACGGGCTTTTAATTTTTTTAGTTGGTGCTAAGCCAAGATAAATAAACTAATGTCACCTAAAAACTGTTCAGAATGCGCCGACCTTTTAGCGGCGATAAAAATATAACTACAAATTCAACAATGATATATTGAATATTTAAGTCAAGGTGAATACTTTTTTAAATTTCTGTAGAAGTCTACATTTCAGTAACCGTATGTCCTTCAGTTTAAGTTTGCATCGTAAGTTGTGAGTCTCAACGAGAAAAATTACAAATTTGTATGATTTCCGTACAGACCTTCAAACTTTTGATATTGATTAGCGCGTGACATGTCATATTTCTAAATTAATATCTATTTAGGACACATGTATTAGTCAGTAACGTTGCCGATGTTCTTCGGAATGAACAACCTGTATATGTTTCAAGATGTTCTGGTTTCAAAAACTGTGCAATCTAATTAGGAATCATAGAAATTGTATTCTTACCGAATGGTTGGTTGTAACATCTACCTGCTTGATAGTGCATAAAAAAGCGTGAAATTTCAGTTTTAATTTCCAATCTAATCTTGATAAATTTCTTGAGAATTTCTAGGTGAGAAACAGAACCCAGACGAAAAGAAATTATAAACGTATGTGACGTACCATTTTAAAAATTCGGAATTGTAACTACAATAATGTCATCGAAATTTTTGAAATTGACGTCCAAAGAAAGTTTGCATAACTCATCAGAACGGCATGCTCCTGCAATGCCTAAGACCGTCACTACCTTCATTAGCAAATATGTGTTATCGGGTGCCTGAAAGAGAAAATCATTGACTTGTTCTCTTGTAAAAACATGACTTTTTAGGTGTATAGCCGTCATTCGTACGTTTCAAAAATGTCTCAGCTTGGGGTATTTTGATATATCCACGTTCTCCTCTATGAAAATACTTGAGTATTCACTCCACAAACTCGCTGGTGATTTTAAAGTTCTTGACTTCTCCATGAAATATGCTTGCAGTAACATTTCAGAAACATCAGTATTTTTGTTCTGGCACTATTCTTTGAAATTTCTGTATGCTCGTCTGGAGCGCACTTTCGATTTCTCGGGCAATAAAAATTTGCAGGCAGCATTTGCTGCACTTTCTATTTGAAAATCACTCATTTAGAAATAATAAATAATTCAAAATCAGCAAAACTGCAACTTCTATGTAGCTTTGTTTATAAACAAATTAGAAACGACAAAATCCAAACAACCAATGCGACTTTGCAAGATTTCGAATAATGTCAAAATGAATTGATTAAAAAATGTCAAAAAATAAAATCTTTATTTAGTTAGTTAAGTATAATTTACCAGTCTCAGAGTCTATTGCCAGCCCTCGCTCAGCTCGGGCGCAAAATCGTCCTCGACTGGTAAATAATAATTACCTCCTTTATGGTGTATATAAACTATTTGGTGTCTATAAATCAAGTCACTAAAAAACAACAATTAAAGTGGAACAAATTAGGTGCATTTTGCTGAATTAAATAACAGGTAACATGCATCGTTGGCAACCATCTAAATTAAAGTAAATAAGTAATGCCAAGGAATTCATTACAGTGCAAATTAATCGCAATCCTAATTTATGGGCACAGGAATGCCTTGTTAATGGTGTTGTCTACAGTGGTTTAAATTTCCTTGCAGTTTATTTTTCATGCACATGATCTAGATTTATGTATGGTATTTAATATAGTGGTTGCTAATTAAAATAATATACAAAATAGTTAGTTAAGGATGATTTTAGTAGAATAGTACCGGAATTACTTAAATTTAACGCGTATTTTATTGACTTCACGGATTCTATTGCCATTATTTTACCATTAACAGCTTATGTTAAAATAAGAAAAAGTATGGTATGAATTTTTGACTTAACCAATTTTGAGAAGTTCTTTCATGAACCAATCGACTGTGAACTTTTCATTCCCATTAAAGTTACGTTTCAGTAAGGTGAAATTTATGTGATTATTCTGGACGTTGCGAGTTGTTTAATAAATATTCTAAAAGTAAATTTCTATTTAAATTTCACATTTAATGCTCTTGGTCTACATTTTTTATATATTTTTATTCGTACTGATTTATAAGATCTGTCAATAAAAATATTCGGCTTCTTGAAAACATATGAGATTGGCAGAATTTTACCGCTCCAGTATTTTTAGCTTCTAATGTTAGAAAGTCTAGGCTTGACTTAAAAATATTCATTCTCTTAAAGCGGATGAAATAATATAAACACTTCAGAATATGACGTACGCTCAAAGATCTATATTTGAGGTGGCAGTGAATCCGTGGAGGCGTAATAAATAGGTGCAAAGACTCTAATAACCTTCTCTGTTCATTCTATGTTATTTCTCTAACATGGAAGAATGTTTGCAGAGTAAATTGAAAAAGATTTTCCAACTCTTTGGTGAGGCTAATGCCGGATATATCCCATTAATCAGATTATGTTGTTGGGTGTTGTTAACATCCATAAGGCCATATCAAACAATTTGGATTTAGACTCCAAAATCCTCTTCTTCAAGGTTACTATACAGATATTCTAGTTGTCCCTTCATATTGTTCATAAAGGAGAGGAAGAGCCATCTGGTTTTGTTTCAATTTACCAAATCTACGAAACTTTCATCCTTGTCTTTTGAGATGGTTGATTGAATTTGATTAGAATCAATTTCTAAGTTTTCTGGTTATAAGTATATAATGGAACAAAACCTGTATTGTTCTCGGTTGAACAATTTACAAGTTGGTTGCCACGTCATCGGTGTAGACTTCACGATGTTTCGAGAAACATAGTCTTCAGAAGAATTTAATTAATTAACAAAGTTTTGGAAGAACTTCACTTGCTCATCGCAAAACATCAAATTCAATGCATTTATCTCACAAAATTGTTTCTAATAAATTTACAAGAATGTTAAGACTGCTTACGACTGGCCTTTCCTTTAACAATTTAATAGCAATGAAATTCGCGAAAGCGCCTCGCTCCAATAATAAAGCGAAGTAAAATCACACTAAAACATATTTATTGGCCCACCACGGAGTAGCATTTGGGTCATCCGAGACAGAAAGTTATATTTATACATTTTTCTGGTGCATGCGATTTGCTTTGCAATTTATAAATAATTGAACCTCAGTGCGGACGTTATTCAAACGAAATCTTTATCGGAAAATTATTTTCGATCGCCAGGAATCGAAATGATGAAAAACAGATCCTGGACGGCAAATATGCAGTACGTTTTGCCCGCCCACTCGATGCCGTCACATTTTATATTATTCTATAACGTCACGGACAATATTATAAAAAGATATCCACCAAATCGTCGCCAAAAATCGTTCCGACTTTTTACGGTAGCCCGCCAAATATGTACAATTTATCCGAACATAAGCCTACCAGGAGTCCCGCTGCCAAGAAATGCCTACTTGATTTTGTTCAAACATGTATTTTTAATTCATTCAGCGAGAAAGCTTTAGGCGTCCGTTTGTTATTGGAAAAGTGACGTTTTCCGAAGCTTGTTGCTATGGAACGCTCAAAATGAGTGTAGTTCCTTGAGCTAAAATTGTAACTGCTCTACAACTGGACAATCGAATGACAGTTGTCAATATCTGACACTGTCGGTGACAGATGGACAGTTACAAGTTATTTTGATGTTTCTTGAAGCGTTGCTAGACTTAAGATCGTCCAGTTTTCCACAAATAACATACTATTTAACAATTTTTACCCAGTTATACAGGATGTTGCTTAATTGTACTGTCGAAGATGTCAATTGGGCAAAATTAACACAGAAAGTTCTTTTAAAAAATTATAACAGTTTGATATTAAATAACTAATATAATTTTCAAGTAATTCTTATGAGATAAAATTTGTGGGTATGTACAAAAACCGTGCTGATAGCGATAATAATTTAAATGACAGTTACAAAAGATCTAATTAAAATAACAGTAACTTTGTTTGTAGATTATATCAGTCTAATTGTATTTACTTCAATAACACTTAACAAAGTTATTTTTAATAAATTAAATGCAGTTGGGAATGTCGCTGTAGAGAAAATGAGAAAAACTATAGTCTGAATGTAGACATTTTAAATGTACATATCTATTAAAAAATTTTAAACAATCTGTGAGAGACTGGTCCAGTATATGTAATACTAAAAAAATTTCATTCCTAATCAGTTTATTTTCTTTCTTATTAATTGATTTATCTACCATATCGTATGGAAAACGTGTGTAGGCAGAATTTGTTTTATAACATTAGTTTGCTATTAAAAAAGTAATTTGAAATCGGAATGTTTAAATCTGTCAATATAACTGATGTTAAAAGATGTTATCTTATGTGTGTAAGTGTGAATAGATAAATTGTCAATAATTATTTCTGTATATATCTTTCTTGTAAATACATCAAAATTGTTGTTTGGTTTTATAAATGGTTTCTTATGGGAACAAAATTTTACTACAAATTATTTATTGAAATAGTATTACATTAATAGAACCTTTTTATGCTGTACTGTTCCTTCATAAAATATACACTGGTACAATATTAGGAATGTAAAAAATAATGTAGGTGTATGTCTGAGGATCACAATGTCTTTTATGTAGAAAATAGATCTTATTACGTTGAAATTTTAAAGCTTTTGTTTTTTTATTTATCAATATATTATATAATTCACATTATTTATTTCAAAAAAACGCCCTGTATATAGAACTTATTTAATAAGCTTTTCTGGCGAACGTGCAGATGTCAAAAGTGTAAGTGTTTTCAATTACATCCCTGTGCTATTACTGTACACTCTAAATAGTTATCTGTAATGTTTAGAAACATTTGTTGTATATGAAGGTGACCCTCACAGCTTTCTTTGATGTGCTATCCTTGGTAATAATAGTTATGTGATGATTTATTTGAAAACCGCATTTGAGGGTCAAAATTTACATTCTTCAGGAGATAAAAAATTCTACACATTTTTTATGAAGATGCTATGCAAAGTGGATTACATTCAATACAGTTTTTACGACTGATTTAGAATATATAAAAAAATTTACTGTCAATAGAAGGAAAAAAAGATTCGAAACGCTTTATTGCTTATTTATATGACTACAAAAATGTATGTTTTCGTTTGTTTGCATTTTTTAAGATTTCTATTTGTGCGGCAACTAGGTATGCGTTTTACATAAAACAAATATCCTTAGTAAGTCATACATCTATATTCGACGTGTTTAGTACGAATTTTAAATACTACTACTGGGTTTTACGTAGATTTGTATATTTAGTTCAAAATAAATCTCACATATTTTTGGCCAAGAACTCGCCGTACCTACAAATAGAATTAAATGAAAGTGTCTAACAGTTAAGTAATGCATTTTAAAACTTTTAAATACATTTTTTTTTCAAGGATATCTTCACTTTCTCCTACATATTCTCAGATTAATTAATTAATTTAAGAATTAATTCTACTTAAGCACGTTTTTATTAAGCCAATGTCAAAAAAAAATATTATATTTTTTTAATTCACATTGAGAAAGTATCATAATTGATTAATTCGCAAAAAATTTGATTTTTTTTTCAACAATTTCTCCTGTAGCTAATGGCAAACCATTTTTTCAGAGGGCTATTTGGCCGGAAAGGTATCTTACTAATAGATGGTCTTGGAACAAAAAAACATTTTCTGATGTTAGATACAAATACAATTTTTAAAGAAAATAATGAAAAACGGCAATAATTTAAAAATACACTTCTGCACGATACTGGAAACTGGTCCACTGTAAAACCTGACCTGGCACAATGCGACCGTCACGGCGGTAGTGATAAAAAAGGACAAAAACTTCGCAAGGAAAGGAATAAATATAATTTTATAACACCTATGTTTTCTTCCTTCACCAATAATTAAATTAAAATGATATCCATCAACTTCGAGTTACTATACACCCAAGACATTTTTGACACTAACTACTAAAAAACTATTGTAAACACTATGGCAACTACGACTGTAAAATCGGATTTCAGTATTCGGAGTCGCTGAGGCCACGTGGCTCTCTATGCGTATTACGAATGATGCTAGAGACTACAGTTGTCCAGCTATGTAATGGTTGAAAGTACTGCAACTTCAATAATTTTTTTCTCGGAAACTATGAGGATTTTACAAGATTTTTTTTACGATATTGACTCCATTTCTCATGCCGCATCTATTTCCAAATTTTTTGGATAAGTTGTGAATTATCCTGTATATTAAAGGTTGGGGAACATCGTAGGCAAATTAAACAATATTAACATTCAAAGGAAGTATCGAAAAAAGAGATTTTTGACTGACTTTTCGATTATTTTCTAATAAACACTGTTGAAATCTTGTTTCAGTTAATACGGTTTTTCTTGAAAACCGTAAAGTTTTTTAAAATTTAACTAGGGTAAAAAAATTTTATAAATTAAATTCTGCTGTGAATTAATATTATTATTTTTCAATTCCAAATTTAACACCTTGTAGTGCTTCAATTAACAAACCTTACAATTGCCATTATTGCCTTACAAACGCGAATACTGGCTATCGTTCCAACTGTTTTTGGTACCAAGTTAATTATTTACCAACATAAATTGCTCTGTGCTAATAGACAATTTGCTAAGACCAGTGATTGCACTGACTACTGAATTTTTTTTTCTCAAGAGTTACGTTACGTTATTAAAATAGAAGTATCTAAACATCGCCCATGACGTATGTATTCAAGTAAGTTAATCAACGTAAGTGCTTAGGTTTGACGAGTTGGTAAACTTTTCTCTAGCGAAACTCAAGAAGTATAAATAAAATTAATGAATTTGCTGACGTTACACCGTGAATGATATTTTCAGTCCGAATTTAAAAATAGGAAAAGCACACAATGGATAAGCTGCCAAAAAAGCTACAGGAATATATATCAAATATCACGTAAAAATGTAAGAGCTGTCTTAAAGTGTCAGTAGCGTGTCACAAAGCGTAATATCTTTACATTTCGCTTTCTGTATTCGCAAAAGGAGTTTATTTCTAAAGGAAATAATTATTATCAAGGGATTTAGGGCACTGAATAACAACTGGCGTTTTTCGTGGAATAAAACAGTAATTATTTTTAAAATAGACACACAATGAATATCATTGTATTGTTCGGAAGGTCAATCTTTTAAGCACAGTACCAATTTTTTTCATAGATATCTGCTATAATATTTTGTTTGTAGAGATAAAATTCTGACCCAATTATATATGGAATGAAAACCCATTGTCAATGTTTTAAAACACTGATTTGCTTCGCGATAAGGAAAAAATACTATCGCATTGACGTAGTTTTTGTTGTAATTTAATTTGCCCGAGATTATTATCTGCATTAAAAATGTCGGTATCAAAAACAATTACAGGCATAAAATATGGCGGGTTACGCATATGGCAGGAAATGATTCGCTGAAACTGAAATAATGGCGATATTTTATTTTTATCAAGATTTACATGTGCAAATTTTCAAATCACGATAAACTGCATGTATCAGTAAAAATGTGCTGTTGTTAATATATTTAGAAAAATAAAGAAAATATGAAATTAGTAACAACACAGTGTATATGTTTATTTGGGTTAAAAAATGTTTACTAATTACTCATTTTTTAGATCCTTGGTAAAAAATAACTATTTGGTGGTTGTGATAAACAGTGCGTAGCAACATTATTAATATTGCAAGGAATCGTAACAGCCCGTCAACACGTCCATTCATCGATATTTAAATCAAAACGATCTAAGATGAACATCGTTCTTATGATAACAAACAGCCCGTCTTGTGATATATAAAACGTAAACGATATTTATATAAAATACTGACCAGCTGTTAATAGCACTTTACAATTTTTTTTTTCAAGGATTGAAAACAAATACCTACAATGATTTCATTGATTTATCTCCACATGTACATCATTTACTATGTAGGCGGAATTTAAGAACTGAGAAATCCCAATTTTTTTCATAAAAATTAAACCCAGTTTGAAAACGAAATGTTTGCAATACATGATCTACAAAATAAATCAAGAAGTAAGGCGATCGTGTTTTGCCATGCTCGTTCTTGGATTCTTGAAGTTTTGGTTTAAAGTATGGAAATAATTTGTGTTTTAACTTGTGTAAGTATTATGCGAAAACGCAAAATACAAAGGATTGCCTCAAATCAAAACCAGCGATCAATATGATGGGATCATTTTTAATTATACGAGTTCGGGGAATGTTAAATATAGCTCTGTAAACATCGCTACCAGGATGTAGGATGTAAGGATGTAATAAAATCAAAATAACCGGGAAGGCTGTCTGCTTTTCGTGCAACCAAAGCGAATAACAAAAATGCACGCTGGTATTTTGAAAATACCGATAAATATTTATTTAACGGTAGACATATTTATAATATAGAGCAAATTTTAAGCTTCCTGTTTTCTTTTTATAGAAAACATGTCAAACTTCTGTACTGGTTGAAAATTTTAGAGACGCTAGTACCTATTTTGTTACTGTGCAGGTATTGTATAACTAAAATTTAAACAAGCTTCTCGAAATATACCGAGTTCTTGCATCTTGACATTGGCTATATGTTATAAAAACAAATAGAGTATTTATAGATCAGTAGCTGTTTAGTTAATAAATCACAAGTTTCGAATAAAATTTATATTACAGCAAATTTAAACGCTGATATAACGGAAACGTAGATAATTATGTTCTTAAAATAAATTTTAACGAAAACAAAATTATTCTACGACATAGTATTTAATTTTGGAATATTCAAGTTTCCTACGATTTTTACTTGGTTCGCACCAGCGACTTCGCCATTTTCTCGAATATGAATCGTTACGTCTAAAAATTCATCAATCATTTTTTTAATTTCATATTGGTTGAATAAACGAATAGATCTTATGGTTTGCAAAGAAAGGCTTGATATTTTTATATAAAAGAATAAAATTAATATCTTATTTTTTATGTTATGAGGTAATCGATATCCAGAAAACTTTTGAAAATAAAAATAATTCTCAAAGATAACAAAATGTAAAATTATAAGCAACAGGCTTAAAATATTAAGACAGTTATTCAAACGGGTAAAAGAAAATAAAGTAAATCGGTAAAAAAGTAAGATATTTTGATAAAAAGGTAATATAATGAAAGTGATTCAAATTATTCCTTAAATTTTTATAGTGATGGTTGAAAATTTTCAACAAAGCAAGTAATAACAAAATAATTATTATATCTTATATGCAGGGTGTATCTAAATAACCCCGAAAAAATGTAAGGGGCGATTCTTTGATGAAATTTAATAGGGATCTTAAAATACAACCGCGTTAAACGGCTCATCTTTTTAAAAATGCATTGCAACACATTTATTTTTTTTTTCTCATGTCCTTAACTTTTCGAAAAAACTTGAAGAGATCAAAAAGTTAGTAAATGAATGGGCTTTTAGACATATTTTTTAAAAGGAAAAAATTTTATCGAAAAAAAATTGTAAGAAAAAATGTCATAGGGGTTGATTATTTCAACCCCTTACAAAAATACTTCAGGGTTGAAAAAATTAAAAAAAAAATTTTGATAGATAATGTTCACCAAGTTTGGTTTCTTTGTCTTTCTTTTTTTTAATTTTTGGAGGGATGTAACTTTTCAGGGGAGAGTTTTTTGAAAAAATTTTACCACAAAGACCCCTATTAATTTTCATCAGAGAATCGCCCCATACATTTTTCCGTTGTTATTTAAATACACCCTGTATTTATTGAAGGTTGATAAATAAAACAAAAAAAAATTTATTGTTTGTTTAGTATGTGGTGTAAATAAAGTCATTACAACAATATTTTAAAAGAATATTTTGACAGTGTGATTGAAATAAAATAATAACTCGACATCAACAACATATCTCGAAACAAGTAAATATTGGAAAAAACTTTATACTACAAAAATTACTCAACATCTAACGATCTTCAGAAGCACCGCCACGCCATCTATAAAGAAAGATTTGAACTAATAATTCTAACTGCAATTTGAAGCTATTCGAGGAACCTAACATCCCCAGTTTCCGGAAATAAAATAAATTTCTTCTTTTCGGAGATATTGGCAGCGGGAATGTTAAATGGCATGCCCTGTATACAGTGTATCCAATCAAGTAGGCACCATATGGGAAACTTTTTTACTTTTGATTTTATGAAAAAAACTTATTCTTGATAAAAGGTTCTGCATGGCTTAAAACCCAAAATTAAGAAATCAGATTTAAATTTTTTGCAGTCGTATACGAGGTTTGTCGAAAAATGTAAATTTTGATCAAGAGTAAAGTACCTTTATTTTCTACAATCTACAATCGTTATTAAGAAAAGTTGATCCTAATAGAAAACTACCGTCAGATATGCAATATTATCCATCTAGCATTAAAAACAATCTTCAATAATGTTTGGGTATAAACGTAGTAGGAAATTAACAATTTAATTTTGTAAATCATAAAATATTTGTTGTATCGAATTCATTGATTTGTTCAGTGCATCCTATATTTAATGTTGATCTCTAGACATAAAGTATTATCAATGCTAATACAGAGAAGAATTTGTAAAAATAAAATCTGTTTTTTAATGGTAGATGGATAATATTGCATATCATACCATAGATTGTCGATATTCTAAAAAATAAAGTTACTTTACTCTTGGGTAAAATTTACATTTTTCGACAAACCTCGTATACGACTGCAAAAAATTGAAATCTGATTACTTCATTTTGGGTTTTAGGCCATGCATAATCTTTTACCAAGAACATCTTTTTCTCATGAAACCAATAATAAAAAAAGTTTTCCGTAACCGACTTAATTGGACACACTGTATATAAATTTGATCATTTGGGCCAAATAAATAAATAAAACTAAAATCGTATCAGATATGATTAATTTCAGACAATGTACAACGAAACCACAAAATTAAATCGATTTTTAATTTTAATAAACAAATGCCATATACCTACTTAACAGTCGCACCAACATAAATACTATTCATTAGAAACAATTGGGACAAAATTCCATGTTATGATAAATATCATAAAGGTAATTACCAAAAAAAATACGACCCAGCCAGTGTACTATCTATTGTCCTGCTACCGCGTGTTCCTGGTTCACGTGCCCGATGTATCGGCGGAACTTACACGCTACAAATTCCAAACAAATGAACAGCGCTTAGTGTGTGTCTGCACGTGACCGGCCACGCGCTTCACACCCCCGTCGTGCGGTTCTATAAAAGCACGCCGTGAATCAGGGAGCACCGCTCTTGTTTGGCTCTAAAAATATTGTGCATTATGCAGTTGTTTACCCAAGCCGCTCCGTTTACCGAGTTAAAAAGTCGTCGTCACCTCGTCAAATATATCCTCCAATTACCAGTTTTAGAAATTGTGGATATATTCGTATATTGGGATATACGGTTGGTTAGGAAATAAATAAATTGATGCTTAGGGAAAAGAGGCCGGCTAGATTCGGAATTGATAATTGAATATCCTCGGAATTGCATATCACTACGTCGAAAATTTATTAAAGCCAATGATATCATTTACTTATTTTTAAAAAGAGATTAAACCGCTAAAATGAATTAAAATAAACTCGGCAGAAAAATTAGGGGAACAGAAAAATTTCCAAATTTTTTTAGTGATTTTTGAAAGGTTATATCTGCGTGAATACTGGTTGTATCGAGAGAAAAAAAAGCATCTTACAATTTGAAGATTCTAGTTTTGAAATCTTGAGATGAAAAATTTTTTGGAGCATCACTTTCGTCGCAATCAAAACAAATGATGCAAGGCAAAAATTTTACATTTTTTTCTGGCTTAATCAATGCCAGGATCATTTAGTTTGATTCCTCAGCTTCAATTTGTGTTTTTTTATTTTCTGTACGATTTTTTCTTATTGAGATATCGGAGTTTGCACTCAACTCACCTTTTTTTTATTATCGATATCTCATGAACCAATGATGGTATAGCGAATGGAAGGTGGGTTTTGGAAACCTGAATCCATCCTCCTCAAGGCGCTTTTGGTATGTTTGAGATAAAGAAAAGTTTTTTATACTCGGTACTAGTTTGAAAAAGTGCAAAAAAATTACTTTTTCTACTAGAAAATTAACGACTACTTTTCAAATATTGTGAAAAGTACCAATGTTGGTACCGTTTTCCTTTCCTGAATCGGTAAAAGTTTCATAAAAAATTAAAAGATCAAATTTACTGCTTCATAAACATCAGTTAATGACGATTAACGTGAAGAAAAATGTTTATGTTATTTGTTTTACAATTTCACATTGAATATTTATCAAATGTCAAAAAAATATTCAAATTTCAAAACTACTCACTAAAAAATTTTTCTGCTGCCTTAGTTTTTTTGCTGAGTTTATTTGATGTGCATAATTAAATACTTATTTCTTTGGAAACCTACCTTAATTATAACTATTAAATTAATTTTATTTTTTATTTCTTTCATATCCATTTGCTGTAAATATAATCTTTTAGGGAAAAATGTATATATAGGGTGTTTCCTAGATAGATGTAATTATTTTAAGGGGTGATAGGTGAGGCTATTTCCTACCTATTGCACCACTTTTAGCCTAGTCCAAAGTTGCTTGTTTTTTTTTTAATTCAATAAAATAATGTGCTTCAAAATTTAATATTGACTTCATTTTCGTAGGTTACCTTCATTTTGAAAGGTCATATTTCACTTTTTTTAAACTTTAGATTTAACCAATATTTTTTTGTAGTGGCTCAAACATCATTCTTGGTAAATAACCCTGTTTCAGTTTTATACCACAGTTATAATATGAATAATTAATAATCATAGGTCAATTGTTGGGTAGAATTGAAAAAAATACAAAATTTAAAATAAAAAAAAAACAGGCAACTTTGGACTAGGCTAAAAGTGGTGCAGTAGGTAGGAAATAGCCCCAATTACCACTCCTTAAAATCATTACATCTATCTAGGAATCACCCTGTAGATTATATTTTCTAAAAGTTTTCTTTAGTTAAATGCGTCGCTATAGCAGCAAATGGACTGAAAAAATCGATGAATTGACGTCCACTATTTTATTGTTGAAATGTGCAGGGGAGGCAGTAGAAAAGGTGTCTCATCTCGTGAGTCAATTTTTTTCATTAACAACATTGTTTTTTTAACAATTTGGGTCGGAAATCAGTTTTTCCATTATATTGGAAAAACTATTGATTTTAGAGAAGTGTTAACAAACGAAATATGCGCAATAAAAAGATCTACAGAATATCCATAACTTGGTTGTTATTTGTTAGAATTAATTAAAAAACACACATTTAAAAACAATGTTCCTATGCCCTTTTGGAGCCGAGTTAGCCTTTTTTTTCAAAAAGGGCCCCTGTCAATAAATCAAAATTCCATTTAAATACAAAGTTAGATTTTAAGCTTTATAAGTCGATTTTCTAAACGCTTTTTTGTTAAAACCGGAACTTTTCCTAGCGTGTGGAAGGTGGCAAGTGTTTGTCCAATCCTCAAAGGCGGCGACCCTTCTTACATTAATAACTATAGGCCCATTACTTTGTTATGCAATTTTGCGAAGGTCTTCGAGATGTCGTTGTATAATCGTATGTTTCCACTTTTCAGGGGTATCATATCTCTTGAACAACATGGTTTTATAGAAAAAAGATCAACTACCACAAATCTGATGTGTTTCACACAGTTCATATGTAATGTTATTGATCAGCGTGGGCAGGTAGACGTCATATACACCGATTTCTCGAAGGCCTTCGATCGCATTGATCACGGCATACTCCTCCATAAACTCGAAGTATACGGGCTTTGTGGCAACTTTTTACAACTGTTTAGCTCATATTTGTCAAATCGTCTTCAGTATGTCACTTACAACGGTTTTAAGTCTAGCCAGTATTCTATTACTTCTGGAGTACCTCAGGGTTCCAATCTAGGTCCCCTCCTATTTTCCATCTTTGTTAATGATATTACGACTTACATTGACTGTCGCAAACTAGTTTATGCCGACGACTTAAAAATCTTCTCCTCTATCTTAACTGATGATGACTGTCTTCACCTTCAGAGTCAATTGGACAAAATAGTCCTTTGGTGCGATTCAAATAATTTGCATTTAAATATCTCTAAGTGTAAAGTTGTTTCTTTTTCACGTAAACTTAAGCCCATTATAGTCAATTACAAAATTAACTCGGACGTCTTAGAGCGTACAGATACCATAAAAGATTTGGGAATTTATTTCGATAGTAACTTTACCTTTTCAAATCATATTCAATATCTGGTGTCCTCAACACTTAGTACGCTGGGCTTTGTGATTAGACAAGGTCGTGAATTCAGTGATAATGTTGTGTTGTTTTCATTATTTTACGCGTTTATCCGTCCCAAACTGGAATACTGTTCTCAGGCTTGGATTGTTTTTTATATTAACCAAGCCAGTTTAATTGATTCGGTGCAAAAAAAGTTTTTGAAATACCTCGCATTTCGCTCCGATGGCGTATATCCTGCTCGTGGATGCGATTATAAAATACTACTAACACGTTTCAAACTCGACTCGTTACAATACAGAAAGCACTTCCATAGTTTGAAATTTTTACATGCACTAGTAAACAATAAAGTAGACTGTCCCGAGATTCTAAGTCAATTGAATTTCTTAACAGTTAGGTCGGCTTGCCGCTCTCCACTTACTTTTTATACTTCTGCTTATAATACCAATGTGGGATTGAAGTCTCCTGTTTCTTTTATGTCACGCAATTATAACTTAATCTGTAACTCTTGTGATATATTCAACTGTAGCTTGCAACATCTGTACACAGCTTTTAGAAGTGTCAACAATTCATGATTGTTAACATAGGTAGTAGTTGCAGCTTTTCTTTTTCTTTCTTCTTATTTTCTTTTTCATTTGTTGTTACACTATCTTATCGGTATGTTTGTTGTATTTATTCTTTACATTTTGTTCTGTATGCTCACATGTTAAATAATATATTATATACTTTGTCCTGTAATTGGTGGTTCACTGTTGGACAAATAATTTAAATAAATAAATAAATAAATAAATAAAACTCAAAAACTGCTGACGCTAAAAAATTTTATACTGCAGATCTAAAAACTAGCCACTTGAAGCTTCAATTTTCTTTTTTTTTTTATTCTCTGTACGACCATTTCCTTCCAAGTTACAGCTTTTTGAAAATCACCCAAAATTTTGGGAGGTCCCTCTTTGTTTCCCTTATCTTTACTCTTTCCATTTGTTTTACTTATAATACATCTTTATTTCATTATTGTTTTCCTTAGACTTTTATCATTTTATTTCTTTTTAGTTCTGTTTGTTTTACTCATAATTTAAATTATATGTATTTCTTTTTACGTCTTCCAAACTGGAACAGTTCGATCAGGAGAGGGTGAATCTAATTTCGTAAGAGCCTTTGTTCCGGACCTTCCAAGTCGGCGTATGAAGTTCGCGCTCCGGAAGCGAATCCGGGGTAGCAGTCTGGCTGACTTTATTGGATGTTTACGGCTTGTTCCGGAACGAATCCACTCATGCATATAAAAGCCGAGCTGATATCCATCCATACGAAGTTCTTTCCGACGGGTCGGGTAGCGGCACGCGAGGTTTTTATCGTTGGAAATTATGGTTTGTCGGCCAGGACAATCGTTACTCTTGATACATGTAAAATGTATTCTTGACGATGGCGACGTCGAGTCGTGCCTCGAAGCCGAGTAATTAGAAATTATGATAAGGATCAGACAGATTTTTATAGTTGGCAGTTTCGTGAGGAACTATTTTAAAACTCCAGATTTGAACAAGGAAATTTTTACAGCGAGTAACCTCCAGCGGCGGGGCTTGACTTCCATACCAGGAAGGGCGGGAAAATTTAGGTACCAACTATTGAAAAAAAAAAAAAAAATCAAATATAATTGGGTAGTTTTATTTTAAGTACATACTATTCAAATTTATGGAAAATGTACGCAACATTATTTTTTATAGTAAAAGTCAGTCCAATCTGCTTTTGTCCGAAGTAAACTTTTCAATTACTTTTTCATTAAAGTTTAGTATTTCTCGCACCATTGATTTTTCAATAGATAGCACTGCAAGTGCTACAATCAATTTAAAATTTTACAATTTTTTAAAAAACACACAAGAAACAATTTGTAAGTAACAAAATTTTACACCATACCTGAACAAATTACGTTTATTAAGAAAAAAAAGCAGTGAATAGCTATTATTTACTTACAGTCGGACAAAACAGAGCCGAAACTGCGTGGTAAACATGCGCTACTCCCACTCCGTCTTTGACTGCTGCGCGACGCGATGGTACCCATGACCACCGCTGTAAACACTTTGCAGATGTAGAGGCGAGCTACGAGGAGCCCACGCATTCAGAGTTTTGCAAACGAATTTTGCAAGTCGAGTTAAATTGACTGAATATTGCAAATTTAACATTTCATTTTTAACATGTTTTTTTAAAGATTAATTTTTTTAATTATGTAGATAGCATAGCCCGCCCGCACCAGCCGTTACTGGTAAACTTTCAGTCCACCTAACGCCGAATCCTTGAACAGTTCTATTTTTTCATACAGGGTGTTTTGTAAGCAGTGGACTAAAATATTACGATTTAACCCAAGTTGAGACTTAAAAAATTACAGGGCGTCAGGGTGAAATTTTCTTTTCATAAATTACCTTTACAAAATTACAGATGTTGCACAAATTTTGAGGATCATAATTTTGCGGTTATTAGAGGGCGCCACTTGCGGCACTTAGCATAACTTTAAAGTATCATAACTTTTTGCTTCTCGGTATATCTGCTTGTTATATTTTTTCATTTTTTTATCATTTTTCATAAAAAAAGGTGTACCCTTCAAGTGTCGCTATGAGTAACCATTTTCGAGATATTTACCTTTGAATGTTTTCGATACAACGAATTTAAATTATTTGCTATAGTCTTTCCGATCTCAATTGAAGAATCAAGAGAATGGCAGTATGTACCAGGTTTGGTCGCTGACGCAGCAACTAGGCATTGAAATATTTAAAAAACTAGTTCCCATATTTGTTTAGCCTTACCCATACTTATACAGGTCTGGTCGCCCGGTTGAGGAATGAGGCACTGGCAAACGCGGCACAAACACAGCAACACTAGGCGACCTGGCCATAAATTCAGTTGTCAACAAATGGCTTAGCAGTGCAGTGCAGCAATGCGGGATTTGGTGTGATTCAAGTAATTTTAATTTATTATAAGCACATTCTATTGGTCATTTATATTACAATTGCAAAAGGGAGAAATAAGAGGGATATTTTGTTTACTAATATTATCACAACATGCTATTTTGGAGACCTTTTGAAACGGAACAAAACGAAATTTACCATCAATATAATAAAATTGTTTGAGGACGTAAGTGTTGTTGGTCAAATGAACATACAGAAATTTTCTACACATTATATACAAATTAATATACAAATTATTATAATTTTTACCTTTAGCAGAAAACTTTTTTAGGGACGCCTATGAAACTCATTAAATTTTATTGCTAGGCGTTTTTATACATGTTCAACTGACTTCGAAAAGACTATACAGGGCTGTATAGCGTTGTTTCTGAAGACTCGAAGATAAATGAGAGCAATACAAAATGGTACCCACTGGTAGAAAAAGTGTGATTTTAGTATTGTAAGAAACAGAGATATCTTGAAACTGTTTTACACACAACAATTTATTGAACAATAAAGTTTATTTTATGAAGGTGAAACAGAAATTGGAGTACAATTTATGACTTCAATAACTTGATTAAGAAATTGGAGATCTAGAACATGTTCTAATTTATTGGTATCAATTTTAGAGATATCTAGTTATATTTTGTATTTTTTTTTAAATGCCAACCCTATTATGATGATTTGAGATTGAGAGTTGACGAGGTTCGAGGTTGGCATGAAATTGGCCAATAAATTATTGCAAATGTTGAAATGTGTAAAGCGGTCATCAGTAAATTGTGCAATTCATTAATTTGTTGAAAAATAAATTGTCAGTGCATCTAATAAGGTTCGATGGAACCGCTCTACCTCACCATTTGCTCTGGGTGTAACATTCGCAGTTCTGATATGACTGATCTGTTATCACTTAAAAATTCTTTGACATACCGACTAGTAAAAGTCAACCCATTGTCAGAAATTATGCGTTTAGGGTAACCCTAAAGTTCTCCAAAAATTTGCCTCTGATTCTTAATGCATTCTGCCGAACCTAGAGTTCTCTGTCTTACAACTATATATTTAGTAAAAGAATCGACTATAGTTAAAATATACGAAAAACCTTATTTACTTTTTGGAAATGGGCCTACATGTTCAATATGCACTGTTGCATTGGCTCTTCCGGCTTTGGTATCGGATTCACCTTCAATTTTACCATATGCACCTTTACTATATCCACAATGCAAACACGCAGCTATATACTTTTTAATAAAACGAAACATTTTCGGGAACCAAAATTGATCTCTTATTAATTTCAGACATCTTCCGAAACCCGGGTGATTTATTTCATCATGATATTTTCGGAGAAATTGAAATCGTGCAAATTTTGGAATAACAGTTTATAAATTGTTGTGTAAAACAGCATTTGGAACTATTAGACATAGGAAAAAATTGAACTGCAGAGTCCATAGGTACAGCAGAATAAACCAATATTTCTTTTGCAGCTAGCTGGTTATTATTAATATTTTCGCTACATTTTCGCTTGCAAATAATTTGAATCTTGTGTTACTTCAAAAATTCAACAAGTGCGCATGCTCAATTTTTTGGAGTAGGTACAAACAGTTATATTTCAATTCTGCCATCCATAAAATTAGATAAATTGTAGAATGCAACACTTGTTTCATCATTCTGGTGAAAGTAATTGCTTAGTTTTGGTTTTTATTTCAATTTTGTATAAATTTGGCACATATAGAAAAAACTTTGATGTAGTATAACAACAATCTGTCAATTCTAAGTAATATATCTATATTAATATAATTGTAGGTCAACATGGCTTTACCATTAAGACAATTATTATGTTGGATAAATTTATATTCTAAAATCTAGTAACGCAGAAATAGGTAGTCGAAAGCTTTCTTACACCCTGTACCTGCAGAAAACCTGCAATAAAAAATTATCTTAGGGTCGTGGCTGAGGAAAAACCTGAAATTTAAAAAAAGACAACAATATCAGCTTTGAGAACTTAGAAATTTATAGTAGATTCCAGGATTTTTCCCAAAACCAATTATCACTAACCATTTTCATGCTCACCGATTTAACGCTTATTTTATCTGGAAACGAAAGAAAACAACCGTTAACGGGCCCCTAAAATCGCTCTCGTCGTTGTTAAACAAGTAATCGACCCATCGAATAAGCTAATTTAAGGACGTCCCAGGACGTAACGCAGCACTGAAACCAAAACTAATTTCGATAAAACGGTCTTAGAGGGCAATATATCCAGGACTGAACTGCGCTCCGGCCTGATTACTGCAGAAATTTATCGACGCCCATAAGTTCTGCTTATGCCTTTAATAAGAACCGTTCAAAGGAGCCGTTTAGCAATGGGTGGGTCCCTGACGTGTGTTATATCCGGGCCCGTAGCCATGGTTACGTAACTAGCTTGTTTCATTGGCTAAAGACCGGAAGGAAGGAAGCACATCCGCCCCGTAGGCTCCTCCCGTATAGGTAACGGGGCCTCGATTACGCTAACAAAAGGAGGCAGGGGAGAAAAGGGCATACTCTAGAGTTTTTAAAGCTAATGGAAGAAAAGAGACAGATAATCGTTATAAGTTTCGATGCGGGGCGAATGGGATAAGTTTTCCTAGTTTCCTTGGTGTCCTTTAATTTATTCCCTGTCTCGAGAACAGGATATGAGCTGTTTGATTGAACGCTGTGTTGTTAAAATCAACTTTAAATGGTCTTGTTTTATTTTAATACCCAACAGCAAAAACTTTTTACGGGGCAGGCCAGTTAATACAAAAATAAAAGATACAAGTAATAACAGAACCAAAAAAACATTAAAAACAATCTGATAAGCTCAAAATAAATAAATGGACCACCCCGTATAGTAGATTGGGTTACTTTCTTGGTCATTATCTTGAATAATGTTTTAGGTCTATAAAAAAACATGTCAAAGGTTATTGAGAACGAATATTGAACTTAGCAGTCTTCGAAATACGCATAAGCATTTCCATTTATTATTTTTTTAACTTTTAAATGAAAATTGATGACTCAGACTTGACGCCGTTAGATCGTGAAGTAATCATTATACTCGTATTTATTCATCTCCAAAAATTCGTAAACAGATGAGTTGATATCTAAATTTAATGAACAAATTAGGTCAGTAGGTACACAAATAAATGTAAATTATATGGGGGCGTTAAAAGGAAGTAGAAATTTTTATGATGGAATTTAAAACTTTTGACTTTAAACATATTTTCTTCAGGTAGGTCTTGATACATATAGGGTGGCCCAATAGTGTGTCAAAGTTATTATAAAGATTTAAAAATAAATATTTTATGGGGGTGATGGACTTAAAAAAGTTCATATTTTAAAAATATTTTGAATTATACAGGGTGATGCATTAGGGCGGAGCATCTTTAAGGTGGTTTTTCTTAAATGGAACACTGTATATTTTTACAAATTTGTATTCTACAGAAAATTCTCTTTCTAGCTGTCTTTGTTTTACATACATACATAAATCATATCAACGATTTCTGATTGAGAAAAATTCATTTGGAAATATTTTTAAACTTCAGCAGTTTACACTACTGACAATTAAACAACAGTAATCTTGCAGGAAAGATAATTTTCTGTAGAGCACAAATTTGTAAAAATATACAGTGTTCCGTTTAAGAAAAACCACTTTAAAGATGCTCCGCCCTAATGCATCACCCTGTATAATTCAAAATATTTTTAAAATGAATTTTTTAAGTACATCACTCCCATAAAATATTTCTTTTCAAATCTTTATAATAAGGGAGATATTGAACTGTCACACTATTGGGCCACCCTGTATATGTAATTTAGATGTATTTATTTTGGGTTTGTAATATTGTTCATAAGTTGAATCCTTTCTATTGCCTACACCAGTAACTTTAATGACTTTCAGGTTATTAGGGACATTGGTTTTATAAGATACGCTACTAGTGCAGGTACCACACATTTTGTAGTTTGAGTTTATTAAAAAATGTTCCTTTCTAGAAGCACGACGACAGTATGGCAATAATTTTATAGCTATCTGACAAAATTATTTAATCAGTTTGAATATGTCCGGCAACTGTAGAGCTTTGAAGTAATCAGGCCCATATTTCTCCAACTTGAAATCTTCCTCTTTAGCAACCCATCCATAGAAATGGTTGATGGATTCCGGTATCTTGCTAAGTTTTCTGTTATCCTCTTTGACTTCCTCTTTCACGGCAGCTAAAAATGTCGATTGTTCGGTTTTTTCGTCGAGCGTCTTTTTCAGACATCTAGAAAGGACAAAGTTTGGTGAATTTTTCACTTCTCAACAATCAGAAAAACTGCCAGATCATTGGGAGGCAATCGTACACAATGATTACATCAAGTATTTTGTTTATTAAAAGGAAATAAATTTTGAATGCAGAGCTACGAACTTCATCAACCCAATACACTGATAATTTAATTCTAATGTCTTCAAACTGCCTCTAGAACAGATGTAGGACTCTTAAAAGGGGACGTTGATATCCTTACTTGTATTCATCTAGTATCCAGCCCCAATTATGCTTCCAAATTTTGGCGCCGTCATCTTCAGACTGTATGTAGACCTTCCACATCTGTTGCTCCTTCACAGGATCACGAAGTCTAGGTTTTTTGTCCGTCATAGTTAGAATTAAGTATAATTTACTTTTGAAACTGAAAAAGTATATGGAACTTAAATGACAGCGTCACATTTTGAAAATCGTCGTTGAGGATGACTAGATTGAGGATTTATTTGCTTAAAATAAAAAATGGCTTTGTTATATTAAAGTATTATTTATTCTGGTTATTTGATTTAACGTGGAATTTTGCCACTGTGCTACCTCTAAGGTGGTATGTTCAATTAGAAGCGAAAATTAAAAATAACCGTTTACTGACCGGCTACACAGACGTTCACCGTACGAGAATTACTCACCGGTTTTACTCTCACCGGCTTCATCATAACTTTAGAATTTGTTGAAACGGCCCACCTGCGCCAAAACTTATTTTCGTGGTCATTAGGCCATTCCTGAAGTTTTTCGCGGGTGACTTCACCGATTTCTATACGGTAAATATAGAACCAATTTTGGACATTTGCTTCTAAAGATAGCCCGCACGGACAAAAATAGGATTGACTTCGTCAACACCGTAGTACTAGTCACTCTTTTTATTGGGTTTTTATTAGTAGGGGAAAGTAGGGCAAAATGTGCCAACGTTTTAAGTACGCCAAGAAATCGTGTGCTGTCTTTTAGAAACGCGTCGAATTATACTTCCTACATTCATTGCCGTCGTATACAGTTTTAACTTGAAAGTATTTGTTAGTGAAATTGGTAGAAAAAAATATAGGTAGTGAAAATTTATATTCTAAAAATTCAATAATCGACAATGTTTATTGATCTTTATCAACTCTTTTGCAAATTTATAAACTGTTATTGTTATTTCTCCTTGCTGTGTGTGTGATGTTAGACTGAGATTCACGGATTGAATATTATTATTAGAATCAGTATATTTTTCTCGATTGAAATTATCTTCATTTTTCCGGATTTCTATTGCCTCCCTATTAGGGACTTGGATAAAATTGGCTCTCTTTTTCTCCGGAATTCTGATACCTGAAACATATTAGGTGCATGGGAGAATGTTTTGAATGATGTTTTTGAACAATCTAACAACCACGTAACAACAAGCATTTATATTATTTATATTAAAATGCGTTTAGATATGGATCGAAATAATACGAAATATATTCTGTTCATGTAATGGATTTGTCTGTTTTTTGTCTGGTATTGCACCTGTTTCCCCTAACATTTATTGTAAAATTTAGAGAATTTTCTGAAAATATTTAACTAGGCCCAATTTTAAACAAATTTAGGTGTATATTTTTCAATAATTATTAAGATTAAACTATTTGTACATACGTGGTATATAATAATTGTTTTTTGTGTTTTTAGGAAGAACACGGATCAAATTATTGTGTTCTTTTTAACCACTTTGCCATAATAACATATTCCTTACCTTATTTAACATTATTCTCATGTAATTACTTTCATTTTTGACAAATTATGACTAACGACATCTATACAATCAGGCTTACGTGACTTTTCCCTACAGGATAATAAAAATTGATTGTCCTACATTTACCGTATAAAATAGAAATCCTTGCGTGCTCTAACTGTAGCGGATATAAATGCACAGGATTTTAGCCGAGTATCACATGCGTGTTGTATTCTTCAATTGATTTTTTTGTATCGTATCAACAGCACGACATATCCAGTTAATGTCCATTAAAATTATAATGGTTTTTTTCTGGTTAGTTTGGTTTACGTTATTGTTAGTTTTTTTAAGGCAATTCCATAGCAGAATTTTCAAAATGTGATTCGAATTTTCCTAATCTAGTAAGGCACAGTAAAAATATTATTTATAAGAAGTTATAAATTAACCTATACAGAAAAATATCTTGAATTTAACAACAACACGGAGCCCAACTGATTGTGAGATATTTCAGGGATTTTTAAGATATACAACCTGCATTTATTGTTTTATCCAGAGTCACCTTATAATCGGACTTTTATCCATACATATGAACCGTTTAAAGTGATACTTTATCCACTAGTGGAATAAAGTAACTTTATTTCACTAGTAGAATAATGAAAAAATAATAAGTGAATTTAATTTATGTACTTATTAACATTAACATTTATAGTAATAGACATTTCGTTTTTTGTTTTATCACATTTAACTTCCTTTCCATTAATAACAACTCTTGTAGCATTGTTGCCATCATTTTCGGAACGCATAACATCTGCCGAAGTTAGTGAATAATTTGCAAAAGTTACGGATGTCTCGTCTTGTAAGGAACAGCTATATTTTCCTTGGATTTGATTGTGATGTGATTATGGATAAAACGTTGTATTGCATTCGTGTTTTAATTGTCTTTTATCCATTTAAGAATATTAAACGCTTGAACTACGTTCTCGCATTTAAACATTCTTGCGTGGATAAAATGTTACTTAAAACACTTATAGAATAAATAACTATTATTATCACTAGTTTTCATTAAATATAAATGTTAAACCTCAATTTCTTTTAATATCTGCCCCGCAGTAGCCTATTATTTATTAATTAAATTCACACACAGAAAAATATTGTGTAAAAAATTATATATTGTTTTGGTCCTTTCAAATTTAAAAATTTGGAAATTGTTTATATGTTGTTAAATAATTATCATTAAAAGTATTTATTAAATTCGTTTGCTTACTGCACTTGAATACTATGTGTTTTATTTCAAGTTCGTACTGTTTTCTTCCTATATTGTATTACTTTTGCAAAAAATTTTAACGGAATTGTGATGACAAAAGCAACAACCTTTTGAAACTTTTGTAGAAGATCTATAAAATTTGCGTGACTCAAATTGTATCAGTCGTATTTTCTATATAAATTATAGTTGACAAATAACTTTTTTTTGTCCTTACCACATTCAAAAGTGAATATTAGCAAAACGTAGTGACATCATTATTCCAGTATTTAAAAAACCCTGACTAATGGAGAGTTAGGTATAGAATGACATGCATGTCGTGCATGGTTGTTATTGATAGTAAAATTGAATTATCTGATTCAGATACATTTGTGACATGTACATTAAGCGATGATATCGTATCTGCACGAAATTCTCAGAAATTTGAATTTGAATAATTCTTTATTAGGAGCAAATAATATATCAGCGAAATATCTATAGTCCCTATCCAATTCCATTTATTGAATTTTCTAACATTATGATATTTATGATGCATATGCGTATATGTTTTTCTAATATCAACTGAAGAAAATTGTAGCCCATCTTTGGGCTACAATCATTTTTTTAACACGTATATATTTCATTTTCCAGTCCTTGTGTGGTATTTTCGGATCTAGAATGGCAAATATGACCTTTTTCGTGTAAAAATGTGTTCCCTTAACTGATTTACAGGTAAAACGTATTTCGGGGTACTTAATTATACTCGAAATAAGGAAAACGGAGTGAGTTGGATAACGCTTGCACAGGTGTTTCAACTTGTCTAGTTCACATAATAATTTTAATAATAAAATATCGTGTCGGTGTTTGTTCGATACACGGTGCAAGCTGCTGGATCACACTGTGAATCCTCCCCATTAAAGTCGACGGACAGAAATCCAACTCCGGAAATATGACTGCGATTTGCTTCCACGTCCGGACCAACTTTCCGAATATTTCACCATTATTTACGATCACAAAGCAGAACGGATAGACTTTCATTGTTCATTCGAAGTCTCCTCTTCATATCTCTCGGACATGTTTATTGTGTGCCTCGGGTTGTTACGGAGGAGGCTTTTGGATGTCGCCCTTTAGAATTTTCCACTTCGCTGTTTGTTTTAATAAATGAAACAATAATTTAGTACTACTTTTTATTCTATTACAGCAAATGTTCAAAGTGGCCCCCATTAACCATTGTATAGTGCCCAATTCGGTGCTCAAAGTTATCGATTACATTTTGAATAACATTTGGTGTCATGTTTCGAACTTCTCTGATTCGATTTTTCAATCCTTCGAAAGTGTCTGGTCTGTTCACATACAATTTGTATGCAAATATTCTAATTAAAAAGTTTACTAACTTTTAGTTAATTAATGAAGCACTTCCTTAATAATTATTGAGTATTATCTTTTCATTCTATACATTACGTTAATTGATCGATATTTGTTTCCTCTGGAATTTCGACGATGCTATTACTTATTAGATTTATCGTGTATATGGATCTAGCGAAACTTCTTGAGTACATAATGAAAAATTCTCGGAAAGGAGAATACGTCAATGAATGAATGTATATCTTGATGTACCAGCAAAAGTCATTCTAAATAGATTGATCTGTTTAGGTATCTATAAGTGTTTTAAATTCTCTGATGTTTTGTATTGGAGGCAATAGTCAACAGTAATGAGTAATGGGTATATATCTCTTAAAGAAATAATGACTTAAAGATAAAGTCAATTAAATAATTTTGACTTTAACAAACACTGCATTTAGGATAAATTGCAGATTTTAAGAATTCATATATTTTGGTGTAAGCAATGGACAATATGATGTCAGCTTGCATAGAAACAAAAGAGGTCTATACCTGATCTCATTAAAAAAAATTGACTTGATTAAAATCAGCAACCTAATCTTGCTATAATTACAAAAAACAGGAATCGGATGCAAGCTAAGTGGTTGTTTAAAAGTACGTATTATAGGAAATTAGGTACAAATATCTGTTTCCGCTTGCTCTCTAAAATTATTTTATGCTTTTCAAGGAGACCCTTGAAAAGCATAAAACCCTACTTTCTATACTTTGATTTGAAGAAATTTACTCTTATAACATTTCCATTTTCTGATTTCTTCTTCTAATTCTTAATTTTACTAACGCCCCGCAGAGACGTTTTTCGTTAAAAAATGTCGTTTCATATTGGCTAGGCCACGAGAAGGTCCTTATTTTCACGTAAGTGACTAACAACTCTAAATTTTTAATAATCTCTTATAGAAACAGAAATAAGCATCACTAAAATTTTTCTTAAATCTCGGTTTATTTCAATATATTTCATGTTTTTATCAACATCTGGTGCGCAAACATTCATATTTACTTTTCGACGATTAGCTTACACAGTTACTTTATTTCAAATGTCAAAGATACGAAAATTAAGGACGATAAGGATAAACAAAATTTATTTTGAAACAAAAAATAATAGAAAATTATCTAAAGAAAACAAGCGTTAACGTGTTATTTAAAAAAAAGATACGTAATCAATGTGAAATCTGTTTCTAAGCTGAAGTTAAATATAGTTATCTGTTTTATAAAAGTAGATAAATAATAACGTACAGACTGAAGATAAGGTGTTTTATAAGGTACAAGTCTTCTTAAATCACGTTTTGTTTTGTAACAGGATCTAATGGGTTTGTAATTTATACATGTGAATTTATGATCAGAAATTTGTGCACACTTGAAAGTTATAACTGAAGTAGTCAATCTGTCTGCTTTTTCTCAAAATAATGCATTGAAATCAAGTGTTGCTTAAAACGTTACAGCAATTAGGTTTAAGTGTAGCCTAATGCCCAAATACACTTATTTTTAATTTTAAATTATATATTAAATTATTTATATCTAAATTAGCAGACGGTCAAAGGAAAAATTAGTTAAGACAATTCAAAATATTGGATTACAATAAAATTATTGTAAAAAATGTTTTTTTCAAAAACAATGTCTTCCTCATTGAATTTTTATGGGTAACGAGGGGTCATAGTTATAAAATACTCCCTGAAACTATGGTAACAAATTATTTATCTTCATTAGTAAACATAGTTTTAATCATTTGAAGGTTATAGGAAATGATAATTAGCAATGACAAGACATTGCAACTAAATATTGAAATAGTAACATTTCGTCTGATTTCTAATAAGACGCCATTTTTGGGAGAATTTTTAAATAAAAAAAAATGTTGAAAGGAAAATTTGCAGCAGCTATAAGTAAACATTTTTTATGATGATATTGAAAACTGTAGAGAGTGTTCTCAAAAGTTGAAGTAAACTAAACTTTGTTTTTTTAAATACAGTAAGCATAGAAATAGAAAATTTTTTTCTGTTGATTTTCTCATGATTACTCAAAAGCTGCTGATGCTAAAAAATTTTAAACTACAGATCTGAAAACTAGACTCCTGAACCTTCAATTTCCTTTTTTTTATTCTCTCTATGACCATTTCCTTCCAAGTTACAGCTCTTTGAAGATCACCCAAAAATTTGAGATTGTTTTAAAATCCCTGTAAAAAATTTATGAACCTAGTGTATTTATTATGCCATTTTAAGAAAATCATTTTTCAGAATTACAGTAATACAACATTTGTTAAGTCTACCTCTAATAGTAAAAGTGACAGAGCTGGGTAATTCCTGGTGAAAAAGTAATTAGCAATTACAATTCCCTTTTTTTCCCTGTAATTGTAATTGTATTTAAGTACTTTTTTTTATTAAAGTAATTTGGAATTGTAATTGCAGCAAAATTGTTATAGGAATTGTAATTTGTAATTATATTATTTGAACTATCGAATTACAAATTACTTCTATAAGTACAAATACTTTTTCCAATTACAATTACTTTTTCTATTAATTATAATTACTTTTAAGATCATGCGTATTGCGTAATTGCGTACAGACTTGCAGACTTCTATTATTTCAGTTGAAGAAAGCCTTGTGCCGCGTGAACAATAAGTGATTTGAATTAACCTCAGAATTAACAGAGTACATTTTATTTTATTATAATTATTATTAATTTAGAAAATATACGAAGTAAAAATATGTTGTCTATAGCATCAAGTTTTATAAAAATAGATATTATGTATCTATGTGTTACTGCTCTTATTTTGAGTTGAGAAAACTTCTGGTTCGGTTACTCAGCCTTTCACTCGTACTTGTTTGATTCGTATTTTTTTTAATAATAATTATTGCTTTCCAGTCTACCCAAAACTACTGTATTCTATATTTTGCAAATGTACTAACAACCAAAAAAAGAGCATCGGGTTGAATTAATTACCTGACCAATAATATAAAATTATAGTATGAACTGAACTAGTTTAAATTATTAGATTAGGAATAAAAATATAAAAATTCTATATTAGAAAATGAATAAGAATAATCTTTTCATTTTAGTATCAATTCTAATAAATAATAAAACGCAATATTACACAACACTTTTAATTTAAATTTTTAACTTAACTTTTTCCTTTTTCTCTGTTTGGTCACTATAATTTACTTTATCATAAAAGTAATTAGAAAAGTAATTAGAAAAGTAATTGCTAAATCCATTTTCTATGTAACTGTAATTAAATTAATATAATTCCTTTTTTAAAGAATATACTTTGTAATTGTAATTAGTTCCTTTTTTTAAAAAGTAATTTGTAATTGTAACTATTTTTAAATTACAAGTAATTACCCAGCTCTGAAAAGTGATATGGTTATTAAAAACGGTATAACGGTTCAGCGACCACCTGGATCACCAGACCAGAGCAGGACTTCTTTATTTGGGGTTACTTGTATACAACACGCGTACCAGATTGTTTTTAGTAGTGCATTTGTTTTTAGTTATAGCCAATTTGATCCCTTTCTTTACTTTAGAAAAAAAAATTGAAACAGCTATGCCTAAGCCTTTTTATTTACGGATCATTAGCTTCATTCAGCATTTCATTACGTAATTACATCGTAATTAAAAAAAAGTTAGTAGTAAGTGATTAGACAGGCTGATTAATCCGATTTAACACCGTTTCGCGTAAAAACTATGATTACACAGCGGCTAAATAGGTACCTACCCCGTTTAATCGAAGAGCACCGTGTCGACCCCAAATAAAAACAATGGGAACGGGCAGATGCGTTGCGGGTTGTTAATTCGCGAACCACCCTCAAATAGAGTTTAATCGTTTTGTTGAGGCGATATCTACTTTAAACACGGGCCAGCTGATATTGTTTTGATCGCCCTTTAACTCGTGTTTACCACCTGCATTTTATTGCCTTCACTGTTAACGCCGCTAGTTTGGCGTTCATATGAAAATTGGTCTGTGATTCATCGAGTATTATCCGGTACAGCCCGATAATAAAAAATCTATCAGAAAACCGATGAATGTATCTCTTTTCAAGTTCTAAAACAGAAAGGATCTGGGCAATTTCATTTTCTACACAATTTATTGAATCAATATATTTACTCATCTTTCGAATTCCTTAGCGTCTTGTATTATTTTGGTGTATGTTTAATTCTGATAAAACGAATTTTGTAATTATTTTACTGTTTATTGGATATTATTTCTGTGGAACCACGCTATCATATTCATCATAAATAAATATTTTCTTAATATTTATCATGTTTTGTCGTTTTCGTTTGTTTTATAAAATCCAGTTCCATATATTATATTTGTTTGTGTTTTGAACGTATTTCGACATACCGTTCAAATATGGAACTCTCAGTATCTGAACCTTCAATAAATCCTTTTTTTTCATGTTGGAATTGTGAAATATTTCTAAAAATAATTAAAGTTCAGTATTTTCATTAGAAACGTCTTCTATTTATGACACTACTTAACTTCTAATTCCTAAATATCTAAAATCGGTTAAATCAAACATATAAACTATATTCTGTCTTTCTCTTGCAATAACAAGCTACTCAATCTATAAATATTAAATTTAATATTCTAAGCGAAAAACAATGTTCGTTTTTCAAAATTCGATAAGATTTACAGATAGGTAGAAATAAATTACTTCAGGAAAATTTCATTAAATCTTATCAATGTGTCATTTATTTTCAAGTACGCACACTAGATACGATAGAATTGATTGGATACTTTAAATTTTCGGATGAAGATTAGTTAAGAAAATAAATAATGAAATTCGATATCAGATAAAATGTTTTTTTCAAAGATCAGCTAAATTCTGCTGCTAACTCAAAGCATTTCCCAAATGAAAATATATTTGTTTCATTCTCCCCATGTGTTATACAATGTATAATGTATCCCACAATGATGGAACAAAATTCATATTTTTTTTCCAGTTGAAATTTTAAAAAATGGTTGAAACAGGTCAATTAGTAAATAGAAGGGCTAGAATCAGCTGAAAACGCAAAAATCCAAATAAGTATCTCCTGTCAAATTGCCCTCAAAGAAATTAGCTCCCAGTATATGATTTCTTACTATTCCAGCCCAAACATTCACTTTTTCCGGCCGCTGTTTGTTTTTCTTGTATCCAATGCGGATTTTCTGGGCTCCAAAACCTAGTATTTTGCTTGTTATAATAATTTATTTCCGTTCGACATTTTACATGTATAGGAATTGTCATAAACACTTACACACTAAGATACACCTGTTAAAAATTCTGTTACAGAATAATAACACTTATCAAGTAAATACGCTTTTAATGCACCCTTATATAAAAATACATTATTAATCGTTTTTATTTCGTCAGGCAGTTTATTTAAAATTACTTTTTTTCTAGTAAATGGAACTTGAAAGTATTTACTTTGCCTTGTATTACACTGATGAACAGAACTATTTAATGTAAATTTATTTCTATTTTGGAAAATATACAAACACAACTCAAAGACAAACAAACACGGTAAAGTTAAAATATTAAGGCTCTTAAAAATATTTCTACACGAATAAGTACTTGTGACCCCAACCATACATCTCATTATTCTTTTCTGGGCAATGAAAACTTGTGAGGAAAGTGTAGAACTTCCCCAAAAACAAAGACCATATCTGAGTCGAGAATAAACTTGAGCGTAATATACATACACAAGCTGTTCCAGATCAAGTACTGTCCTTAAATTACGAAAGAGGTATGCAAAAGAAGATAGCTTACTCACCAGTATTTCACAATGAGTTTTCCAATTTAAGTTTTTATCAATATTGAGACCTAAAAATTTAACTGTTTCATCATTGGAAGTCAAACAAACATTGTTTAGTGTAAAATTAAGGGTATTACAAATTTTTTGAGCACCATGAAATCTCAAAATTTTTGGTTTTATTTATATTGATGTACAGAGAATTTTGGTAGAACCACTCTGTCAAATTACTTATTAAACTATTACAGTCAGCTTCTAATGCATTCTCATTGATATTAGATGTAATAAGGGAGGTGTCATCAGCATATATTGTAAAATGCGTACTACTCGAGAGAGAATCTATCTCATTCACATACAATAGATAAAGCACCGGACCTAGAACAGAGCCCTGTGGGACACCTTGTTTTACTTGGTGTGACGCAGAGTTATTATTATTAATAGAAACATATTGCGTCCTATTTTCAAGAAAAGTTTTTACTCAACCCAGAGCTAAGCCTCGAATGCCATATGCATACAATTTAGACATTAATTTTTTCTGGTCAACACAATCAAAAGCCTTACTGAGATCACAGAAGATACCCACTGGATACTCACCAACGTCAAGAAAATGGTAGACGCGTTCCAAAAATGAATGCATAGCGGTACCCGTTGATCTTCCTTTGCAAAAACCGTGTTGATTAACTGAGATAATGTTAAATTTTTCTAGAAAGGTTATTAATCGGTTTAAAAAACAAAATTCAAATATTTTAGAAAAGACAACAGGCTGAGTAACAGGTCTATAATTCTCTATACAAGAGGGATTTCCTCCCTTGAAAATAGGAACAATTTTCCCAGATTTTAAAACATCTGGAAAGGTACCACATTCGAAGGACAAGTTAACAAGGTAGGTAATTGGTTGTATTATGCAACCAATAACACGTCTTATTAAGGACATTGGTACATCATCAGCACCAGATGAGTTTTTATTTTTTAATTTTATTTATTTAATTAATTTATTTTAATTTAATTATATAATATTTAATTTTAATTATTTATTTTAATTTAAGTTCAGATACAACCTTCCAAGTAGAAATTGATCTATTGTATGAGAAAATAATTTTATTTTGATAATAAGCTCGTTTAGTTTGTTCAACCAGGTGCTGATGTTTCTTTTTCTGTATTTTGTAAAAAGGTATTAATACGGGATAAGTTTTTTGTAATATATAAATATTTCTCAAATATAAACTAGAAGCTCTCACACTATCGTTAATCCATTTTTTATTCACATTTTATTATATTGCTGCAATATCTTCTAACTGGAAAATTGAGGTTGAAATAATATAAAAATATATTGATCTGGTGTAGGTTGTATAAACTTTGCCAATCTTCATTTTGCAGGGCATTGGAAAAGTTAAATATGGTAGTATTATTAAAATTCCTTTTAAGATAAAAACTCTTTTGAATATGTTTGTTCAAACTTACACCTAAATCGCAAAGTACAGTCCTATGATCGGATATACTGTTATCGATTACACAACAAGAACCCTCTAATTTAAAATTTATAAAAATGTGATCAATCGTACTCAAAGTGGTCTCAGTTACTCGAGTGGGCCAATGAACTATATTAACTAAATTAAAACACGCTAGTAAGTTACTTAAATAATTAAATTCTCTTGAATTATTAAATGAGTTTAAATTAAAATCTCCTGTTAAAATAATTTGATAATTTGATTTTATTAAAATATTAAGCACATCAGATAGCCCATTAAAAAATAATTTTAAGTCCCCAGAAGGAGATCACGGTTCAGTTTAAGCAAAAAGTTGCTTCATCAGTGAAAATTATGTGATTTTTTAAATTGGGGTGTCTTTCACATAAATTTCTAATTTCCTCGCAAAACTGTAATTTTATCTGTGTGTCATCTGCCCATAATTCTTGTAAGATGTTAGCTTTGTTAATATGCCACATTGAGACTTCAGAGTTCTGACTTCGACAAGTTGAAGTTGGCTGAGATAGATCTAATGGATGAGTGAGGATATTCAGTAACGGCGAGCATCTCATTTTGAAGGTCATTTTCGCTTACCGTTCTTCGCCTTCCTGATCGAGGTAAATCTTTTATACTTACGGTTTCTTCAAACTTTTTTTGGATACTTTACTTATTGTAGTTCGACTAACTCTGGTCTGGATACTTATGGTGAAATAAGTCCTGTTGACTTCGGATTTTATCTGCGCATCCAATCATAATTGAAATTTCAACTCTCTGTTTTTCGCCTTTTCAAAATGAAACAACTAATGAATTGGAACTAAAAAGATTAATGTTATACCTAAGGTACTCTGGTGAATTTTTTAGAAAAAAGGCTTTAAAATAAGTAGAAAAAGATTAATAAAGAGTAGGTACGTTTTTCCAAGTACAGAAGAGACTATGATTGTTTGCAATAGTCGTTAGTACAACATAAAAAACAATTTTTTACATTTGGAGTGTTATGACGTCACAGATGCTTTCTAATGCATCTAATACTGTTATCCGCCGAAGACGAACGGAACCCGCAGGGAGAACGGAAAGGCCATTTTGATTGTCCTAGGATGAATGCGCGAAGTCGAACAGTAAAACGTATTTCCGGCGGTGAGTAAATCCGAGCTAAACGTCGGCAAATCTCCGTGAAATACGGAGGGCGGATCGACAGCTCACGCTCAATTGCCCTTGAAAGACACCCCATCAATGCGGGGTACCTGGGCCGAAGGGCCAGACTGTGACATCGTGACAAATAGGTGCCCAATCAAGGTATAGGGGGAGAGAGAATCGTCTTCACATTCTGAGCCGAAAGCAGAGGTGTGAGACCGTAAAAGTCCTGAATAAGGCAATTTGTCTCAGCCTAGTGTACACACTGGTATATGTTTAGTCTAATCCTCATCCCCTTTAGGCCTACCAACGCAGTCTGTCCGTCAGGATTGGGACTGCTTTTATGTCTACTTATCCAAATATTTAGTGACGATTGTACTGCTGAATTGATACACATTAATACAAATGCTACAATAACAAACTGTTGTATTCGTATATGTGACCAGATTGCTTTTACTGGAACGTCAAAATAACGTATGAACATATTAGAACACAATAATGTATGTAACGAGCGTTCAAATAAAAACGTGGTCAAGTTGGTTCTGAAAATTTGGACGTAGGGCGTAGCGTATAGCAAATGAACTTAAACGTCATCTGTCAAAGCGCTATATCGCCGCTACCAATTTGAATATTTTCGTTTTAAAAAGCGTTTAAAATGGTGTTTTCTCAAGAACAAAAAGTGTTTATCATAGAGTCCTACTTTAGAAATGGACGCAAGATTGATGGAATATGGAAGTATTCTATTGAGGAATGTTTCATAGAATTTCAAAATCAATTTCCCGGCGTTGTTGAGTTCAAAATTTTTCAAAGTGCAGTTCAGCGTTGTGTTAATGTTTTTCGTGAAACGGGCAGTGTAACAAGAAAAGAAGGAAGCGGCCGACCTAAAAAGCGGACTGCAACGTTTCAACCCTTAAAAACCACCCTTAATGCAGAAAATAAAGCAAAAAATTATTTTCACATCTTCATAGCATTTATAATGAATGAAAGACTCATCACTGTCTATAATGTTACTGATGATTCATTGCAACGTTTCAACCCTTAAAAACAACCCTTAATGAGGAATTAAAGAATTTTTACCTTCTTCAAAACACTCAACGATGCATTACTAAATTCTACGAGATTACTTAAAACTTGAAACTTAAATTATGTAATTAGTGAAGGGGAAAATAAAAATTATTTGTGTATTATACAATTATACTTTATTATTACAAACATGTAAAGAACTATCATCACTGTCGACTTCCTCTATTTGTTCCGTGATAGGAGGCAATTTTGGCAACTGTTCCCAGAACATGTTCCGCATGTCGCATTACAATAGAGTCCAACTTTGCAGCAACTGCAAGTCGCACTGCATCCTTTTTTGCAATTGCAAAATAACATTTTTAAAAGTTCTTCGGGTGCAGGTTGGTTGAATATTTTGATTGGCTGGAGAGAATTTTCATTTTTAATCCATCCCCAATCTGTTGGATTTTAATTTTTAATATTTTTCGTCGCCCCAAAAAGCTATTTGCAGGGAATTGCAAGAGCTACAAATCAACCTTTATAGTTGAAGGGTCTTGAACTCTTCGTTTTAGAGATTTTTAGGTTTTAAGAGCTCAAAGAAGGTGGTCCTTACACGCAAATGCAAACTAAGGATACTACGTTTTCTCAGTTAATTTTTAAAAAATATCATAAAAAGAAGACCTTTAATTTTGAACTCTTGCATTTTTCACGTATCTTGTTTAGTTTTTGGGATATTTCGAAAAAAAGGAATTTTTTTTTAAAATAATTTTTTTTTCATTATTTCAAACTTTTTTTATAAAATTTAGGCATTCTAAACCGGTCAAACTTGCAGAGCCTATTATTAGTACCTAAATATAGTCAACTATACATGGATTACGCTTAGTTTCTATTTTTATGGTTCAGCCATAGATTTTATTGTTGATTTTTTTCTGCGAAATAAGATGACCATTTTATTTTCATCTAACTCCGCGTTTGGTTATACCTATTCATTTTCTTCGAAAAATTAGTTCTTTCGCCATTATTTGCCGGTAAAAGGTTCTATTTTACTTTCCGAAAAATAAACAATCACATTTAGATAGTGATAACTGGGTTATTATTACATCTACGGTAATCAACAAAAAATGAATCGATTCGTTATTTCAAAAGCTTTATTTCTGCTATATGTGGATTTTTCGATAAAACGCAACGTTTTCGACTTATTTATCAAAAATGGTTGAAAAACATGCACTTTTTAGATGAAAAATCAACATTTTCAATCGCAAATAACTCGGAAAATATTAATTTTTGGAAAAATCGTTATAGAGCATTTTTTGGTTAGAATTCATCCCTCTATTGGTTTTTGCGATTAAACTGCGTCATAAACTGAGCTAATAGGATTTTAGAAAATTAATTTGAATTTATCTATTAATTTCTGAATTAACTTGATGATTAACGACTTAAAATAACACAAAAATAAGAGAGCTGACAATAAAAAATATATTAAAAAAGGAAAAGGTTGATTCGAATATTAATTTGTTCCCGTATTGCGTTTATCGGTTAGGTGCGCCACCCATTACATTATGACAGCGTATTTTGATTGATGTGCGGCGTCCATTTGCGACGGCATTGTTCCTCCGTGCACGTGTGTCGAAATCGTACGTAGCGGCGGACTGCTCCGGTGGCGGCAAATTGAAAATCGATGCGCCGCCGCTGCCTAATTGAGCGGCAGAGGGTGCAGTGCATCATAAACGCGAGAGTGTAAAGTCTTGTTCCGACGGACGGTCGGCCGGAAGCCGGAAATTCGAGCCGACGTCCGAATAAAGAGCGACCGCGAGGAGCGTCGCGCCGCGCCGATCATCTTTCAGCCGGTTAATTGGCGCCGGCACGCAGAGCACTCTATTCCGTACGGCTTTCCCCTTCCGGTCCGCTCTATGATTTGTGAGCGAAGGGTTACCTAATGTTTTTTCTAATACGCGGAATGGTGGACGAGATATTGATGTCGCGGATAAGTAGGCCATGACGACGAAGCAAAATTTGACAGGGAGGCTATGGTATCAGTATATCCAAATTTTGGAAGCAAGTAAAATTAATTCAATATCTAAAAAACGTATAAAAGTCATAGGTCGATCTTTATTTGTTCAGAACTTACTCTTTAACACCATTGAAACCAGTTAACTGTTTTGCAGATCATTTGCGTCTTCATTTTCAACTGGTAACAGTAATATTGAATTGGATGAGGTTGTTAGAGCATCCAATGTTATGAAGAGGTTATCCAGATTCCTAAGAGGTTATCCAAAGTCCTATTCAAAATCCAATTTGTTGACTTCGCTCAACACCAAACTATTATTCTAAGGCAAGAACAAGTTGCAAGTAAATTAGAGCATATCCTGCCGTCTTAGAAACATTTGAAGTCCAGCAAAAAAGGAAAACGGATCATAGTAAAAAGTAACATTGACTACAATCAACTTGGTTCAATGAAAGGAAGATAAATCTTAACCAATCTTATACGTATACCTACCACAGATTATATCTAATGTGGTGGATAAATAGGGATAGGTTGATGTAATTTATTTAGATTTTTCCAAGAACTTTGACAAATTAGATCATTCTAGATTTTTTATACATTTAAATAAATTATCTATACAGCCTATTTCCTAAATCTTAGAATCTTTATAGAATATAAATAAAAAAACATCGATGTTCTATCAGGTGTACCACAGGGCTCAATACTGGGGCCGTTTCGCCGTTCTTCACTGGTAACTCACAACTATATGGTAAATTCGTCACATCGATCAAATCTTACACTTCAAATATGCTCCATCAAGTTGAACTCTACAGGTTTTGATTCCGTTGTATAAGTCAATAAATAGTTATTTACACCATAAAGGAGATAAGTATTACTTACCAGTCGAGGACGTTTTTGCGCCCGAGCAGGGCGAGAGCTGGCAATAGAGCCTGAGACTGGTAAATTATACCCTTGACTATATACACTGATTATACTTAACTGATGCCTGGTGTTAACCCATTTCTTAATCAATTCATTTTGACATTATTCGAAATCTTGCAAAGTCGCCTTTGTTCTTTAGATGTTGTCGTTTCTAAGTTGTTTATAAACAAAGCTACATAAAAATTGCAATTTTACTGGTTTTGAGTTATTATTCTTTTTCGATGTAGTTTGTAGTTACAATTCCAGATTCTAAAAATGGTATGTCACGTACATTTACAATTACCTACTTCTCGTCTGGGTTCTGTTTCTCACCTAGAAATTCTCAAGCAATATATCAAGATTAGATTGCAAATTAAAACTGAAATTTCACGCTTTTTTATGCGCTGTCAAGCAGGTAGATGTTACAAACAACCAGTCGGCAAGAATACCTTTTCTATGATTCCTAATAAGATTGCACAGTTTTTGAAACTAGAACATCCTGAAACATATACAGGCCATTCATTCCGAAGAACATCGGCAACGTTACTGGCTAATACAGGAGTTGATGTGTAAGCAATCAAGAGACGTGGTGGGTGGAAATCAGCCACATTTACAGAAAGTTATGTTGCTGACAGTTTAAGTAACAAAAATGAAATAACCAACAGGATTCTTTACAATGATACTTCAACTCCAGGTTCTAGTAGTACGTCGCATCATGCTGTTTTATGGATCAGTCAGATAATATTGAGCCTCCGGTGAATGAAATGGAGCGGTCAAATCATTTTGAGAAAAATGTGACAATTAGCAAACGCGTGGGGAGTAATTATCCGGATTTTATAAATGTTAGTAAATGTAATAACTGTACAATTACTATATTCATTCACAATAATTAATAAAATGTAATGTTCATCAAATATTTCTATTTGTTTGTTCATATATTATGCATTTATAACTGAAGGTCGCTTTTTTCTCTGGGGAGGTAAGTTACCTCACTTACCTTCCGTTGTCCATAGCATCTTCCACTTTTACGGTAAAATCTAGTTACCTCCTTAAAAACAATGTATTAACAGTCTATTAACTATAATGGGGGCAGATAAACACATTTAGATATCTTGAAATTTTATGTCACGCCAATCTTTAAAGTTGTTGTGAACTTTTCGAGAATTAAGTTAGAAAGCGCCAAACGGATAAATAAGAAAACATAATATCTTTATTGAAACAGTCGCTCTGTTTTGGACATGGACATGTATGTACAGTTCAATTAATCTTACTCAAGGTAGTGCAACTTCTTTGAAACTGTTCGGTAAATATGAGGAACAAATTATAATACTATAAGACTTTCCCAAACGCAAGAATCGGACACGGTTTTAGATCATTCACCAGCCCAGGTAGAAGCTACAAAACTAACGATTTCTAAAACGCCGCTTCATAACCGTTTAACTGAAAGCAAAAGGACACATGTTTCTGGCCTTTTAGAATGCAACTTCCGCCGCGTCGCGAAGTAAAGATCTTTAAGGATTGCGTCCCGCCTCAACAGAACGATGAATTACCGATTACACAACGTCGTACGAAAGTTCACGTCATCCCAGATAAAGGATGGCCGTTTTCTCCATAAAAGTCGGGACAGAATCAATATTTGCGGTTGGAGACACCTGGGGGGACGAAACACGTGTATGGTATTGTTTAGTGGGTTCTATAAATGACTGTGTCATTGGCCAGCTTCCTATAAGGATTTTATGGGTCGGTTTTGTTCCTTGCTTACCAAGATGTTTAAATTAAGAATTTAAGAAGGTCAAATAAAAATTTATATAAACCTAAATAGTAGTAAGTAAACATTTATTTCCTCATGTTACAATATTCTATATAAATAGAAAAAAAAATTAAGATTAGAGAAGAATAACATAAAAAACCTAATTAAATGTGTAAGGAAAGTATTTTGTTGACGATAAATATTAAGTAAGGATACATATCTGCGTTTTTGCCCAAAAAATTGAAAGAATCTAAAATTAAAAAAAAAGTAGAGAAAAATACCTACAGAGCTAAACATTAAAAATACAAAAGTAATAAAAATTGACAGTAAATAAACAGACACATATTTATGTATTTTACATGTACAATAGTTAAAACTTAATTTTGATGAAAGACGTGATACACTCTTGTTGCCTTAAAAGTGATAAAATATTCATTTAAATAATATAATTCATGACCTAAAAGGATTTTTACTTTTTGTGTGAAAACTTTACTGTTTAATGTCTTTAGATTAGATGGTAATTTATTTTAAATCTTTATCCCCGAATACAAAGCACCATTTCGAGTTCTATTATAATTATATATGGCAAAGTGAGATTTTGCCGACTTGTAGGATAACTATGATAATCATTTGGTGTGTTGATCAAAAGTTTATTTTTTTGAATTAAAATAGTTAATCTGTAAACATATAGGGTAAAGATTCCAATTTTTTAAAATAACTCCTGCAAGATTCTCTATGAGGTAAATCGCATAGAATTCTTATTGGCTTTTTTGTACTAGGAATACATCTTCAGAACTAGTAGATTTTCCCCAAAGCTCTATTCCAAATTGCAATACACTCTGGAAATATGCGTAATAAGCAATCTTTCCTGTGGAAAAATCAGTATTTCGTTTAACAGTTAGTATTGCATATATGGCTTTCCCTAACTTTGTCTTTAAATTGGTTATGTGCTCAATCCAATTCAATTGAGAGTCGATATAAATGCCAAGACATTTTGTGGATTGTACTGAGCATATTTAATCACTATTTAACTTTAAAGAGGCATCTGTAATTCCACGTAATTGGAATGTTATACTGTTAGTTTTATTGCAATTTAGCATCGGCTTGTTTGCAAGAAACCAATCAGAAAAGTGTTCTAAAATATGTTGTGCTTTGGTTATTAAATCGTTTTTGCTACCATCCTGTATTAACAAGCTGGCGTTGTCAGCAAATAACGAAAATTTGACCTCTGGAAAAGGGACGATATCATTAATATACAACAGAATTAACAGTGGTCCCAAAATAGAACCTTGTGGAACTCACTTTCAACTCTGGTAGTCAGAATGAATTTTTTTTGATACACAACTTTTTATTTCGACTATTTCAGTATACGTCTGTCTTTCAAATAAATATGCTTTAAACTAATTGTTTTCCTTGTCAATTACGCCATAATACTCCAGCTTGTCAAGTAATATTTGGTGATCAATACAATCAAAGGCCTTGGACAGGTCACAAAAAATGCCTAACGTGATTTCCTTATTTTCCAAACATGCATTGATGTTTTCTATTAATTTAAAAGCAGCGTCTGTAGCGTTAAACTTAAATCCGAATCCGAAAGCCGAACCCCGAACCCCTAAATCCGAACTGTGAATTATCCAAAATGTGACATCTTATATTACTGTGGTTTCCACAGTGCTCTTATTGTTTTAATAAAAATTTTTAAATCCAACATGGAAATATCTAACATGAATATCTGCAATTTAATATTTATGTCACAGTAAAAATGTTTAATGCTAATGATTCAATGGACTGTAGACACTCGTTTCGTCCACCCCCGATAAAAGTAAGTGCGTGGTAGTTGTAAAACATTATGTTCTCACCGTCGTCAAACAGCTTATTTGTTCGGGTAGGATATCTAATATCGTGCGCCGAGAGCATTGCCTACCCTTTATTAGATTTCGCACGTCGCGAGGGACAATATTGCGGGATCAACCGGCCATCACGGGAGTAATGCTTTGTAAATATACTTTAGTGCACCCTAAATAAATTATGACGCATGTAGCGGCCAATAAATGAGGCCTAACTAGTGTCGGAGTCGCTAAGTCATGTATGGATTTAATTATGTTGTCAGGAATGATGTATCTCAATGAATCAATAAGAGCGAGATACGTGTTGGATAGATTAAGTGATAGGATGGAAGAAGAGTAACAAAGGAGGGATTTGGAGGAGGATTAAATATAGGATGGACGGAAGATGAAGTAACACCATTGTTGATCAGTTCAGTCTTGCACAGTCTCTTTTTAAAAAGTGCTCACTACTTTACAATATCAATACCTTTATTGTCTACTATAAATTGACTGAATATGTCAACTTTGTCTTCATGCAAAGAGTTGCAAAGGCAGTTGTAGTTAGTGTGAATAGCGAATATGTTGGATGACTTCGATTGTGTGCTACGAAAGACAGTTCAAAATTGATATGTTCAAGAAAATATCCGTAGAAAGTTGCATGAAAATGTGGAATATACTGTGGTAGGCGATGTTTGCCTAAGCTTTTGCACACCATCAGGATTTTGGTGGCGCAAAACAAAGACCAATCGACCAATATTAATGGAACGTCATGACATCCAAGACTTGAGGCTAACACTGAAACAATACCAAGAAGAGGGTCGACCAATTGTTTATACGGTTGAAACCTGCTTGAATTCTCTATGGCTCTATGGAAATATTTGGTGTGATGAAAATAACAAAAGTCTTCGAAAAACCCATGTCAAAAAGACAACGTTTATAGTTCAGGGAATCAAGGCTTTCCAATCCGAATTCTTTCGGATAGAACCGATTGAAGTGAAACTTAGACTGTAAGTAGAAAATTGCTCAAGAAACAAAAGTTACATAGTGCCGATGAGCGCTTTTGCCCAGGGGATGGAAGCCACCCCTTCTAGGGGGTTAAAAATAAAATATTAATTAATTTTCAGCAATAAATATCTTATGAGGGTTTTTCGATATGTCAATATTTAGTTACTGGTGATTGAAAACGTACATTTTTTATTAAAAAAGTAGTTTTTCTCGAATAACTCAGAAAATAGACATTCTATGAAAAAAACATCACGAAAAAAATGAAGCTTAAGAAGAAAAAGATTAAGTTTTTTTCTCATTTATGTAGGTGCAACAGGTGCTGAGATACGACTGGTTGAAGATCATTTCATGTCCGCCAGAAACTAAATTGGAAACATTTAACGTAAAATAACTAAAAAAATTTCAATTTTTCAAGAAATATGTACAGAACATTTTTAAATTACTTTAAAAAATCTTTAAAATGAACTTGCTTTTAAGTCATTAGCATAAAAATTAACAGAATTGTGATCAAAATAAAATTGTTAATTCGCTTTTTCGGAAAAAAAATTAGTACAAAAACTGATGAATTTTTCACGAGATTTAAAATTAAAGATAATCCTTCTACAATTTACATTTTTTATGTGCTAACAATATATTATACAAGTTTAAGCCGTTTGGAAAACATATTTTTGAAAATATTTTTCTCTTCGTTCCCTGGACTAGGGCTTCTTTCAAAGGAAGATGGTTTTAAGCCAAACGTGAAACTAATTCTTAAGTCAAAAACTAAGTCGGGAATTATCAAATTGAAAAAAAAAAATGGTTACAAACGAATCTTATACCAAATTTGCTGTGTTGTAATGTTCGCTAAAAAAAACCTACATTTGCGCGTCCGAAGGATCAATTAAACCATTGATTACGATCCAAAATAATTCAATTTGCAGATAATATATTAAAAGTAGAATTATAATATAATTTTATAAAAATGCATAAGCAAACATTTAAAATATATGAAGTCTATCAAATTTTACAGGAAGGTCATACTATTATGAAACTACCACCACACCACTTTGACTTGAACCTTATCGAACCATTTTCTTTACCAAATATTTTAATCTTTACGACATTTCTAAAACAATACTTCATTTCGAAAACTTATCAATTGCTGTTTATTCAACTTAAAAAAATCATTTACATTTAGGTACAGTATTCCTGAAATTTGGCGGTTAAACGTGAATCGCCCTGTACATGTTTCTAAGTACGAGAAATAAAATGATATGTCACACAAATATATATTTTGAACAGTATGAAGGAAACAAATTTAATATAAACCTAGGTTTCTTTCCGACTGAAATGAATATTACAAAAAGTGATCCCACGGAAAGGTATAGCGACCTCCATTGTTTTGGCGATAACTTATATAGAGAAGGGGAGGATATATTTAATTCTTCGTAAAACTGCTGACATAGATTGCTGTTCATAAGCCAACGTCGTTTTATCCCAGTCGATTCTGCTCCCCTCGAATGATTAAATATAGCATGATATTGGTTGCCATGTCCTGATCCACTTAGTGGAGCGTCTATCAAACCTACTATATTATATCGCTTGTAATGCTGCATGTCGTGTATATAATGTAACTTTTACATCTGAGAATATACAGGGGGTGTCACAGAAGCTGGTCTTGTATGTGCTTAGCATTGAATACAGTTTTTTTAGTTCTTGTAATATATATATATTTTGATTAAAATGTTGGCTTTTAAAGTTATTTGAAATATTTAATTTTCATTTGAATTACAGATTGTCAAAAATATTATTCAAATTCAAAAAAAGGACATAAAACATATTTAAAAATAATATAAGTAGATATTGCAAATAAATACATAAATAATTCGGTTACAGTTTTTGACTACCTTCGTAGCCTGGGAACTAGACACCAAAATAATTCTGGTCTATTGATGAATTAAGGCCTTCGCCGTTTACATTGTAAATTAGCCTGGGATTATTTTTGCCCATGTGCATTTGCTATTAAAGGGAATAAGCCAATAACTACACCACGACGATATCTGGTCTAAATCATGCTGTAGTAATATAGATGGAGAAGCGTAAGTCTTTAAGTCTTCGTCGATGGCTACCGTTGATATGTAGTTCTCACCAGTGTTTGCTACATACACTTGGAATCGAAAGAATGGGTCCCAATACAGATCCCTGAGGCACTCCGCTGGCCAATTCTGGCAATAAAATATAAGTATGCCTTTTAGGAAGCTTTTAATTCACTGTAAATTGTACTTAATTCATACTATCTTTTGTTTTGATTTTGGTAAATCTGTTAACAAATTTATATTTACAATAGCTATTTGAGGCGGGCAACTGGGTCGTTAAATTAAATCTGTGACTGCGCGCCAACTAATCAATCTTTGGCATTACCCCGCGTTTTTCGCAGTCATCCGACCATTAAACTATTAAATATTCCTCGTGGTGTTCCAGCTTGCTCGTTCAACAAGCTTTATAAAGTCTTTTGGAGCTCGTTTATTTTCATTACAGTTGTCTCGACAATCCCCTTTCACCCTAAACATATTGTGCTATTGGGGTGGAACGTATATAACGCATCCGTCAATATAAATGAATTGTAACAAAACACACCGACTTTTTACTAGGAAATTGTGAAAACGTACCTATAAGCAACCAATTTGGAGATTTGTCGTAGTTGTTAACAAATTTATAAGAAAATCCTCATTATTTTCCCCAACGAAAACTGTTTTGCTTCATAAAACAACAAATTGGTTTTGGTGTATTTCAATTAATGTATGCTAATCTAAGCAATATAAACTCTAATCTGGATGTTTTGTAGCATCAGTAATGTGAATTCTGGTAAGCCATATCCAGTGAACTGGAATATTATAAAGATGTAATGAAGCATCACAGGTCCTTTATAAAAAACATGTCGATCGTGCTACCCTGACAACAGTCCAGACCTCTGCAAAGCAGTGTTTTCGTTTGTAAAATTTTATTTTCACAAACCAATATAAACATGGACGTGCGAAAGGTAGAAGGCATTGTGCGGTGGTAATAAGGTTATTTACGTTATATAGGCACCACAAAGGGAAAATAATTTGAACGGGCAACAGAGAAAGCGTTTATTTCTCTAAAGCTGTTTTAATCCGGTTTACCGAGCTTTAGACGACAATGGACGTCTGTGAAGTAACACATGGTATAGAGTAGATGTCTTGATAGATTTTAGAAAGGAATGGGGTAATTATGACGGTCGTTGTTGGTTTTTTAAAACCAGATACTGAAGGCAGCTTTCAAAGTTATTTTTTCAAAATTAAGTACACTATTTGTTCATACTTGTCATTGTCAGTTTGTTCTAGGTTTTAGAAATACCCTAGTGTTTTCTTACAACTTTTCGCTACAGAGTCCTTATTACAAGAATATAAAAAAAATATTTTATATTCTTGAACAGATTGATTTTCAAAATGTTACTACTTAATGATATATAGTAGTTTTTTTTTTGTATTTCCTAAATGTCTGCTTTTTTCCAGTATAAAATTTTTGGATAGGCAAAACTATTTTCATAAAAAATTATAGTACTCTATATAGTTCTACGAATTGTTTTCTGTTTTCATAGATTTAGTTGTCCCCCAAAGTCAGATAAGTAGTTTTTCCAAATAGTACATTCCCTTATCATCTTTCAAATTCTTTTTGCTACAACTTACTACATATTATCCATTTTAGTAATCAAGTTATTTCACTCGTTAACTATGATAAATATTATAAAGACGCTCTTCAATAAAGATTAATTCTGAAGTGGAATTTTTGTTTTGCATTAAAATATTACTTCATTTAACATTATCACCTTATCTAATATCCAACGTTAAATAACACACTCTCCCAAAGATGTGTAAATTATAGATAAGTAATAAATGCCATATCTATATAAATAAATAATAAAACTATATTTTTTTCTTCCTTTTTCGAATGTGGTTACAGAAATCGTCACACTTTTTCATTCAAATAAGTTCGATTTTTCAAGGTTTAAAGCCTTACAAAATAACACTATTTGAAGAATGGAATGATTTCAATTTTCATGTTGGCTTCTTGTAGATTACAGAACCAGATCCTTCAAAAAGTGTCCGGAAATTGACTGCCAAGTTTAATTGCCCAAAATCTACAGTTCTTAGAAGAGCAACAATTGCATCCCTATCGCATACATAAAGTCCATGCACTTCTTCCTGTAGACTTTCCTCGAAGTATGTAATTTTGAAACCGGCTTTTAGATAGGTACCGTAACAATGCAAATTTCATCGGTTCAATTCTCTTTACGGACGAAGCCGGATTTTGTAAAAATGGTATCATAAACTCCCATAATTTGCATTTATGGGCAGAAGAAAGTCCACGTTTCTATTGTGACGCATCATCAGCACCAATTGGAACCCATTAACGTATGGACCGGAGTCATCAGGCAACATTTCATTGGACCATTTGAATTGCCTAGAAGGTTAGCTGGGGAACTTTATTTGGAATTTCTCCAAGACAACTTTTGCCAAAACTTTTAGACGACCTACCTTTGGCAATACGAGATGGTATGTGGTTCATGCATGATGGGGCACCGCCCCATTTTAGTCTGGCAGTTCGAAAACATTTAACAGGCATTTCGAAATCGTTGGATAGGAAGAGGAGGACCAGTGGCTTGGCCTCCTCGAACCAACAATCTGTAATTCGTAGACCTAGAGAATGCATAAGATTAGAAGGAGCTCAAGTTGAACCGACATACAAAATTATGTAATAAAAATCATATTAAACAAAAATAGTTTTTCTTGAAAACAGTTCATTTTATTGGTATCAACCAACATACTTTTTTTTAGTATAAGGTTCAAGTTATCTAAAAATGTTATTTTTGTGACTTTATTGTAAAGGGGGTGTAAAAAAATTGGCATTATTATGCTACAGCTAGTCCGTTCCAGACTAACCAAATAAGCCAAATTGTTTTCATGGGTCAATTTTTAAGAATCTTATCTGTTATCCTTCATATTAGAAAATAATTAAATTACACAAAGTATTTTAAAAGTTATTACGACTTTCAGGGGCATCCTTTAGGGGTATCTTTATAGGGGACCCTATAAGGAACATTTTTATAGGAATTTGGCATGTTAATTTAATATATCCTGTATAAATCCGAGAGATACCCGAGATTGTGGGATACCCTGTAGACTGTAGAGAATAATGTTATAAAATTACAAGAATAACCAAAAATTACTTGTTGCCAATAATAACAATAATGTCTCTACTCCTTATTCTAACCACGATAATCAGCCTAGAAGTCGGAGACTTGTGCGGGAGAGGAGGCGGCATATTATTATTATTAAGCAGGCCGCATTTGCGCCCAGGAACGGCTTATGTTGGTAGGCCCTAACCACGGTGCAGGAATGAGGGAAACCTGGAAAACCTCATCAACTGTTTGAACCAAACATACAACAGTACTATGAAACCTTTCTGAAGCTGCGACAAAATTTTTGCATCTATTATAAACCACCCAAGCGTTCCTATGACGACGTCAATAAACAGTTTATCCAGGAACCGGACTAAAACCATAAGTTTGCCGGCCGGGGCATTATTTGCTTTATGATTTTTGTCATCGCAGTTATCTGGCGTTTCGGGTCGAGTAAATCCAGGCCGCGATGATGGATGGACACGGCGTTCTGCCGGCTCCGCTTACTGCAGCGTCATGTCCACGCCATTGACTCCCATATGGAAGGACCTTATCGCCGGGCCCGATAGGATTGACTTGTCCAGGATGTAGATAAGCTCCCGCTCGTCCCGTTTTATGATGTATTTATTACGATTATTATAACGGGGGAACAGCCACTCGGAAGTGATGCGATGGTCCGCGTTTGTCAGATTGAAAGTGCGTTTTCCACCCCACGGTCACAGCCGCCCTGATAACATTTACATATGCCGGATTAGGGCCGGGGCAAGCATCCCGAACGCGTATACACTGGGTTAATGTCATCGGATAGTAATTTTGTCTCGTGGTGGATATGGGCGCGGGCTTTTTACATGAATATTAAATTATTTGCTTGTTTTAGCAGCTCCCTGAAAAAGTATTCCTGCGTTTGTGTTTGTATACTTAATATACAGGGTGTCCGGTAAGTACCTCCTAATCTCTCGGGAGTGTATAGGGGAGGTCAAAATAAAACTAGTCCTTCCTATAATTTTTTTCCTAATGTGCCCCCTAACGGAGTTATGGGGGGGTCAAAGGGGTACCTAGAAATTAACGTTTAGGGTTATAACTTTGAAACCACCCTGTATATTTTAATAAAATTTTCCTACGTTGTATTACACATGGAGCTCTACGATTTGATGCTAAAATCAACTTTTTGCTATTATCAGGTGTCCAGAAACGGACTGGCCCTATCACAATTTTTCTCAAAATTTTGACAGAAGTAATTTTATCAAACTGAAAATATTATTATTAGATACTCTGAAGGTTTTTCTTTAAAAATGGTACTCTTTATTTATTTCGAAAAAATGAACGGTTTGCGAGATAAATCGGTTTTGAAAAAAATTGGTAACAAATACAACAATTAAAATTTATTTTTTTTACATATTATTTCATGCATTTAATTTCTTTAACTTTATCAAGTCCAGAAATCTTTGAACGGGTTGGCTATACTTTATGAGCAAGTAGTGACCAATTAAAAATAACATTTGAAAAATAACTTACTTACAAGACATGCAACAAAGAACATTCAACAATGAACAAAGGTACCTAAATGTTACTTCGGTAGATGTTCAAAATGAGCACCCCGTACTTCAATGCACTTTCTAATCCTACGAATGTTTTCCCGGTGCACTTGAAATAATATTCCGTGATTATTGCGGAGATGGTCACAGTTCTGTGTTAGCCTCAGCAGAAGTTCCTCTCTACTATTTACGGGTGTTGAATAAACGTTATTTTTTAAATGACCCCACAGAAAAAAGTCTAATGGGTTTAGGTCGGGCGACCTAGGTGGCCATAATACAGGTCCGCCTCGACCTATCCATCGATCACCAAAAACATTCGTCAGATGTTGACGTACTAAACGATCAAAGTGGGGTGGTGCACCGTCATGCATGTACCACATTTCAGTTCTTATTTGAAGGGGCACTTCTTCTAACAAAATATTTAGATTTTCCTCTAAAAATTGCAAATAAAGAGCACCATTAAGTCTTTGCTCCAGAATAAATGGACCAATCAAATGATTCCCGATAATGCCAGCCCACACATTCACCATAAACCTTTGTTGGTAGCGAGTTTGAACTAAAGCGTGAGGGTTTTCTTCATCCCAGACATGTAGATTATGCGAATTAATTATGCCGTCTCTTGTAAAACCTGCTTCATCGGTGAACAAAATAGATGTACCAAAATTATGATTCCGAATATGATGCTGTAAAAACCAATTGGCGTATTGAAGTCTTTTTGGATAATCATCTGGAGACATAGCATGTACTTTTTGGATGTGGTACGGGTAAAGCAATTGTTCTTTCAGAGTTTCATGTACAGCCCATTTTGTAACATTGTTTTGCGCCGCAAGCTTCCTTATGCTATTTGAAGGATTATTAGCAACGTCTTCCAATATTTGTTCCTCTACATGAGGGTCTCGTACTCTCCTCGGGGCTCCTGCTCCACCACGGCGTGGCAAAAAGCTTCCTAAATAAAGGATTCGGAAGAAATTAGTTTCACTAACGTTTTTCACTTTTTTTTTTTACCTGTTTCTCTTAAACTACGATCAACTCTTTCAAAAGTTTTTGGACTCGGCAAATGTCGACCCGGAAACCTTTCCTCATAAAGTCTTCTTGCCTCCACGGAGTTGCATAATGCTTCCCCATAAATTAGGTGCATATCAGCATATTCTGCACAGGAATATTCTTCCATTTTTAAATGTTATTTCTAACGGCTTAAAACGAATACCACAATAAAATTGAATTTTTATTCTGTCACGCGCCTTTGACAAGTACTTTAAAATCAACAGGGTCTAACAACGAAAACAATAGAAAAGAACTCCATGGAGACAAGAGCAATAATAATTTGTAGATGTATTTTGGTCATAGATGTTGATTTTACAAGAAACGGCATTATTCATTCCCTTAATTCACCACCAGTAAATGTTTATGGTGAATCTGTAGGCTGGCACTAGCGGGAATGATTTTATTGTAAAAAAATAAATTTTAATTGTTGTTGTATTTGTTACCAATTTTTTTCAAAACCGATTTATCTCGCAAACCGTTCATTTTTTCGAAATAAATAAAGAGTACCATTTTTAAAGAAAAACCTTCAGAGTATCTAATAATAATATTTTCAGTTTGATAAAATTACTTCTGTCAAAATTTTGAGAAAAATTGTGATAGGGCCAGTCCGTTTCTGGACACCTGATAATAGCAAAAAGTTGATTTTAGCATCAAATCGTAGAGCTCCATGTGTAATACAACGTACGAAAATTTTATTAATATATACAGGGTGGTTTCAAAGTTATAACCCTAAACGTTAATTTCTAGGTACCCCTTTGACCCCCCATAACTCCGTTAGGGGGCACATTAGGAAAAAAAATTATAGGAAGGACTAGTTTTATTTTGACCTCCCCTATACACTCCCGAGAGATTAGGAGGTACTTACCGGACACCCTGTATATTTTTTATTTTTAACATTTTGTAGAAGATTTAATTTATCGGATTTGACATGAACATTTTCCAGTTTTTATATAAGGCGGTCAAAAAAAATAACCAATATGAAATTCAGGAAATGTTGAAAACTCGAAATTTTTAAATGTAAGTCTCCAATTTTTTTAATATATTCCCATTGAGTGTAACTTTGTTAAAGCTTCCTTATAAACCAGTCATTTTCATTTTATTTACGAATAAACATTTTCCTTTTCCTAAAATGGTATGTTTCCATTTGTTTCGCACATTTTAGGTTGGCCGAGCCACTTGACTCAAAAATTCACATCATAAATCTATGTGGGTTCGAGTCACTCCAATAATGGGAATTACGTCTATTGAAAATAAATTTTTGGTGAATTTCGCCTTATTAGTGCAAATAATATTATAAAAAATAGTTTATTTTTTTGAAACGGGACAAAAATAAATTCTCAAAAGCAAATCCTTTTATAAAATCTGTATATTTTAGTTACTGAACTACAGAATACATATATGGCTTAAATTTGTGCTTTGAAAGTATTCTCTGTATTTAACTCTTATTTATTCCCGACTCCAATTTAGCTTGTCTTAGAGACAATGTGGGATTTGCAGCAAAATAACCCAAAATAGCTATTGCTGTTTTCATCGTTAACGATTGGTTCATTTTTGTGACATTTTACCTTAACAGACCGGAAATTTTTGAAATTCTCTATTAGGTATCTTTTTCACAGTTTTTTGAGATGCTTTCCGTTTTTTGGATATCTAGCAGCAAACGTGTCACAAGTTCTTGAAATAACTTTATCACATTGTCCATAAATAATGAACAAATTTAAATAATCTTCATGAGTATAGTTTAATCTCTCAAATCCGATAAATTACGTCTTCCTCTACAAAATGTCCAATTCGCACAAAAAAATAAACCTGTGTTTCGGGAAAACTAATTATTGCCTAAAAAGCAAAATATCTCGGAAATGGTCAATCCTAAGTATGGAGTGTGCTATATGCTTTCAACTTAAAAATTAATGCTCTTTCCAAAAATGCAATAATATACAGGGGGTTTCATTTAAAATAAGAAAGTTGATATCGACTTCCGGTATAACCGGAAGTACGATGACCTTGAAAATACTTTAGCTTGGTAGACCCCACGGCTCGTATCACACCACCACAATTTCAAAAAAATCCTAATGGTTTCCCAGATATCCATCGATGGAGTTCATGTGGGATACCCTGTATACTTTATGAATCAATAAAAATTTAAATTTTTTAATTAAAAACCTGTGTTTTCTGTCAGAATTGCTTAATGCGTGGATTTTGGGACACTCATTACATGAATTGAGAAGTATTTTCAGAAAGTTTCATGAAGTTTAATTGAGTTTTAGAAAATTGACACAAATTTTAAGAAAAACATACATTTTTGTACGGGGTATTCCACAAGGTCGGCGAGGTACGATATTAGGGAAAGTACAGCCCCTAGAACTTTTTTTTAAACGCATTTTGTTCTGGTAATTAAATGTCGTTAGCGTCGTGTTCCTTAATGCATTATCGTTATTTATTTTTTGCTCACTAATATGCGAATAACTTGATAACAAACTAAGATATCGAACCCTTTTTGGTGTCAAAATGTAAATATTTTTATGCTTTTCAAACTAACCTATAAAAAGTTTTTAAGAAAACGTGAAACAACCTAAACTTTGATAAATAACGCCAATAAATAAACAACACTTTCGTTAGAAATCTTAAATTTATACTATATTCATTAATTTTTTGTGCTGAATTCATGTACAATGAAAACTATGGCATTGCGTTTAAGATTTTTGAGAAAAAATCCACGAAACGTCATTCTTTTGAAATAACGCCATCTATAGGCTTCTATATTGAGGTAAATGATATTACGCATTCACCGGGAGATAAAGCATGAAAAGACCTTTCCAAGGAGGTATAACACTATGGACTTTTGATGAGCCAATCCTTAAAAAATATGCAGTTTTCTGATCAGACATTAGGGGCTTCCCCCACCCTTTTTGTCGAGAGATAGAACAAAATTTCATTAACAAAAGTTATGCAAAATGAATCCGGCTATCCATATTTGTACTATTTAATATACTTTAATAGGAAACATTTCTGAGAAAAATTCAACTCTAGCTACGAACTTGATAACTATTTCCAGCGATTTCTCTTGGTCGATTTATTTATCACAATATTTTCCCCGAAGCTCTAGGGCTCGCCTCTGTATATTGTAATTTTTTTGCGATAAAAAAAATTGGAGCTCTTGTAAATAGAACATTCAGTTAGAACAAAATGATCCGCTCGTGTATTTTAATGTGTTATTCTAGAACATATTTGCATCCGATTTGTGCAAAAATTTTGTATTTATGTGACATTTATGGAACACAGTGTATATATTAAACTATATCCGCTATAGCATTTTTTTTCTTTATTGTGACTGACTGCCCGCCGAGCGTCGTGTGCAGTTGATTATGAATGAAGAGTGTGGGCAGATGAACGAATCTGAGGGAATCAGCGGGAGCACGTTTGCACCGGACACTACAAATTGGTTTGCTGGCCAGCACCACCTGGCAGACGCACGAATTGCAGGCGTTGGTAATGGATAAAGTACGCCATCCGTTTGGTAATTTTATTTACTCATCATTTCACGGGTGTTTCCTACGGATTCGTTTCAATTTCCTTTTTCCAATTGCAAAAGTCGAAAGAGACCTACGTCATAGTTATGGGCCACAACTTCTCCCACATAACTATTTGATTTTTGGTATAATGCTCGAGGTTTACAATGATGATTAAAAAGTGAAAAACAATGTGTTTCCTCTCAATGAAAAAACAAAATGCGCAGATAAAATTTGATAAAAAAAGTGAAGAAAATTTTATTTCATTCTTCTTCGACAAATTTATCTATTTCTGTGGTACTTTTTTATAATTCTAAATATATAAATGTGTCTTACAAATAAATAATACCTGCCAAATTAAATCAGTTGTTTACATGTCGTGGAATAAATGATAATGATTGATTCAATTAAAATGTAACATTATCTGATCTAAGATAAATTATACAAACACAATTTTTGCTGAGATCTGAAACATTATTTGACAATTTAAAATGTTTAATTTACGAAGACTTTTATGACAGGCTTAATCCATTTTAATACAACAAAATAACGAATTGTAAATTTAACTTGTGGTAAATGCGGATATGAAACTGTCTATCCTATTGATTATCTGAATTTAAAAAATCTTGAGTTGGAACGAATGTGAAAATATAGCACCTTGTTGGTTAATTAAATTATTTAAATTGAGCACAAAAAGACAAAAACATAGAAACGTCTACTTAAATTTTTTGAACGTCTATAATAACTATTATCAATTTACTTTTAATTTTTTATATCTTTCATATTCTCTAGCGCGGGCTCACGGAAAACGTGGATATAACATCTATAAATATAGCTAAATATAAATATTAGCAAAATTATGTTCTATAATAAATTTTATGTCTCGGTAAATATGTAAACATTTACGACATCTAGCGAAAATGTATCGATATTTTTCAAAAGCCACACGTGTTTTGCTTTTTCATATCTATAACTACTTGTAGTTTATAAACACATTTATTTTGTTCTCAAGATCAAGGGTAACATATGGAATATTTATTTTATACACAAAATTATCCAAAAAATATTATACGTGTATGTTTGTGTTCTTTATTTGAAAATAATATACGAGTGTCATTATTTGTCATAAATTCTGACACAAATTGACTAAAGCAAGTGTCTCCTTAGTATTTTAAAATACATTTTTTTTTCAACGGATACAATTCTTACATAAATAATAAAAAATTGTCATCATATCATCCAAATTTTAAATTTATTTAAATTTTTTTTGGAAATATGTATATATATTTTTTATAGCAAATTAATAATAAATACTTTTTTTGTAAGAATTATAAATAAAATGTAAGCTTTTCAAACCATAAAATAAACCTCTTTATCAATACATCTTTTGAGATTTTGTTTGTCTAATACATAAAAAATAGTCAATTGTGAATACGATTCCATGTAGATTAGACAAAACGAAAAATAGAAAACAGAAACATTATGTTCGATTTTGATGGATAACTGACATGCTGATAAGATATTTCCTGTCTTACGAATTACATATTGAAGAATATTAATTCTTTCTTTTTTTCTGATCTCGGCTTCTCCATTCAAGGACATTGAAAACGACTGAATGAGACGAAGCTGCTGGTTTACATATGCTATTCCACAAGGATCTGCCTCGTACAGTTCATTGATTACGTCAAGTCGACAAAACTAAAAGCGGTTTTGAAAGAGAATATTCGAAATTTAACAAATCGACTTCCCGGATAAGAATTCAGGCTAAAGAACATGCTGCACTTGTAAAATACGAACAAAAATGAACTTTGCAATGAATACGAGTTATAAGAGTATCCTTAAAACCGGCAGCGATCTTCCACTGTCACGCCTACTCTTCAGCTTCGTTTACAGTGGCTTTACTCTGCCTATTGATGAAATGAAACACTCTTGTTGAATTCTCAGTGCAGACTAATTTATTTAACAGGCTTAAAAAGAAGGATGGTTTATGGCTACAAGTGTACTTTCTCCTATGTACCTAGAAAACGGGACCCTACTGCCAGATGTTCCCACTATATATTTGGGCTAATCTTAACACCTATTGTCACAACGTCATTCATAAATTTCGATTACAAAAAGAACGTACGATTACAAAACCTCAGACTGACAATTCTATGACACACCGTTTACCACCCACGGTCGTTTCGTCGTCTCTTTGAAACAGCCTTCACATGTGCCAAATGAAATACTCACCCACCGTAGATTTTGTTTGTATCAAAGAATACGTTAATAAATTATGGGGAGATCTATAAATAGAAAGTTAAGTTACAAATTGCTTTGGATCGGGAGTGAGAACAGTTTATTTTACCGTTACCAAATGCAAACATATTTTTTCGCATTTTACTGATAATAATATGCAATTTTGCTCCACTCAAAATCGTTTGCTAAAGTAGCACTTTACCACGTGAAATGTCACTGTTAATAACAAACAGCCACTAGTTCTTGCTGATGAAATATATTTTTTGAAATATCCAATTTATTGACGATGCTTTCCTCGATATACCCAGCCACACTGGACTGCCATCCTCCATGTCTTTAAGTGTTTGAATATCAGCTCCACTGTCAGCGAGAAAAGTGGCAGAGGTCCTTCTTAAGCAATGCCCAGTATAACTGGATGATCTGGAAATTTTAAGTATTCTGTAGCTCTGACAAATTTTTTCAAAATTATTGATGCCAACTGGTTGTATTGTGTACTTACCGTGATTATATTAAATGAAAAATCTATTATGTTTTACTTGTTTGGGCTTCAATTGTAAACACTTATGATAAAGGGCCTAGCCGGATAAAATAGTGAAAATTGCCGTGGAGTGAATCGAGACGAAAAAAATACTGGCATGTTCAACATGAAAAATGGTTTCTGTGTAAATTTTCAGCCCAAAAAATGCAAACCTAACCTCAAAAAAAAATTATTTTGTGTCTTTTCCCTATTTTGGCGATATCTCGGCTCACCTAACAGCAAATTTAACTCTTTTTTTAAATTAAATGTTTTTTTGGCCCTACAAGGTGATATTTTTTTCGAAACTCCCAGCCCGAAAGCAAAAATTTTATAAGCGTTTTAAAACTTGAAAAATTAATTAAAAAAACAATAAAAATATGGTTGTCTCGGAAAAAAATTTAATTTTTATGCATTTTAAAAAATAAATATATGTTGTTTGATAATATGAACTGATTTTTTAATATTTGTCCACAGTTATCCGTGACTTAATAATGCTTTTGTAAACTAGAGAATGAAGATAGCCCCAAAGGAAAAATCCAGCGGGCTTAAATCAGGGCTACGTGCAGGCCAAGGTACTTCGCTGCCGCGTCTAATCTAACGGTGCGGGAAATTTCTATTAAGATATCCTCTTACTTCTCGGGTATAATTATTATGTCAATACTTTGGAAAAAATATTTTTTTTAATTTAATTCCCGCCAAATCTCAAAAACTTAAAATGTCTGTTCCTTGAAAACGGTTGAGTTTATCGATTTGTAACAAGTATACCTTTTTTATTTACAATTGAACATTGTTCAATAATTTCCAGTTAAAACATTCAGAATTGTAAAATACAAAAAGTTAGACATATTTTTACATTGATAGGGCAGTATAACTAGCGCCCCCTAGACGCGACCCCGACACTGTTGGCATTTTCGTATTTGCCACTTCAAAAAACGTAAAACTACAAATTTTCAAAACAATCGATTCATACGTACTTAAAATATAGCAAAAAGTCGGAAATATTTTTTCAACTTTAACACCCTATCCGCGATAATTTTTAAGTGGCGAAAAGCGGTAAGCTCCGAGACGAGGTAATTTTGACCGCCAGAGGGCGAGCTCTTAGCTGCATTCGCGGATAAAATTAAAAGGACAACAATGAGCATGTTTGGCTCAATCGCTAAAATTTGACGTTAACAATCTGCCATTAAGCTGTGTACCATTATTAATAACTCACACTGTATAATAAGACAAAATGATGGTATATTTTTACTTCGTCCTGAAAATCTTGTAATTATACATTCATTTGGAGATATAATTAATTCATGTAATAATAAATAATTTACACGTACACAGTGTATATTTTTCACGACCGTCAACGTATCACTTTTCTAATCATAAAAATTTTTTAAAATTAATTCCTATTGTATCTAATATTTCCTTATTTTCAAGATTTTAGTATACTGTGAAGCTATAACACAAAGAAGTAACGCTATAACACGAGTTCCTGTGTTTTCTGTTGTTTGTTCAAAGTTATCTTTTTTATATTATAATTCTCAATTGTTCTGGACAATTTTTAACGGAATTCTCTAAAACCAGTTTATTTTAAAAGAAAGTTACAGAATAGACTCTATCTCAGGCAACAACTAGGAGGAGAGCCCCTGCCCCGTTCTTCCCAGTAGCACCAGAACCCGGACCCAAAAACACTCCAATTAATCTAATCCAGTCCGCTTTTATTGATATTGTAATAACATCCGGAGGAGCGTCGCTAACAATGTCCGAATCGAGTAATGTAACGTAAAAAAGACGTCCTTCATCCTGATTTATTTGACGGAATTCAATCGCCCGGGCCGGTTGACCCTCTCGGCCGGCATCAATAAAATATAAAAATAACAAAACTCGCTCGCATCCGAACCCCCCGCCGGTCCATTTCACGCCCCCATTTAATGCGACGGTTCACTGGGACGCACAAAAAACTACCCGGACGAAAATTAAGCCGGATTAGGGCCCGTAAAGGCCGGGAAACGGAAAAATAAATAAGAACTGTCTCGTTCCCGCGTGGAACACGTGAAGGAGTTCGGATGGCCGGAGCTGTTTGTGACGTGGAGGGAAAGGAGAAGTAGCCGTACAGCGGGGTCGGGGATAATTACGCAGAAATTGTACCACCTAAAAAGAGATACTACCCCAAAAGAATGCCTTGTAAAAAATTGTATAATCAAATACAATGTATTCGTAGTATCCGAAACAACAAGTTTCTCTGGAAGGTCTGGACAAAATTCTACACATATTCCTGGGAGCAACAATGAAAAATTTAAAGACCAGTGAGTCAACAACGAGTATGTAGAAGCCAACGGGCCACGAAGAAAAAGAAGGAGATGTTCAAAATGACTTCCGGTTTCTTGGATATAAAGGTTTATTCGTTCAAGAAAGTTAAACTGAATTCTTCTTATGGTATTTTGTATTCTTCCCCACAGTTCTTTCTCTGTGTTTACAGATGTAGAGTTTACCATGGATTCTAAAAGTCCCCATAGAAAATAATCTAATAGTCTTAGATCCGGTGAGCGTGGTGTCTAACCCTCAGGAGTTTCACTTTCTCTACGGATCTATTTGGAAAATGCTCTTTCAAATATACTAGGCACAGAAATGTAGGGATATTAAAAAAATCCAAAAATTTTGGGTGATTTTCAAAGAGCTGTAACTTGGAGGAAAATCGTCGTAGAGAGAATAAAAAAAGGATATTGAAGCTTCAAGTGTCTAGTTTTCGAATTTGGAGTTTAACATTTTTTAACGTCAACAGTTTTTGAGTAATCATAAGAAAATCAACAAAAAAATTGCAAATTTTTGCTTTTCTTTAAAGAGGCCTATGGACTTTTTTTTTTAATTCTCTTCAATTTGAACTGTTCCGGAGCCTTTTTCGATGATTGGTACAAGGCAATTACTCGGGAAATAATGGTCGTACAGAAAATCCAGAAGTGAAAACGGTTAAAAAAAGGTAAAAAATTGCATAATTAGGGATATTTGAATAACTTGTCATAACTTAACAAATAATGAATAAATTAAAGATATTAACTGTAACTTTTCAACCTCAAAGTGTCCTAAAGAAACCCTGATACTTAATTTCAAAACGCTGCGATTTTTTTTTTAGTGCTCGGAATATTTAAATTTATCGTTTTTGCTGAAAATCAGTATAATAAATAATTTTTCACTTTTTATTTATTTTTTAAGTTAAAAATGTTTTTTCGCAATAATCCATACTTTCTTCACAAAAAACGTTCATTATTATTAACTTTTAACCAACATTTTCACTTCGAAAAAAATGTTTTTATCAAAAACCAATAATGACGGCTTATAGAGGATACTTTGCAGTTTTCAAAAGCTTGCTTGGATTTTCTGTACGACCATTATTTCCCGACCATTATTTCCAGAGTAATTGATTGCCAAAGTCAAAAATGATTTTTTTGCTTTGATCGACGATAATTTAGCGACAAATCATGGTACAGGGCTCCGGAACCGTTCAAATTGAAGTATATTAAATTATCTAAAAGAGCTTTATGGTGAAATTACCAAAAAAAATTGTTTAAGTCCATAGGCCTTTTTAAAGTAAAACAAAAATTTGCAATTTTTTTTTGTTGATTTTCTTATGATTATTCAAAAACTGCTGACGCTAAAAAATTTTAGACTCCAGCTACGAAAATTAGACACTTGAAGCTTCAATTTCCTTTTATTTTAATCTCTCTAGGACCATTTCCCCCAAGTTACAGTTCTTTGAAAATCACCCAAAATTTTGGGATTTTTTTTTTAATATCCCTCAATTTCTTTGCCTAGTATAGTTACGGAAGTTTCATACATAAACCACATATTATGGCAAAATGGAGATCGTTCAATAAGTCTGGGAATGTGTCTTGGGGATATTTTAGATACTTTAATTAATTCTACTAAACATTACACAGAAATGATTGAATTCAAGTACATTTACTCTTTCGAAATTGGAATAAGGACTAATATACATATACAAATTAATAGAACACGAATCACGTTTTAAATGTGATCAGAACGATACTACAAATAGGGAATTAAAAAAATAATATAAATTTAGAACCAAAGCAACATGATTTAGCAAAGAAATTTACAAATCAATTCATTTTTTTATTTTTGTCGCTGTTAGATCATCAGTTCTAAAAAAGTAGGCATGTTCTAATAAAACAAATAAAGATATAAATTACAAGTTAGTGATAGCAGATGTTCGAAGTATACAGGGTGTTGAATACATAAAAGTATTTTAGGAGGTGGTTCCTTGGATCATTTTAAGAAGAAAAATTTATAATCTATTCAAAGGCTTACCACACTGTTGAATAAATCGGCAGTAGTGGTAAAATCATACTGTTTCACAAAAAAATCAATAGGAATATTTTGTTATAAATATAGTATTATCCTTAGAATTTGTTTTATTTCTTAACGGACATTATTCCTAAAAAAATATCTAAAAAAATACTGTTTACAAGAGTCTGCAAATATTTCTTCTAAAATTAAAATATTTTTACGAATTTGAGTAAGAAAATGTTTACTTTTATTTCATTATTTCTTTGTTTTAGAGTTAATGATTTTGATTATGAAAGCATAACTTGAAAAATAATGAAACTATATATTTTTGTTATTTTTCTTTGCTACTTCAATAAAAGTTTTGCCATCTTCCGAAAAAAAAACTATAAGGGAACCCATCTACACTGTTTTTAAAAATCGTTTTATATACTATCAGTATATTATATTAACGGCATTCTGGTAATCATAAAAAAGCTCAATCACACCTTGAATTTTTTAACAAAAAACAAACGAGCGATCAATTTCACATGATAGATGGCATTATTCATGTTATTGTATTTCTGTATCAGTATCAACAATTGCAAATTGGCCACTTGTGGAAGTGTAGAATCAAGATAATTTGATAATCTCAAAACATTGGCTTAAAAACAAATAACGTGCTGGGGGATGGGATACTTGAAGTAGTTATCTAATAATATACCTTTTACAGGATATTTCCTAAGTAGCCTAAAATACTTGATTATTTATCAAAAATAATGTTCAATATCAACATATGTCCAAAAATGTCCCTTTTGCAAAAAACAAGCTTATTTTTTTATAATATAATGTAGAAATTGTGGTTCTACCTCTCGTCAGCATGGGAATTGTAGACTAGATGAGAGACGGCCGAGAAGTAGGTTGTGTTTTCGGTCGCACTAAATGACGTCACAACGCGTTCTTGATCACGTGAAAAAATTAAAATATGTACATAATTTTAAATATCTATAAAATTGACAGCATTAAAGAAATTGATTTTGTTACCACTGTTATTTGTGGTCGGTTGTAGGCTACACATTTTTGCAGTTTTAAAATAAAATTCTACTCTGGAACTAAGCTCTTAACGAAAAAATGTCTAAAAGCTATTTTATGTCAAGTAATGAACCAGAGTTACTAATAATACTCACAAAGTTAAAAATATCAATTGGGCACATATTATCTTTAAAATAGTTGGAAAGTATTACACGCACGCCCCTGACAATACTATTAAATTTTAGTGTAGATTAAAACACGCCCTCTAATAGGCAGGAAAAAGAAAATTTTTCAATAAAAAGACCTGCAAAAATAAACGTTAGTATCTTGTTTCTGGGGAAGCATACATTTTTGGGTGTATGTTAGTATGATTTTTTTCTACAAAATGATTTGAAGAATCGTCTTCTGAAATTGTTTTTTTTTTAATTTACATAATTAAATATTTTTACCCACGACTATTGTATAATGTACCCATTATACGTCTGTTTGCTCGACCTTAATAATACCCATTAATCACGGCAGTGATTAATGAGTCATTAATCACTACTATCAGATGCTTCCTTAATTTAGCTATAATATTATATTGTTCTGCTACAAACAATCCGTTTTTAAAATTTTATCGTGTAAACCATTAAATATTTTCAATTCAGTGCTGTACATATAAAAAAAAAATTAAAAAAGTGAATTTTCCTAGACCGGATTCGAACCCGGGACCCGCGGTTGGAAGGGAAAGAGCATCTACACTGAGCCATCAGCGACTTCATTTGTGCGAGTCGTATATCTGTTTCTTAACATACCATGTTTTTCGAAACATTTCAAAAAAAACTTCAACAAAAATATTTAGTAGTCGTGGATAAAGTATAGTATTCTACTCCCGTATAATGCGTATTATTCACTCGGTGATTTAGGCCACTCGCCTGCGGCTCGTGGCCGTAAACTTCACCTCGTGAATAATACCCATCATTATACGCTCGTTGAATAATATACTATTAAATGTTTCCACAAGAACTTTGTCCAAGTACAATAACCTTGTGGCATACATTCATTATACAACATATTTAATATATTTTTTACTTTCTAATAGCATATGAAACATTAACAATATCAAAAGAGTGAGAAAAAGAGCTATATAAACAATTTTATAGTATCAACTGCTGAGGTAATTTGTGTAGGAATTGATGAAAGATTATCTGGTACATTAGTCGGAATGGAATTTTTGACATATTGCTACACAATTCATTTCTTTAATCATTAACTGATGGATTAAACAGTAGTAGCAATAGTAGCATCCCAAAATTTACTATTTCAATTAGACACACTTGACTTCTTTCACACTGAACAAACATTAAATTTCTACAGATTACATTGTGTTGTCTTGCATGCACATTACCGTCCATTGTGTCCACCTGAAAAGATTTTCAATATTTCGGACATTAATTAATTGCTGCCTATTGAGTCTGAAGACCAGCGGTCAATCCTTTCTTAAATACCCAGGGTTTATTTTGCTCTGATGATCTTTTAAGCATCCCACACCGAGAATGGTCTGGTAGCACTATTATTTGTCGCTAATGACCACTGGAAACGTGTGTGGCCAATTTGAATACTCCTGTGAAATTACCGTCGATTTTTTGAGTGTTATTGGTGGCAGGCTATTCGTTTCAACGCAGCCTACTTAATACCCATCAAGCGCGGCTATTCGGAATCCTCGAAACGCCCTTGATGCGTTATTGTCCGAATTCAAGACTGCTGGTTATCAATCAACGAAATCTGACTTTGTTGATGAGATACGGACTAATGAACGTCGTCAGTCAACGCGTTGTTAGGAGTATTTCGATAAAAAGTTCCTTCTGTGCGTTGTGATGGGTGATTACTCAGAGGCTACTAGATGTTGAGCTTTTGAGAATGACAGGCTTTTAAAAATTGGAATCAATGGAATAAATGTCTTGTGTAAGAAGAAGAAGAAAGGATTAGACGACATTAGAAGGAGATATGAAATTTTTTAGTTGCTTTGTTGAGGTATTTAAGTATAAAATGTAATATAAAAGTTTAAGTTTAAAAGTTATAAGCAATATCGTTCTAAAGAGTCTCAAAAGAAATACCACCTAAAAATCACATTAGCGGTGGAAGGATCAAGTAGTCGTTGGAAAATAATTGAATGTTCGTTATATCGAGAAAGGTATCCAGAGCGCCTCATTCCTAATCATAGAACCTTTACAAGATTGGAGGCGACCTTGCTACGAAATGAAGATGCATTTTCTGTTCGGAAAAATCAAATAATTGACCGAAGGGTAAAAAACAATGTGAATACAGCCAGACTTTTGCAGTATTTCGAGCAAAATCCACGAAATTCTATACGGCAGGCTATCTGGGAATTGAATTTGGATAAATCAGCCCTTCAACGAATTTTATAGACCAATGGGCATCATGACCACAAAATTCACAATTTGGCTTATTTGCCTGAGCGTCACATTGAAAATAGACTTAATTTTATAGCTCAAACTGTAGTAAATGTAGAAACTGTTGATCAGAACCTTTTTCGGCACGTTCTTTGCACTAACGAAAGTCGGTTTGTCAGTAATGGTTTGCCAAACAGTAGCAACGAACTCTACTGGTCCATTGAAAATCTCCACATTGTAAATCCAGTCCAAAACCAAGGCCATTTTGGACTAAATGTATGGTGCGGCATCATCGCTAGGCATTTAATTGGGTCCACCCCTCAAGGCCAGAATTGTGCAGCAATATTTAGATAACACTCCCAGAAAAATGGATTGGACTCAATCGACTTATTCAGATCTAACACCCCTCGATTTTTTTTATGGGGGGTTTTAAAATATAAGGTTTACAAAACACCTTCGCGAGGTATTAATCATTTGAAAGAAAAAATCACAAATGCTTATAATGAGTTAAACGGCGAAATGTTAATAAACGCAGCCCACAAAGAAGTAGGACGAAGATTGGGTAGATGTCATGAAAGATGTAGATGTAGTATGAAAGCGTTTGAAAATTTGGGTATGTTTCTGGAAAAATTGATGTTATCGGTCGTTTCTGTCAAATCCCAAAAATAATACACTAAAACCGCTGTATCTTTTCCATTGCGTCACAAGCAATATTCGTATGAACTAAGACGAAAAATCCTAGTCAAATTAGTCACTATTTTCATATAATTGAAATGCCATCTTGACAATTCCCAAATCTGGATATCTCGCAAATACTGGTTGACTTGAATTGACTTTCTGAGGGGTAGGCTAATCATCAGTTATCTGTGTCTACTCCTTTTGTGTATAGGTTTGTATATTGCCATTGTAACTATGCACAATAAATATTTTTGACTTTGACTTTGACTTTGGTTTTACTGGATACAAAATATGCCAAAAAATCGATATTTCAACGTTCAGAAAATATACTAATACAACAGTTAGTATGGAGACGCGATACAAAACAACTGTCAAAATTTTTAATGAGTGTCAGTTCTGTTTCTTCTTGTTTTAAATGTGCTAGTCAAACTAGTCTAAAATTAATACCCAACAAACGTCTTCCATTTTCTTTCACTGTAAAACACATAAAATATTGAAACGGTTGTCTGTGATAGATTGAGACTATGAAGACATTTATACCATCATTGTATCTCTTTTTAGCGCATTTAACATAATGAATTCACAGCCTCAACCAGTGTCATTAATAGTAGGACACACTCGTGACGTAATGGCAATCTTAAAACGATTTTAGTGTACTTTCGATTGAAAATAACACCAAATTTTATTTAAATTTTCATGCATTTCTCAATTGTATGCATTGTAGTTAAGTAATCATGAGTAACAGTCGCTTAAATATTAAATATCATTTAATTAACTCCCGTATTGCCTACAAACGTTCATTCGAGTGCAGTAATACTTGGTATCAAGTGCAGCAATTTACCAGCTACTCAAAATAATTGTGTCAGTCCTTGTGTAAAGTATACTACTTCAATTAATGATTTAGAAATTTATTACGCTCTCCATGTTAATCCCCACTCGCTACCAGTTTTCTTTCGGCGATTTTTCCGGCAGCGGATTTCGGAAAAACCACCAAAAAATTTTTCCACTTAGCCCAACAGCGAGTCAGTAAACAAACACGTGGTCCTTGATATCGCGATGTACTATGTACTTTTAATTTAATTAAAAGAGAATGCTTTATATTTTATAGATGAATCTGATATGATTGTGTTGTATTAATTTATTAGCTAAATATCGACCTGTCATGAAAGTTAAACGTGCTATTTTATCAGTGAATTGTTTGCTCAGCTTATCAACTACCTACCTGCTAGTAATTCACTTTACCCTCCCCCCTGTGCCCGCCGCTAATACAGGGTGCTCTGCCGTGTAACGGGTGCGCCCAAAAAATGATCTTTAAATGATTTTTAAACAGTATCTTTTTAAAAATCGAAGAAAGTTATGGGAATTAAGTTAGTTTGCAACATTTTTGTGGATTGGAATTTTGGAATAAATTGCATAATAGTTGAACTTTCTATTTGCAACAAGGAATTTTATCTAAACGGTAATGCACATAAATCTGGTTGATATAAAAAATAGTAACAAGTAAACATGAATTGAACACAGAATAGGAATAATTTTTCTTATAAATGAGTTGCTTTTACCATGTATAAGAGATGTTCTAAGTCACATTTATGCACTCACGTCAATGCTTTCAGTCGAAACGAATCTAAGATTGTTTTGTACTTCCATACAACACATACTCGACATTTAAAAAAACTTGCAGTTTAGGTTTCAGGTTCTTGTTGTCAAGGTATTCAGGTTTCGTAGTTCATAGTCTCTGAAAAATAACCAAGAGTCCCCAATGGGCCCTTCTGAGTCTTCTATTTTTATTATTTCTAGACTAATACAGACCTGATATTGCTGAGTGCATCGATATTTCGAAAATTCCTTCAAGAAGGAGGAGGTTCGCAGCTTCATCAAGGCCTATCTTTTGTGGATGATTTAGTTGGTCAGGTTATGTTAACATCCAAAGATCCACACATTCAAAGTCCATTTATTCCTGTTTTAAAAAAACATCCATCTGAAGACACAGTCATCCACAAAATCCACCATGTTGAATTTGCAATTCTGAGTTCGTATTGGTGATCAGCAACCCCCAAAACCCTCCAGGATCCAATTCGAGATTAATCTGTTGATTATTCGAAAATCTCCTCCGCCATATTGATCCGCCATGTTGAATTTACCAATTCTGAATTCAAATTCGTGATTAGAGAACCTAAAAACCTCTACATACCAAATTTTTATGATTCTATTCATTTCTTGCAAACCTCGATATCTGGCCGACTTTTTTTGAGGTTGTAAAAAAATGAGGGGTGCTGTGTGATTTCTAAAGGTGGATTTGGATTCAGCGAGCCCAATTACATATAGCAATACTGAGAAATGTGAAAAATATTTTTGTTGTTGTTTTTTCTCATACCTCTTGCAATTCTGACAGTGAATTCAAATTCAGTGAGTCAAAATACTATAGGATATATTAGTTTGGTGAAAACCATATGCCACTTTCTTTTGTGTGGCTCTGTAATGAATTTTTTTTTCAATTTCAAGGCTGGCTAGTATCCGAAAAAACTTGTATGTATACGACAAGTGGATAATTTAAGATAACCTTAGTATATAGACAGCAACGAATTTAATATTTAATTATTTGAAAATGTATGAAAAGAGAAGTTTCTAAAGAAGTATAAAGTTTTAATTTAAATCGCACCCTCTTTCTACCAAATCTCATATGCTAAAACAACAATTGACATAAATTTAGTTATTTAATATTATCTTACTGGTGTGTAATACTATCAACGTAAAACTTAACGAATATTTGCCTGTTTTGTTTGGTACACCCCGTAGGCTAACTAAATATTTGTTGATTTTTTTTATTCAGATTAATTGCTAAATCAGATTTTGATTTTAACCTATCAGAATTTATATACTCGTGTTTTATATTATTTTTTTAATGATGATGTGTTGTCTAATGTACTTTATCGATTACACGTATTAGAGTGCTTTTTACAGCCAGCGTTTTCTCTGACAAGGACAAATTATTATTAATGTGTATTTTCGTACCGTTTCATGAAATAACAAAAAAAAAATTGTTTTATAACTCGGCGGATAAAGCACGCTGCGCGTATTTTTATTGCGTATCGAGATATTTTTAATAACCAACAGGTACAGGAACGGCACAGATTGAACATCGAGATATTTTAATGTAACACAGGTGTATTATAATTTCGATATTTATTGCCGCATTTCGTAATAATCTGTAGAGTGTCGGAACTATTATTAAAATACCGTGTTATGAATGCTTATCAAATAACGAACTAAGTCCTTTTCATATACCAGACCTTAATCCAATCGACTTTTTAATTTTATAGTGCGGATATTCTATACAATAAATTCACAAAGTAGTCTCTTTCTTTATCGCATTAGCCGCTAAAATTGTGTTAAAATAACTAGTTTTTGGCAATGATCTAATATTTATCTTATACATTCTGGGATATTACCCAGATTTGTGTTAGGAACAGTTTTCTATTCTAAACAATATTGACAAGTTTTATAATATCGTTTCTTTGGCCGTCGTCCAATTTTTGCATCTAGCCACACTTGTTTGGAATCATTGACATAATATTTACGTCTCCGTATATTTTTAAGTATATCATTTGGCATACTAGTTATTATAAATACTTACCTTTTTCCTTTTTCGCATCGATGAAAATATTATATTGTGATCATGTAGGAATAAGGAACATATTTATTCAAATGTAATACAATAAATAAAAAATTACATCCTAAACCTTAGTGGCAAATCTATGATTATCCAATAATTTTCTCTATTAATCCGCATAATAGTTATTTATTCTATGAGTGTTTTAAGTAGCATTTTATCCACGCAAGAATATCCTTAAGTGGATAAAACGAATGCAATACAACGTTTTAGAATTATTAGTAAAAATGCAAGAAAGTAATTATGTTCTGTGGCTGTTTTTGAAGAAGCTCAAGAAGCAATTTCCCATTTATTGCCAGCGAAATCCAGGGAACATTTCGAAAAATTGTTCGCCGAATTTAACGGATGAAAGAGCTCCTCTGTAGCAGAAAGTTATGTTGATGAGTCTATATCTAACAAACTTAATATTGCAAGGAAAATCCAAGGAAAATGTAGCTATTGCTTATAAGAAGAGACATCCGTAACTTGTGTAAATTCTTCACAAACTTCGGCAGATGTTGACAATGATTTCGAAAATTATGAAAGATATGGAAATTTGTATCTATTATATCATCTCTATTTTATCCTAATTCTATGTAGATAATCCTTTAAGGGATAATAATCCTCAAGTACTTGTTGATATTATTTGTTCTCTCCACTCTGCTTGAGATATAAGTATGTTGTATAATATTTCCTTAATGAAACTCTTCCTACAGAAAACAATGACTAAAATATTTAAGGTAGAATTTCATTAGTAACATAAAAACTTTCTAGTTGGTGCGTTTTTTTTTACATCTGATTTACTCTGGATTATCAAATCCAAATATTTAATTTCTTGAACCCATTCAATTCTAATAGCTACAAGTTTCAGTTGCCTGGTTGTCTGTATTTACTCAACCTATTTATATTGTGTAGGCTTGCTATCGTGGCCTTCGATTTTCGTGCATCTAATTTCAATTTGTTTACCTTTTTAGAACTGGGTTAACTTTATCTAATATTACACTTTTTTTAGCTATAATTTCATCTTATGACACTATCGATGCACCATCGCAATCGTAAGTTCCAGTAAAAAAAATACATCATTATTGTATAAAATTCATGGAAGTACGAAATCTATAATAAATTGCACAAGAACATGTCTCTGTGCTAAGAAGGACTTATCATTTGGAAGCTACGTTGATAGATCAAGACTAAATAAATCCCGACTAAATCCAAAATACATCATGTCGGCAGCATAGACAGATTCAAGCTCAGTAGAGCTGTGGTCAGCCTATTCGGATCAATGTTGGTCTTAAGAGGATTCATAGGATGTCAATTAAATACACAGAGAGTGAAATCGCAAAAGGATTTCAAAGATTTACCATTCGCGTAAGGAAATCAAAACAATCGCTTGGATTGCATAATCTTTTACTTTAAAGTCAAGGTCATATGTTGGAAGTAAAAATTTCGTATTCCAATTTAACGATTTGCAACTCGTATATTGAAGAACAATAAAATCTCGCATCTGAGTATTTCATAGAGATAAATACTTTATCTGGAACTCCATTTGCCATCAAACTATCAAACCGTTGGCGTTGATTGAGCTTTTCAGGATGCGGTAATTGCAGATTGCGGTTGGCGGTTAAACACAGTTGTCAGCAGTGATTCGTTCAACCCCGGAATTAGGCTTCGCTCCACCACACCGGATTGGAATCGATTGGCACGCCCTGGCAGTCTTTGCTTTTGCAAATTGGTGTCTGTCGGAAACAATATGTAATGGTTTACCTGGTTACCTCACCCCAATGTGTATTTGGTGTTAAGTAACTGTCTCTGAAATGAATCATTTTGACAGCCAATCTAGGTCAGATTTGGATATTTCATGAGTTTGATGATGATTATTGGACAAGTTATTCCTGGAAGACTGTTAAAGTAGGATACGAAGTATTTAAAAATAGTTATCTTCTTTAAACAATTACATAGAAGCCACTGGGAGTTTTTCGAAAAGAATTTAACTAAAACAGTTTCCCGTACCGTGATATCATTTATTATTGGTAGTAAAACTTGAGATACGGCTGTAGCGTAAGTATTAATAATTCAATCAAGTTTACAATCGTCAAGTGGTAAATAATACTAATAAATTTCTATTACCCAGATTCCCCATGCTGATTAAAGCGTAGGAGGCATACTTACTACACGTATCTCAGTATACCAAAAATGTTGTCTACCTACTTCAAAAAACGATATTTATTGTACAGATAATAACAAGGATTAAAGTATTAGATTTCATAATTGTCACAAACACCTCAAATTGTATTGATAGAGGAATAATGAACATTTTTTGGATACCTGTAACCTGATTTTGCCAAATGTATTTCATTTATCAGAAAAGCGATAGGATTTTTCTGTATTTTACTTTATTAAAAAGACTGTTCTTGCAGTACACGTGTTCTTCTTCAACAACTTAACAAGGAAAGGGAAGGGAAACAAGAATGAAATCATAATTTTCTGAATGACTATTCAGATGCATATAGTTTATTAGAGAAGAAATAATAAGTCTAAATCATACTAAACAGCTAAAACAACGATTCTGTCAATGAAAATGTGATATAAAAGTAAATCATTAATTTTTTTCCTTCACAAATATGAAATAATTCCGTACAATTTGTGTTTGAATTAGTTGTAAGAGGAAGAAATAGAATACTACACTTGGAACCATGGAAAGTTTTTGTCATTTGATTGGCATTAAACATCATTAGTATACCTGCAGCTTTTGCTGTTGATACTCGAACTGGAACACTAGATATATGTATGAGGGGGAAGGAATATTTTCTCTTTCCAAGAGCGGTGAATGTCGCAAGAGAAATAAAAATCGCTTTAGTAATGGAATGTCTTTTATTTGTATTCAATAAATTATTTTTTGTACACCAGGAGGAAAACAAACAGTGCGATAACACAGTCGATATAAGTTTGTTTACCCTATCTATTCTTCTATACACAATCTACTTAACTATTTACACATATACACTTCTATCTATTTACAAAATATTTCGAAAAACATTCACGTATGACAAACCATCGTTTTTATGTTTTACTCTGCTATATGCTGCTCAAATGGCACAGGAAGAAAATTAACAAAAAATAATTGACTAGATTTAATAAATTGACATTATACTATGTCACAGTGCGTGGTGTCATATATATTTCCTTTGTTATTTGTCACTGGGGGAAGGTCTTTTGTCTTTTATTTAATGAAAACAATATCGAAAAAGGTTTCTAGATGTCATTCACATCTACGCCACCTCCAAAAATTCCGAATTATTGCAAATCAGGATCTGACACGTGATACGTCATAGGTGCATACTAATTGCCTTCCATATACAGCCAAACCCTCCTTTATAACCAGAAATTACGGAAAATTATCTTTATCAATATTATCTCAGTCCAAAAGTTCGTATTGATTTAGATTTGCGTAGAAACACATTTCTATTCTGATAACACGTAAATAATTTATTTCGCAATAACAGTAACAAATATACAACTTAGATGGATTTTTTTTATATTCACCACCAGACCCTCGGTTGCCCGTACAAGAGGTGGGGGGCCGGATGGGATCCCATCATCATGGGTCCCGGCACCTGCAAACCATCAGGTTTGGGGCCACCGTTAAGGCAAGGCTTACCGTCCCTAACTAAAACGGGGACGGCCACTCTTCTTGGGGATGGCAGGGGGTTGTTTTGCTGGTCGTGCATGCCTTTCTCGTGCTGCGCCCTCTTTGTCTTGTATCTGGAAAGATAAACGTGGTTGATATTCATAACTAAATAACTTTAAGAACGTTTTTATCTGATCATGAACGATTACCCAACATTTATATAACCAGAAACTGTCACTAACCTATGATTCTGGAACCAAATTTTGACTTGGGTGGGGGTCAGCCTTATGATGGAGGCCAGATGCTCTCTTTCGGGCGCGGACAAGTACCGCTGCTGCCTAAACCGCCTTTCCAACTCGTAAGTCTGCGCTTTGGAGAAGAGAACCCTCCTCTTGCGCTTCTTGTGACCGCCCGGCTGTTGGTCGTGCTCCTTAATATCTTCGTGATCATCATCGTTCTCGTTTTCGCTGAGGCCGTTCGAAACCGACGCTGAGGTGTTTTGATTCGGCGGTAAACTGCTGTCGTGTAAACCGTTGGGTTCAACGCTGGAGCGCTCTGATATGGCCGGGCTGGTGCTGTCTGGACTTAGCTGCGCAGGATGAGGTTGAATGCTGATCTGCGCCTGAGGGTGGAGAACTGAAACGAGGAAAAGTGGGAATGGTAAAGCGAATATTGACCAAAATTTGTAAATTGCAATTGAATGTGGTCTACAAAGCAGTAGTTCCGTCCTGTCTTTGGTTTCTAAGCTAATCCTGATAGAACAAGAAATGAACAAGAATACTGCTGTTATCTACAGGTATGTCCAAGGATATTACAGTAGACTGTAAGATATTAAGATTAACCAGCTTGGGAGTATATCGGTATTGTCCATGATTGTACAGCAGCAAATTTATTATGCTTTAGACTTTAAACAGTACCTATCACAGGTTTTGGACAATCAAGAGCAAGTGAATGTGATCTATACTGATTTTCCCAAAGCTTCTGACCAACTATTGCACCGACTGGTATCAATATGTATGCCTCAGATTTTCATAGTGCAGTTTTACAGTTCGTCTCTAGTGTTCCTCAGGAATCAGTCCTGAGCCCATTATTCCATATGTTTATTAACAATCTTGTTAGCTGTTTGAATGTACATCACCTTCTACATTCTTATAATATAAAATACGACTACATCCCCCGTAATAATACAAAGAATCTATTGTCTGTTGAATATTATTCGCGCCACAATTGAGTCAATTTTATTGAACGTTCCGATAACTTTAGTAACGTTTAGTACAGCCGTATTGAAATGGAAGGTTGATAAAGAAAAAATTCGTGTATATCTTATGAACTAATCATTGCAAATTAGTTTTAAGTGTTCTAGTAATCCCTAAGCACCTAAACCCCCCAACTTCATGATTTACTAATACTTTTTAAGTTTAGTTAATGTAACAGATTAACTGATACATTGATGTGGGTGCAAATAAAGTACCTGGATTACCGTAACACAATGGATTATTGTCTTCCTATTTCTATTATTTGTTTTATAAAAACAAACATCCAAATTGTCCACGACTGGTAATAGTAATACCTGCTACATTTATTTCGAAACGTTTTTCTCTCTATTTTAGATATGAAATGAGTCCGTGCAGATTATTTTGTTTGTATAATATCATTGACACTGATGCTTTGTTTGTGTAAGAAAAAAATACAAATATTTAAACAGACAGATCGTGTTTAAATCGCATGATTGAACTTGTTTTCAGAAGCCGCGTATTTTTCCACATTCTGGTGTTTTTATTAACTAGAATTTTATAGAAAAAATACTAAAAAATCGTCAGTAACTTTCAAAACTTTTGATGATATATAAGAAAATTCCATGAAGCAAAACAATAATAGAACCACAACAGAATATTTATTGATATACTTTTACATATAAAAAATATTACTTAATTGTTATTAATATTTATGTTGAAATTGCAGTTACACAAAATTTGGGACACGCGGTGTTAAATGGGATGAGGTAAGCTCCATCTTCAATCGAAAGTATTATCTTTGGGATTTGACAGAAACGACTAATGACGTCATACTCCAAATTGTGAATTTTGTAGTCATGATACCCATTGGTCTTTAAAATTCGTTGAACGGCTGATTTATCCAAATTCAATTCCTGGCTAGCCTGCCGAATAGAATTTCGTTGATTTTGTTCGAAATACTGTAACAGGCTAGATGTATTAACATTGTTTCTTACCCTTCGGTCAATTATTTGATTTTTCCTAACAGAAAATGCATCTTCATTTCGTAGCAAGGTCGCCTCCAATCGTGTAAAGGTTCTATGATCAGGAATGAGGCGCTCTGGGTACCTTTCTCGATATAACTACAGCTTTTCTTCAATTTTTTTATGACCCGCCGTAAATTAGCAACATATCAACTTTTTCTGAATGAGAAAACATTTTGTAAGCACAAAAGTTATACATTTGACGTTCGTATTGAGTAATGACAAGTATTTTGTGACATTTATGCACTTTAAACAACCAACATTCAATTATTTTCCAACGACTACTTGATCCTTCCACCGCTAATGAGATTTTTAGGTGGAATTTATTTTGAGACTTTTAGGACGATATTGCTTATAACTTGTAAACGGGAAGTAATACGGAAAAATTTCTCTAAGTTTATTAGAAAAAAGAGTGTTTGTTAACAGGAAAAAAATTTGGGTATGTTTCTGGAACAAATATAATTGATGACGTCATTAGTCGTTTCTGTCAAATCCTAATTTTATTTAATTTTTTTTTGTACCCTCACAGTAGGGCCATACATCGAGTTTGAGATATCTTGTACAATTATTTTGATGTTCTGGTCTGGAATCATAATATGTGTTTTCAATAATTTTGGGTTCGTTTCGAGAAGTTTCAGGTTGGTTTTCTTTATTCTCTGTCGACAATGACAAATGTTCTCTCCCAGAGTTTAATCACCACTAATAGATTTCTAATGCCATTTTACGGGTTACTATTTTTTTAATCTAAGATTTACCACAGTTGAATAAATCGAAAATGACAAAGAAATATAGTTTTACATACAATGTTTATTACAATTTAAATACAAAAAAAACATAGTGAATACAAGAAATTCAAAATTATATTCAGAATAGCATTTAAAATATCTTTTTTCCTTTTCTCACGTACTATGGACTTATTTAATCTGTGCAAATTTATTTTAAACTGAAAAAGAAAAATACAATAACTAGATAATTACTAGTATCTCGCCAATTTAGAATCAAATGCACTGATAAAAAATTACAGTGTCTTCTGGTTGCTGATTGACGTAATATACCTACGTGATTTTGAAAAAATTAACAGTCAATTTGCATTTTTAGAATTATCAATATTTATTTACGAAACAGACAACTGAGGGTTTATAGCTTGCAACGTTTTTTTTTTTTTGATACGCTCCATATACGAGCCAAAGTCAAAAACTCAAAACAGCAATTTATCACGACTTCTTAAAACGTTGGGAAAACAATCTCCCGCTTTTTAAATTACGAAATTAATGATGGCGTAATGACCGAGAATGGTGGCAAAAACCCGGACAGCTGCCCCCCAAGACCAAACAGCTGCCCTGAGAAAGGCGTGACTCCGTCGCATTGTGACCCAATGCAGTAAATTTGCTTTGTGCGGCGAACCAACCCCCTGTTCTAGTCATTTAGCGTGTTAATGTATCTCTGAACGTTATGTAATTGCCTACAGAGAGAATGGATGGGATCCCCCTCGCAAAATCGGTGTCAGGATCCCACTGAAATTCGATTCGATCTACCCCAATTGTCATCGATCCGGGTCACCAATCATTAGTTTTATTGGGTCTTCGGAAACTGTGCCGAATGGTACCCTCGTGGGTCCCTGGATGGGATCCGCTTTTGGTGGTGGTAACGACGAAGGTATTACATGTTTTGTACAAATAAACCCTCTTGGGAGAGACAATTGGGTCTTGTTACAAAAAAAAACGACTTAGTAATTTATTATGTGCACCGCACTGGAAAAAATGACCAAAATTTGTATATTCTATATTCTTAACAAAAAAAATATTAGGTAACCCACGTTTCGGCACTTATGTCAAACATCTGCAGAAATATTTAAAAAAATGTGAAATTTTTTTAACCTCAACACTTTATTTCTCAAAAACGAAACGTTTCCGAACATTTATTAATAGAAATTATCGTCTTATTTTGACCCCACCAATTCAAGTTTTAAGCTGTATATTTTAGATACACCGTGACTTGGAATTTTTGGTTTGGATAATACCTATCATAGATGAAGAAACAATTTTTTTTTACAATTAAAATCGTTCAGTACTTACCATGATGCTCTGGGAGTTGGGGCCAATGTCTTGGGATGTATGAAAGATCTTGAGTTGAGTAAATTGAAGTTTCCGATGATATTGGGTCAATTTCTTGACTGTTGTTTCTATCTAACTCTAAAATATCGCTTATCGCAAAACCAGCGGGCTGCCTCTGGTTGCCTATAGTATTTCCGGTCATTTTCATGGAATCCAGCAATCTGTAACAAAGGATGAACTGATGAATATTGTACACGGAATACTTTTGTTGTGAGCACAAGAGTTAGTTGTTAGTAGCCTTGTTTTTAAGGAGAAATATTGAAATAAATCTATGATATATTCCCCATTCATTCATTTCAATTCATCATTTTGTTATAAAATTCAAGTTCTACTAAAAATAATCTAGAAATATTTAAAATTGACTAGTCTCTAGACTAGTAACATGAAATAAATGAAGAAAACTGTTTGCAAATATCTTAGTTAAAACATTTATACAACTGCATTTGTCATTATTTTCCAAGAATAGAAAATAAAAGTTTTAAACACAAATGTTTGCCCTCAGACAACTGTGGACATATTTGTTCGAAACAAGAATAAATTCCACAAATAAATATAAAGTAATCCAATTCTGAATTTTGTTGAGTGTCATTTCGCAATCCTGTATCATTATTTATTTTCAATTCTCTCAAAAGACCTTCAGGATGTCAGGACATTTTGAAGAAAATATCCGCCAACGTCTATTATTGCAGCCCCCAAAAATTCCTGTATATGCTTCTTTGAAAAACTGAAACCGAATAAATAAAACCTGATCTTTTTTTTTGTTCAGGGACAAACAAAAATCATTTCATTAACGTTTAGCTTTATTTACAAACAAGAGTCTTTTTTTGTAGAACGTTTAAAAATATATTCGCATTTTCGGTAAAATTTCATTGAGGTTAAATTTCATGAATGACTTTTGTCATTCCTTGCGATTTACAAAACAATAACCCTCAAAACCCATTCAGTCAGAAGAGGAACATGTTCATTTAACGGAACCCAGCCTATTTCGGCAAATTATTGTAAACCTATCAACTTAAAGTGCTTATTGTTGATTTCACTGTTAGAGGACACCTGTTTATGGTATTTTAAATTGCCCGAACGTGACTTCTTGCGTTTCCATAGGATTTACCTCGATTGACACCTGTGAATCGGAACCGTAAAGGTAAAATTGTCAGGTTTTTTCCGAGCACCTTCGCAAGTCACGCTTGTTTCATTCACAAAAGTACGGCCTGTAAGTGCCTGCGGAGCCGTTTCCTGTTTCTCATTGAAGTTCCGATTCTCTTCGTTGGAATGTGTGAAATGCGGATAATTTTTAAACGAAAACCAAAGGGGTTCTTTTAATCTCTTTACCATGCACTTGAATAATGTACGAATCTAAAAGACTTCAATATATGTGTAATATCATGTACTTCTGAAGAAAGATCGTTATTATTATATCTTTAAACAGATATCATTTCTTTACAAAATACGAATTTTACATATTTGGATTCGTTCACTAATGAAAATATTACGTATTGATGCCAGAGCTTGATATTAGAGAGTTATGAATTTTGTGAAGCTTTTACTAAGGCCTTTTACTTAAATCAAAAGAGTTTTATGTCTTAATTTTAACATAAACATTATCTTTTCACTTCGATTCTTCTGTTTTTAGATATTATGGTATGAGCTTCAGATGTAATGATGACTAGATATGTGATTGTAAATATGGCTGTATAGTTATCAGAAAATTTTGTGTATAATCATATTAAAACAACTTGGTGTTCTTATATAAAGAATCGTTACCCATAATAGGAGTTTCTTCATTTTGTATTTACATCGAAAAATCTATTATATTTTCTTTGATCAAATTATGTTGCAAGCTGTTACCTATATACGAGTAATACTAATAGTTTTAATACTGGCTTATATTTGTTCAATCTACCTATTGTACTTTCCATGCAAGGGCATCGCCAGCCAATAGGCTAGGGGGGGGGGGCAAAATAAGAGAGAGGGTGGGAGAAATATAAATTATAGGTAGAAATAGGTAGAGTGAATCAATTTTTTTAGAAATCTTTTTAATATTTTATTCTGATTCCGATAGATAAAAATAAAAAAAATTTAATTTAAAATTCCAGAGCTATATTTTTAAGTTCTTTTGTCAACAAATGTTTATACTAATTTATTACAATTGTTTTTTTTTTAAATAAAGTAGTGTATTTATTAATTTTCAAAATTAAAGTTTAAGTAAATAATTTATTTTATTAAAAATTTCCAATCTAATATTTTCTTAGTTTAAGAAAATGTTTGTACTTTTTTCGAATTTCTAAAGAGGGGTAGCTGCCCCACCTTGGCGACGCCCTTATTTCCATTTGTTTATAAGGTTTGTACAGGGAGATACATTCTTTAACTTATTAATTTACATACAGGGTGATCAGGTTTTAGTAGCATTGCTTCAATAGTCGTTAGAAGACTTTCTAGATACTCAATAATTTCAGTCAATAGAAGACCTTTTTGCTTTGACTCAGACCGATTTATTTACAGTGTACTTGCTTAGGAAATGGAGTCTCTACCCACCAATATTTGTTTTACATTTTTTTAAATTTTTTTATCGATTCCAAACAAAATTTACGAAAATGAATAGATAATACCCAAAACCAAACAAAAAATACCCTTGAAATCTAGTAATTATGGGAAACTTGTATGATTTTTTTTATCCTTATTATTTATAATACATATACCTATTAATTATTGGTTATTAGTTTCCACACTGTAAGAAAAATTTGACTTATTTTCGCTAGATTAAATACAGATTCCCGACTATTAACATAATCATATGGATCTAGTGTTTCTCAGGGATCCATATTAGGACCACTTTTGTTTAACATATTTACAGCAGATTTGTCGAGAATTCCACTGAATTGTAAACTAAATATGTACGCTGACGATCTACAACTCCATTATAGTTTTAAGCCTTCTAATTTAAATATTGCCATAGCAGTTATTAATAACTATTTACAATTAATTCATGATTGGACCATAAAAAATACTTTATTAGTTAATCCTAATAAATGTCAAAACATTCTATTTGGAACATCAACTCAATTGCGGGGTCTGGACAACTTTACGTTTTAATTAACAATGAAAATATTCCTGCAGTCAATGTTGTTAAAAATCTTGGCCTGATCTTTGATTGATCGTTGACTTTTTCGAATCATGTAACTGTTATCTGTAAGAAAGCTTTCTTATCATTAAAACAGTTGTAATGCTTTAAAAAGCATCTAAATCCTCAGACCAAAATTTTCTTACCGAATCTTTAGTCTTATCTCATTTGAATTATACTGATGTTGTATTTCTCAAGAAAATAAACACCGTTTGCAAAAAATATAGAATTATTGCGACTGTTCCGTAGTTTAGTGTCATAACTCCATATTTACGTCCCTACGGCAGAGGAGACCTATTCATTTTGCCAGTTTTATACTCAACATTTTAAAGAATAACCAACCTACATATTTATGTGATAAAATAAAATGGAAATCTGAAACACATACTAAAAATTTCAGATCACTGAGTAGCAAAGCGTGTATTCCTTCCAATAAAACTGAAAAATTTAAAAATTCATTTTCGTATTTATTTTTAATCTGCTCTCTTTGCCACGGGAGGTGTTGTAAATCAACTTGATACACTTTCCGTTTGTAAAAAACATTGTTTATACTTCCATTTTGCAATATTATTATTATTTTCACTCACAATCAGTTTCACTCAATGATGTATCAATTTCTGTACACACCCGATTGAGTGAATTTTTTTTAATATGAGTACAACTAAAATTTTATGAGTGAAACTATCATCTTTAGTTCAAATATTATCAAAAGTGTGTAAAATTACCATAATGCCCAAATATTGACTGAAAATGTACTCAATAAGTTCACTCCACACCTTTTTGCTTTCACTCGGACCCATTTATTTACAGTGCAATATATTTAACCCATCAAAGAACATCGGACAATTATTTAAAAGATATTTGATGAAAAAATAGGTATAGTTCTCTCGTTTTTTTTTACTTTATGAATAAAAAAACAGGGATTAGAAGTGTTGTAATATTTTTCCAATCAAAGTGTGCTTATTAGCGATTTTCCTGCATGCAGTAATAGTCAATTCAATGGGAACTGACTTCAGGGAGGAGAAAGTTAAGAAAAATGGCAAAAATAAGATAAAAATAACTAACAAGGGTGCAAAACTAACCCTGGTAGAGCAGACCTGATCGCCGAGGAACACCAGGCCCCAGGAAGCAGAGCCGGGGCCCACGGATGGAGCAGCAGCGGCGGCCACGCCAGGAAGGCCGCGGCGGCCGTCGATGCCGACGTCGCGGTGGACGGCAGGCCCGCGGCCACGTCGGGGGCAGACGCCGGCGGCATCTTGGTGGCCTCGCCGCTGGACTTGTCCTTGTCTTCAGCCACTTTTATGATTTTATCACAGACACACCGACACGTCTCGTCCGCGGAGAAGCTGCCCGTACGCTCAACACACTCAAGTGGACAGACACGCGAACTCTAGAGAGCTTCTGGAGAGCCACTGAAGAGTGCTGAAGAGCCACCCTTCACTCGAGGGTCTCTCCAAGGCTCTCGACGGCTCTCGTTTCCACCAATGGTGTCGGCGGACGGAAGGGTGGAGTTTCGCGGGACCAATGCGGCGGGGTCTGGTAAAAGGAGGCTCTTCAGAATGTGACTGAACGGTGTTTAGTTTATACAAAGGACGACCGGAGCCTGGGGATTTGGTAGAGTGCTAGTTTTTCTAGAATGTATGTTGTTGTGCTATCGACGGTGGGTACTTTCAATTATTGTAGCGGCATAATGCAAAATAAGCCGCCCATTATCCATTCAAGACGCTTGTTCTCAACCCTTTGGGCCAACGGCTGCGACCACTTCACGGTGTTTGCCGACGTCGAGGACTTATGAAATAAAAAATTCAGAAGCTTAGTGCAATTAAGTATCCAGTGGGACATGGAGCTCACTCAAATTAATAGTTATTTGTTTAACTATGCAGTAAAGTACTAGATTTAATGCCACCGCTGGTATTTAATAGACGAGGCGCAGCCGAGTCTATTAAAGCAGCCAAGACAATCTGCTTTACTGTCAAGTTAAACACATAATTTTTTCGCCGATCAATTTTAATTTTATCATAATAGCAAACAAAGAAAGCTATTTGTTCTATATTATTAAAATCTTAACTTCTTTCATGAATAATAATAATTTCATCAGGTCGTCTGTAGTTGCTATGAGACGAGCGGTAAGTAAATAACTTAGGTACCCAGTAATCGCCATATTGTTCCTACACTGTAAAAAAATTTCACTCAATTTTACTCAATCAATTTCTGTCCACACCCGATTAAGTGAAATTTTCAATCTATTAGTATGAGTACAACTGAGTGAAACTATTGCATCAGAAATAAGTGAGTTTCACTCAACTCTACTAACTGCTAACTATCAATTGAGTGACTTTTGACTGTATTCTGAGTGTATAAAACCAATTTATAGTTCACTTTTTCTATCTAATATGATTTAAATTGATTAAATGAGTCATTTTTTAGTCAAACTTGATTTATAATTAACTAAATATTGAGTGTAAAAATAAATCACTCATAAATGATTAATTAGGATATACAGTGTTGAAATTAATTAGACGCTATTAGGTATAGCATAGTACATTTTTAGTCAGCATTAATTTCTAAAAAGTCTCTAACACTATAAAAACAGTTATTCAATAAAAAGTTTTTACACAATTTGTGGAACGCGTTAAAACTTAAAATATCTACATCCCTGTTAAAATATTGAATTTATTATTTTGAGTGATACAAATTCTGGGAAAGTCCGTAACAAAATCATTAGCATTCCTGGTATTATACGAGTGAATATCAAAATGTTTAAGAAACTTGCTTCTATTACGGTGTATTTGCAATAGAGTTTCAGAAATATATATACAAGGCAGCGGCATGATACTATATTGCCAAAATAAGGGTTGACAAGGGTTCCCATAGGGTACACCCGCAAGAATGCGTACCGCTGATTTTTGCAAAACAAAAATCCTATTAATTGAATTAGAATTACCCCACATTGTTATCCCATAAATTAAGTGGCTATGAATTATAGCAAAATACACTGTTCTCAAAGTATCCTCTACGAGAGAATGTTGAAGCAACCTCATACAAAAAATTTGAGACGACAACCTTTAGCAAAGTCTGTCTACTTGTGTTGGCCAACTTAAATTAGTATCAAAATAAATTCCAATTTGGCACTAGCTTTTTGTACTCGTTTATCAGAAGTAAATAACAAATTCTGTGTTTTGGTATTGTTTAATTTTAATAGATTTGATGAAAACTAATTTTTAGCAGTCAGTACATAGTCATTACTCAATTTTGGACATAGACTGACCAGAGTCGTATCATCAGCAAACAAAACACATGAATTTTCACCAATGGAAATAGGCAAATCGTTAATGTAAACGAGAAACAAAATTGGACCTAAAACAGAGCCTTGAGGGACTCCGTTATTTATGGGGAGCAGACCTGACTCATGATTATTCATGCTAACATATTGTTTTCTGTAGGATAAGTATGATGATAGCAAACTTAGTATATTACCTCTGAAACCGTAATATTCTAATTTGTTTAGCAAAACGAACTTTCAAATTAGGAGAGATATTGTAAAAATAATGTCTCATATCTAAATTTTTTTTTCAATAGTATAAAATAACCCTTGAAGTTAAGAGATGAAAATGGGTATTTTGTAATAACTTTTTGTAATTTATTTTTAATAAAAATACTAGGTTTTACACTTTCTGCCATTCTATTACCATAACTTGAGGTTTTTGTTCTTTTTTTTGTAGTCGGGACTTTTGTATCATTCGCACAAAGGTGTGAGATATTCTAATAACAACGTAGTATCTAACCCACTAGTAAACAATTATTTACTATTCCAAACATAATGAAACCTCACACAAAAGGTTCCCATTGACAAACTTCCGGTTTACCTGGATGTTGGATTCGAAAAAATGACTTTACACCCATTTGAGTGTGGCAATTTTGTCTATTCTATTAAACGTTCCTTTGATTCTTTATTTGAAAGAGGACTCGTATTTCCGATGCGGCAACAATTTGAAAGAGGATTGCACATAGAATAAGTGTATCAAGAATTTTACAAATTGGAATAACCATGGAAAACTGTTCACTTTACATTTTTTGTTATTATTTGATGGTAAATTAAAAAAAAACATTGTTGCTGGTGTAAATAAATATACTACTACCATTTTTGTCTGTGAATCTTCAATTCAAGATAGTTTAGGATGTTCAGTGTTAAGAAAACTTTATGTAACTTTATTACGTATAGTAATTAACAGATTTTAAGATTCGTTAAATTGTTAAAACACTCATCAGCTACGAACTTTCGTTCCAATCTCCAATCTTGTGGTGAGAACGTAAGTGTAAAATTATTTAATACAAGTTTCATTGGATGAATGGATCTAGACATGTTTTCCGAAATTGCTGTGGCGAGTGGTAAATTAAATATGTGCCTAACAGAAGATGTATCCTTTTATCTAAATATTAACACGTTAGTTACACATTAATATTTAACTACGCTGATGGTTCCATATTTCCAGTTGTCATTTAATATTAGCGTGTGCAATAGTACCTATTCAGTTTTCCTTTTTTGGCATATATTTGAAATTAATATATAGTCAGGTAATTACTTTCTGAATTTTTTTAAACTTACATTTCTGATAGTCCAGATGGATTCAAGCAGCAAACAAAATTGACCTCTTCTAATTTTGGTTGGTTAATGTTAATCTACTTTGAATTTTATGAAACCCACGTTTTTTTGTTTTTCCGAAAAAAATATTTGGCGCTCTTTGGCGCCATGTGCAGAATTTCATTAGCTTTTACCTGTTTTTTTTCAGAATTCAAATTGCTTTTAAACTTTCTAAGATAAATGAGAAAAACTGGAAAAAAGTAATTTTTTTCAAAATTGATTTTCTCAAAAACCCCATACTTTAGTTTCACCAAATTTGGATATGTTTTTTAAGGCCAAATAAGCTATCTTTTAGCCCAGCGGGAATGTGCCAACGTTTCGATAGGATGATTTGGGTCAATATGACCGCCACTTAAAAAAAATATGCATTTTCATTTTTGGAACAACGCTGTCACGATGTAAACATTGGCATGGCGCCACAGCTCCAAAAATTTTTTTCGGAAAAACAAAAAAGCACGGGTTTCATAAAATTCAAAGTATATTAAAATCCCAAAGCTTCAAAAAATCGAAGAGGTTGATTTTTTTTGTTCAATGACAAAAACTGTGGAAATTTACATATACTTTTTACATATTTGTAAGGGTTTATATTCACAAAAATGTAAATTAATTGAATATACATAACATGTTGTTTTTACAATATTTATTTTTACAAGACAAACAAACCAATCAGGTTAATCACGTGATCATCCGGTATGGTATTATCGTATTAATACGGTGTATGAAAAGAACTCTGCTAGCGGTCTAGCAGACCATATGTTTAGATTAATTTAACTATCTAAATATAATGTATAAGTAAACGCTGAGGTAAGTAAATAATATAACTGTATGAGTTATATAAATCTTGATTTAATTTAAAGCCACTGAAGAGTACGAGGAACATCCAATATTGACTGAACTTCACCTAACTTTTACACGCATGCGTCAGGATTACAGATAACTCTTTTGTTTATGACTTTTACGACGTCCTACGAGGTTTTCGGGGTCGCTGATTACGAATCTGAGTAACAAAAGTCAAAATGGCGGATCCAATATGAATGAAATAAAATATTGGAACGTAGCAATGAAAAAAATTAGACAAAATTTCGAAAACCTGAAGAACTAGTGGAATTTAGGTATTTGCAGTTTAATTTTTCTCTCTTTTTGGGTGTATTCTAATATCCCAATATCTATGGATACGCTAAAGTAATTAATTTTAATAAACGAATGTTCGTAGATGAAAAAATGAATTTTGAAGGAGAACGGTATACTTTCAGAAGCAATAAAGAATTTTGTGGAGGAAAATTATTACTTCATGGTCTAACATAACCTTAAAAATGCAAAAACGCTGAGGTCGGTTTTAATTCAGCGTGAAACGCTCTCTAAATTATATTGTCAATGTTGTGTAAATGCCTGAACACGAAAAATAAACTTTAATTGAGTCTCAGCATACTTTTTTTGTTTACAAAAGAAATAAGGGTTCTGATTTTTGTCTCTGAAACAACTTTAGAAAAGTATTAAGTATATCATAATTTTAGCTATCCAAACTGAAGCGTATCGACAATAAATCCCTTAATACCACTTCTCAGTCACTCTCTCATCTAAATCCCCAAGTAATTTACAATAATGCCATTACGGAATACTTTAAGCATACCCTTGAATTCTTATTGTAAGATGAGCACTTAAGCCGTATTAATCAGCGCCAACCATAACTTTATTGAAACTTTGGAAAAACCCACGGAGCATTTGGACGACAATGAAGGTTAGAGGACTATTAGTACTATTACACCTTACAAATTCAACTGGTACCTGTTAGATTTCGAGCCTTGCGGTAATAAAAATCGCGTCGTTTATAGCAGTATTTCGCCTTGGCAAGGGTCCAGGGAAACACCTGTGTAGGCCCGAAGAGAGCCCAGGTAACCGGCCTAGACTGTTTGTCGCCGGACCAGGGACCACCCGGGTGTTATAGTAAAAGTTGTAGTAAAATAAGGTCCATTCACGCACGGTACAGCGTTTAACTCTCGCATTCTTCGGCGTCCACAAGGCACTTGTGGACATGCCTAAGGCAAACAGATATGAACTCGTTTATGTAGTACCGCCCGGTACCTTCACTTGAAAGCTTGGGGTAATGCGATTATCATTTATGCTTTTTTACAGTTAATTTTCATCGTTTAACTTGGGAGAATCTTGTGTAGGCACTAGAGCGTTACAAATAAATGGTGAATTGTAGAAACAGGTCTCATGCACTGACAAGTATAATCATAGATTTAAATTTGAACAAAATTAAACACATAAACTCTCAGATCTTTAGATATGTACAAGTAGTTTTATATACGCTGAAAATTTGTCGATTGAAAAGTTTCATTGGCAAATACAAATTTTGCCAAACGAATACTACACTGATGATCCTGATGCCTTCATTTAAAAATTTAGAGTAATGGATAAAACAAAAACGTTTGTTCTTTTTTGGAAAACAAAATTGTAAAGACTATGTAATATTTCTTATAGTGTTCATTTCTGTTATGTAAATCATTTCCCTTCATCATTATTATTATTATTATTATCGTCAACTGTCAGTATGTAGGTACAAATCTAAATTATAAAATTGATATTGCCTAAAAATGAACAAATAAAAAAGTCTCACCAAATTGAAAAGTTCAGACTTGCTCTCAAACAGAATTTAGAATACTGCAAAAGAAAAATATAATCCAACTAATCTCAACCTAGCAACCCTAAATTCACTTCTTCGTGAACATTGTTCTATATTTGTTAACAAGTTATCGGCATCGGAACAATTTATGATTAAAATAAAAGAGGATTTAAGTGATAAATAAAACAAAACTTATCAAGCTTGTCAAAAGGCACTGAATTGATTGGCAGGGATTACAGTTTATGTATTTAATGGGAAATAATAACAATGATGTAGTAGGTGACTGGCATTTCTTGATAATGATGTTTTTTAGAGCAAACAGACATGCAGTCGAATGATTCAATATCGATTGCCATTTTTAAAGTCACCTAAAGCGCTTTTACGTTTACAAATGTTCAAGAAACTGGTTAAGAAATTGTCGTTATATCTTTAACATTTTTCTATGATATATTATTATTATAAATTGACCAATTTATTGGTCATATTTAACGTTACAAAGTGCAAACTTTTGGAATAAAAAACAATCATGATAACAGCAAATTATAAAATATAAAAGAAATAGGAGAAACTTTGACCTAAGTCAACAAAGAAGTATGTGCAATTTATTCTTGAAACGTAGACTAAAAATTAGTACCATTATCGAAATATTAATGGACACGAAAAATCGAGAGAATGCGTCCATAAATTAGAATCAATTCTATTATCCCCAATTTTTTCAACCAATTTATTGAAATTTGTCAAATTTGTTAGCCAATTTATTGGGCAGTATATTAGTAAACTTAAACAACTTTTATATTTTCCTCGTTCCTTTTTCCTTATCACCTTTTTTATTTTTTACTTTTGTTATGTAATTTCTTCATTCATTGTACTTAATATTGTATGTATTTTCTACTTTGTAATTGGTTTTTACTTTAGAATAATGTATTAACGTTTTGTTATGATTTTCTTATTAACTACATTTGGAAGGGATATTAATGTATCTAGTGTACTGTGCAATATAAATGCTTTTTTTAATCAAAAATGCATTTGAAAAACGAATTAATTCAATGTATATCGTATGTGTCATATAAAATGTGTCTTGAAAAATACTCCTAAAAATACACTATACCTAAAGGTAGATAGATTTTAGTATATACTAATCCACACTTCAATGAAGATGCTGCTTGTTTTGAACAACTATAAATGCCATCTGCTTGAGAAAACATAAAAATCCAGATAATTTTCATACAAGTAAGTTCTAAGTTGTGCCAAACTTTCGCTCAATTTTGTTTGAAAATACAAAAATTACATTACTTTTCATAATTATAAAAATAATCAGAATGCAAATGCAGTATTTTCATACTTCGATTGGATTCAATAAATCTTGAATCCACAATGTTGTAATTTTCTTACTAATCAAAAAAGCAGTTGAAAAATAGAATTGATGATATATATAAAGGTACTGTGTTTTCTTTAAAAAATAGTTCGAATACTAAAATAATGTTCAATGAATTTTATAAGAGAATTTTGCTAATTTTGTCCACAGTTTGCTTTTTCTTAAACATTTTTCTACCCAAGTTTGTCACAACTTGTAGCCTATTTGTATCACGTTTGTATGGATTTTCACAATGTCCCATCCGTGTAACGGTACTCAGGATATCTCCAAATTGGCGGTATTGGGTGGAGGATTCGCAAAAATCCTAAAGATTTGAGGATTACTTACGCGTAGCGATACTCATCCTCGAGTTGTACATAGTCCGGTGGTATGATATGCCACGTCGCGTCGTACGGTGGACATTCTTCGTATCCGCTGCCTGCCATAGTGTGCACCACAAGTCTCTCGGTTCTTTATACAGAGCACTTAGAACCACACTGGCACCATAGCAGATAGATAGGAACTTATCAATACATTGCAACTTCTGCCAGGTGGACGGGTCTTGTACACATATTTATATAAATATGATAAGATATGATATAAAATTATTGACAGGTGCCGGGCTGTATTAGTACATATTGCGCCAATAGGCGCCCGTATTCGATACAGCATGCGTTTGAGAAAAACGTCCCAGTTTTTGTTATTTACGTTTTTGCACTCTTCGCTTCCAAGCAATCGAATGAAGTGGTTCCTCTTGATGAACCTGAATTAAAAGGCAATGGGCAAAACTGATTGATATAATTTTTTAAACTCCCAATTCCTCTAGGTTCGAAAATCGTAACATTAATTTTGAACTAATAATATTTTAGGAATCGACTACTTTGTGGGCCAATTCAAGTTAAATCTTAGATAATGTCTTCAAAACAGTTTCTGCTAAATTGGAAATTATATTCCTACCAAGAAATTTCAATAGTGCCTCTACTTTTGTTTCTGGAATACTAAAATGCGGTCCATTATTTTAAGTATTACAAAATAAAAGTAGATAATATTTAATAGCTGAAGAAACATAAGGATCAAAACGTAAACTCTGCACATAGTAAATTTAAGCAGAATCTGACCCTGGTCCGAAAGCTTACGGAGGGCACCGGAGCGACACAGCCACAACGCTTGGGACTGTGTAACCTTCATGCACAAGGCATTTAGGGTATACATAGGTTTCATAGAGGAGCAAAGTCTCTGCTGTATTTTTGGTGGCCTATAAATAGGAGCAATATTGATTAATTAGAGAAAAGTGGTATTATATAGTTGAAATAAAAATTTATAATTACCTATGAAAAAAGGTTTAGAGACCTTAATATTTCAAGATTATTAAGGTGAACTAACAATCCTAAATAATTACTGATTGCGCGTTAGCAATTATAAAGATAATTAAATTAATTCCTTCAAATGTTTTGAGGATGCTTAACCTTTCCCACTTGAAAAGCTGCTACTGACACATTTTGAGTCTTTTTAGGGTTGAGGTTTATAACCCAGAGATATGTTTTATACTCAAAATATGAAAATTTGCTGAATTTTCAGTTAATCTTTACATAATCTCCAGAATACTTGACAGGAAGTATGTTCGTTTTAATCCAAAGGGCATCTGTGGGAATCTGTGTGAATTCATAATGTCCTTCTTCGGTAGAGAACGCTGTTTGTTCGATATCATTTTCATGCATGATTGTGTATTTGGTGGAATCCTGCTGAAGTTGAATCCAGTGGTAAAATATTGCGCTTTTTCTAATTGAAATGTCCTCAATCCACGAAATGGTGTATTTATCATCAATTGTCACTTCATTGAGTTTCCAATAAGTTAATAACGAACCGCCATTTTTTTTCCCTTGCGCAAAAAGCTTTTTTGGGACAACCCAAACGAGATTTGAATAAGCTGATATTGAATGATGTCTTGACTAAACATATTTTGTAATTGGTAGTGGACTTTTTTGTACATATCTGTAGAACGGTGCTTCATTTTTTTACATTTTTTATGTTGAATTGGATTTGTAAAGGGCAATGATAAACCTTCGTGATGGAATTTGTAATACAGTCATCCGAAATGAGTTCTGATGATTGAATACGGTTTAGTTCAGTCCAACACAAATTCATTATTTCTGTAACTGGAAATGCTTGATTAAAATTTGTAGTTTGTTGTTCACTGGAATTCCTAGTAATTGTGTAAATGTCTCCGTTTGATATGGTTAAAAAAAGATCACTGGTTTTCAAAATTTTATTTAAATTTTTTCCTATTACTTAGTATTTTTTACTTATAACTTGAATTATTATTATTTGTACTGTAAACAGTATTGTTATCAGATATAGAGTGATCTTGGATCTTGATTAATTAATTGATTATTATTTATGTAGATAGTGATTTTTGCTGATGTTGATACAAATAAACGTCGATGGTCGTTTTTAGATTGGCCATTAAATTTATTCCTATTAATCCTTCATAGTTTGTTTTTATGACACAGTCTCGAAATATAAAAAAAAATTCGACACTGGAATATTACCACTATATTTCTTCAGTTTCTTCGTTTAAGAAAGATTTTGTCTAATAAGCGTTTAACAAGAAATTTAGCATTATGTTCTGGTGCATATGTATAAGCGTTGAGTGAGGAAATAGTATTCCTCACCCCCACTCAACGGTGTCAGGGAGATGATCTTGTGGATATTCTCTTGGTTCAAAAAATCCAAAATGTATATCATGCGCCTAGAGTTTTTAATATAAAATATACCAGCCTTTTAGATTATGCAACACACAATACAACAGTGCGAAACGAAAATATAATAACATTGTTTCCTGCTAGAGTCTAGACTAGGGCTGCCAGATCTCCGGGCATGTATCTAGTCTCCATGTCTCCGGGTTTGAGATATTTCCTGATTACGTCCTTTTTTTTAGACATCGGTTTCTTCGAAAACAATTTTTGTTTCCCAAATTCCTGAGACTTTTTTGCACGCGATTGCATGTTGCTACCAAGGACATTTAAATAAAGGGGACTATGCATGTCACAGTCTATCTCATATGTTGGGTGAAGCTAGACAAGGGGAAAGCAGAGGGCTTTATTTTCATCCAACTGATGTGCGCGATTACATCTCCATTGCCGTACATTTTGGATGGGTCAAAATAAAATATTTTATAGTCCTAAGTCAATATATTTCAACAGTTACTCAGTATTTTTATAATAAATATATATAAAATTTTTATAACTTCTTAGAATCCCAATAACTGTAACCATTTCTTTCTTGTTGCACCATCCCCAAGCATCCTAAAAACGTTCACATTTCACTTTTAGAATACTGAGGCAAATTTTCAGTGAGACAAAAATATATTCCCAAAGGAAAACATCAAATGGTTGAATGAATGCAACTTTCAGTTGATTGCATCTTCGGTATTTTTATGTATAAGTGAACCACCACCATATTTTTGCTGTTGTATTTATTCAGTTTTTATGCTCGTGCATTTAGTAAAATTGTAAATATATTTTTGAAAAGGTTTTTGTCGTAGAGGAAAATGAAAATGATGAATGATTAAAATTTGTAATGTTGGGTATAAGGGCGGATAACATTGAAATACCTATAAATATATTAAATATAAATAATGTATGTAACTTATTATTTGTGGTGCAGCATTTTCCTTTGATTTTCATGGCCAAACGTGGTTCATATTATTGTTTTCTTACTATTTCAGCAAAAATTTTAAAAAAATACCAAGTCAGATTTATAAAATTTTACCGTTATTCAAATAAAAGTTACCCACACGCACGACAATGGCCACAGTTGCATATACATTCCAAAGTCACCTTCAAGCATGCTTACCTGTGGAAGGATAGCTGATGTGGATGTTTATAATCCAATTTCTTACAAATTCTGCACTGTCTAACCATATTCACACCTTAAAAGTTTATCCAAAATACATGTATAAACACTAATCACGTTTCACTTACTAAAATCACAACTATTTTCTAACAAGAGACGCCATATTCTGCCAACCACGGCAGAACGAACGAGGAACACGCTACAAATTATTGAGTAGTTGCCAAGTCTTCAAACATGGCAAATATGAAAAATGAAAAATAGTTTAATATGTACAGAATTTAACAATATTGTATGCATAACTTAATAATACTGCCCTATAATAATAATTTTCACAATTGTGATGAAAATTGCGATAAAAATATTAAGTACATTTCCAGTATAATTATACAGCTGACAACAATGATACAATTAGACTGTGAATAGAAATGTAAATAAATAAGTCCCCTTTATTTAAATGTCCTTGGTTGCTACACTCCTATCTCTCCCTCTTTCTCTCTCTTTCTCTCTCTCTCTCTCTAAACCTACGTTACACTCTCGGCCATTGGAACGCTGCAGTAGTATGCTGTAAGATCTTATCTAATTCTCTATTCTCTAAATTAATCTGCTGAATCCATATAAAAGGGATATTTATACATATTTAAACCTATGTGCTTTGTTTATATTTATATAAAGTGTCATTAAATTATATTGAAATTTCATACTACTCGTATTCAAGAAGTTCTCTTGAGAATGAAACTACTCTCTACGGTTCACCATGAAAATCATGGAGACATGGAGAGTACAGTCTAGTCTCCCTGATAAAAATGATGGTCTATGACGTAAACGGTGAAAAATTGCCTACAAAAATTAAATTACCTATTTAGTAATTTTTACAAATTAGTATTGGCAATAGTGAGTTTGATAATTAATGATGGTGTGCCAGTACTGCCATTATCAAAAGAGGGAAACAATTTTTGTTTCATTTTCATTGTGAAATTACACTGACATGAAAGCACGTTTTATGAAGAATCAAATTTTATTTGGGATAGTGAAAATTGTTGTTTTATGGGACTAATAGTGTTCTGTAGCGAAGTACAGATTTAGAAGTGTTTTAAAAATGGAGGACCGTCCTAAGGGCAGAGGTGCAGTCCTTTTAAAGCTTTTAAAAGAAAAAGCAGTTGGACAACCAAAACCGGAGGAAACTCCTGCGCCAACAGAGCCTCCCAGGCCTAGAGGAAGAGCAGCGTTGTTGCACCAACTCCAGCAGAATCGTTTAAAATCCGTTGGTGCTGCATCTACTTCAACAGCAGTTACAGCTTCTAGTTCATCAGAGGCAACAAGTGGGTTAACGGCAAGCAAAGTACAAGATGTTATAACACAAATATCTGAATTAAGTTTTGTAGAAAAAGATGTAGTTAAATATAAAGGTTTGCATTTTTACCAAGGAATGTTTCATAACTGTGTTTTATTTGTTTATTTTTTTTAGGAGAAGCAGGCAAATCTATAAATGTATCTGCAAATTATATAAAGTTGCATGTTGAAAAAGAAAGAGGTGTATATGAATATGAAGTGAAGTTTGACCCTGAGTTGGATGCAAAAAATAAAAGGATAAAAATGGTAAATATTATTATGAGAGAAATGGGTAGTGCTAAAGTTTTTGACGGAGGTAACGTTCTATATCTGCCTCAAAAAATCACAGATACCAGTAAAACATTCAGAGAAACTCTACCTGGTCCAGACGGAGATCAGGAAATCAGTACAACTATAATTTATAAACGCAAAAAGAGTATGGGAGAACGAGAATGTATTCCTCATTACAAAGTTCTCTTCAAAAGAATTATGCATATATTACTGTATACTCAAATGGGGAAGAATTATTTTGATACAGAGCACAAGTATCTTATACCTCAACACAAATTGGAGGTATTCCCGGGTTTCGCCATTACCGTCGATGAGCTCGAAGACGGATTGCTATTATGTCTTGACACACAACATCGAGTGCTTCGTACACAAAATGCGTACGAGCTTTTAAATGAATTGAGGTGTTCAGACCCTCGCAGATTTAAGGAACTTGCTACTGCCAATATTATAGGATCTTGTATATTCACACGATACAATAATAAAACATATACAGTGGACGATATAGCTTGGGATATGTCACCAGTAGATACCTTCCCCACGAGAGATGGTAAAAGCATCTCTTTTGTTGATTACTATAAACAGCAGTATAATATTGTTATCAGGGATGTTACCCAGCCATTATTGATTAACAGAAAAAATTTAAAAGTTTCGGGAAGTTCCGAAAAAGTGGAACGCATGGTCTGCCTGATACCAGAATTGTCCTTCTTAACGGGACTGACTGATACGATGAGGAGTGATTTTAGGGTAAGAATTGCGATAAAATTTTGTGTTTAATAGCGTACATTGTCTAAAAAATTACAACAAAAAAAGTGCTTTGGGGGGCTCGATTTTGAAATTTCTCCATTGGTTTAAAAGACTGTAAAATAATACTTTGACTAAAATCATTATCTTGAACATTTTAAAAATCATAAATTACTTGAATATGGTCATTGTAGGTGATGAAAGACGTTGCTCAATACACACGTGTAACCCCACATCAGAGAATGGCCGCCTTACGCACATATCTATCTAGCGTCAAAAATTCCGAGAAGGCTCAGCAGATTCTAAACGAGTGGGGATTAAGAATTGACGGGGGAACAATAGATATGCGCGCTCGGCAACTAGATAACGAAACGATATGGTTTGGCGGAGACCAGACACACAGGACCAATAACAATGCGGACTGGACCAGGGCCGTCGGTGAAAACCAGGTGACTGGCCCTGTAGATATGATCAATTGGATCGTATTTCATACGGAGCGTGACACCAAATATGCCAAAGATTTCAGCGATACTATGACGAGGCTAGGTGGAGTGATGGGATGTACGATCGCTTATCCCAGAATTATAAAACTAGCCGATGATAGGACCGAAACGTACATGAACGCTTGCAGACAATATATTGCCAAAGAAGTACAAGTAAGTATTAGCATTCGGGGTTGAAACGATTTGAATCACTTGTAGACCAGGTGGGACCTGTTTTGGTGTGGATGTTTTATATAGTATGGCTAATTTTTGCTTTAATGGCTCCAAAATTATATAACAAAACGTAATTTCACTATGCGCGCGCTTTAAAACTTGTGCTAAACTTATTATTATGTATGTATGTATGTCGGGGTGGTGGAAAATTGCTTTTCCACCATGGCACTTAGGCCTTATTAGGCCTCTTGTACACCCCCCTTCATTACTCAAGTACTTTTCTTCAAACCATCCTATTTACTACACGGGTGGCTTGGTGGCAATGTTTATGTATGAGCAATGGTCTTGAGTTACAGAGATTTATTGCTCTATTCTCATTATAATTTTATCGGGGACCACACACAGGCGGAAGGTGTTGAGCGACCCAGGTCTCTGGTAGGCTGCCACAGCCACGTCCCCGAACCTGCCTTAGGTCACCCATCCAGGTGCCAGCCTGCGTTCGTGATGCTTACCTCGGCCGATCGAAATCCATCGGCTAAGACACCTGGCTAGGCGATCCCCTAAACTTATCATTAAACAAATAGTGAAAAAATTGGGAAAAATTCAATTTTTTTTCTTTTTTTCAACACAGTTTAAAAACCACTAATTTTAGAGAAAAATTGAAGAGGAAAAAAAGATTCGTAATTAAATTTTGCACAAGATATAACCTATTTTCAAATAAAAAAATACAACATAATTATTGCAAATATAGCAAAAACAAAAAAAGTTAAAAAAATTACAATATTTTTTATATTTAAAATAAAATGAAATCATTAACTGATTAAATTATTGTTTAATTTTTAAAAATGTATATGAACACTTATTAATTAATTTATATTCAATAAAAATGTAGTATTTTCAAAGATAATTTGATTTTAAAAATTTTATATAATTATTGTTTGAACAAATGTTGAATGCGACAAGAGCGCAAGTTTTGCAAATTCACTCTCGGAAAGTACTCGGAATGACAAAGGTATTTGTTTAAAAAATAAACTGTGGAACCGAGTAACAAATCATGTTTTTTTTTAAAGAAGCGTCTTTCTGAGTACTTTAAAAGCATAATTAAAAAATAATAATTTTAATGAATTTATAAAGTTATTCTATTGCTTTGTAAGCGCAAAAATTACACATATTTTTAAACAATTACCACAGCTCTCCTAATTATTGGAATTCAATTTTTCTGGACGCATTTTAACGTTTAAGTGACCTTTTTTGTGTGATAAAATTTTCAAGTATCTAGAAGTCTTAATTTAGGCTCAGTTAAATTTGCAAAAATTTCATTTTTTTTTTCAAAAATCTGGATTGCAAAATTATTACTCGAACACTATCGGACCGATTTTAACGAAAATTGGTTTAACGTTTTATTATATCAAAAAGATTTTTTTGGCCAAGTATGAAGATGCTACCTATAATATATAAATATTGTAATTTTTTTCACTTTTTTTTATTTTAGTTATTAGGAAGTTGATTAAATCCTCGCTCTTTTTCCGTGAAACTTGATGGTTTATTTAAAAGAATGAGTAAAAAACGTGTCACTGAAAGTATTGTCCATTGCCAGCAACTACTTTTTCCCATCTTCCTGACAGCAGTTTCATTCCACGCAGGAAAAAGAGACATTTATGCTTTTCTTCCATACTATGTGATACAAATTACTTAAACTAATACTTAATAAATACAAATTTATGGGTAACTAGCTAATTAATCGTACATTACGAACCGTTCTATTACAGATCGTAGTATTCATTTGCCCCTCGATGAGGTCGGACCGCTACGCCGTCATCAAAAAAATCTGCTGCACACAGATTCCCGTGGCGTCCCAAGTGATAAATTCCAGGACTTTGTCCAACCCCCAGAAAGTCAGGGCCATAATTCAGAAGATAGCATTGCAGATGACCTGCAAATTAGGGGGTACCCTGTGGACGGTACGGTTCCCGTTCAAAGGATGGATGATTTGCGGGATCGACGTCTACCACGGATCGAAAGATAGTTCGGTTTGCGGCTTTGTGGCGAGCCTTAACGAAAGCATTTCAAGGTGGTTCAGCCTTGCACTTTTCCAGAGTCAAGAACTGGGCGACTTTTACAAGTTAGCGTTTACAAAAGCCGTAGAGACGTGGCGCAACGAGAACGGATATTATCCCTCGAAAGTCGTCATTATAAGAGACGGCGTCGGCGACGGTCAATTGGAGCACTGCCGACGGTACGAAATAGAACAATTCGAGAGCTGCTTGAAGGAGTTCGAATTGGAAACTAAATTGTGTTTCATCGTGGTCCAGAAAAGGATTAACACCAGAATCTTCGCCTTAGGGCGGGAGAGTGCGGAAAATCCTCCTCCCGGAACCGTTCTGGACCATACCGTCACTAGACGGTACATGCAGGACTTTTTCTTGGTTCCTCAGAACGTGCGTCAGGGCACAGTGAACCCCACTCATTACATCGTCCTTCACGACACGTGCAATTTGAAGCCAGATCACACCCAAAGACTGTGCTACAAACTTTGTCATTTGTATTACAATTGGTCCGGCACCATAAGAGTGCCCGCGCCCTGCCAGTACGCCCATAAACTGGCGGCCTTGGTGGGCCAGCACATCAAGAAAGCCCCGAGTGCAAGCCTCGCCGATAAACTTTTTTATTTATAAGTTCTTTTCGTTCCTCACAGTTATGTTTTGTTTTTTCTTAGTTTCGTTTAGTTTATGGATGTTTTTATACAAGGTGTTTTAGAATAAATAATAACACAGCCCAGTATATTTTCTCTGAGTGAATTTTTCATACAACTTTGCTATGAAAATTACTGTGAAATTTTCGTCTGAATAAAAATGCTATACAGGGTGATTTGTGAAAACTTTCGATAACTTGATTGAGATTTCAAGTAAAATTTTTCCAAAGCAAATTGTAAATGGTGCTGCAGTTGAAGGGAAATTTTTTTAGAAATGTTTTTTCTGCACCACCCTTCAGTTTTAATTTAATTCCGTGGGTTATGATCTAAAATTTTCTTTAATTAGTTTTTAACTAAAATTATTACAAGTTTTAAAAATTTTGGTAATGGAATACCTATTTCAAGAATTGGATTTTCAAACTGTTGACAGACTTTAAGGAACAAATCTTTGAACATGAACATGGATCCGTATATCGATAGTTTGGGATAATTAAAAAAAAAAATCTTAAAATATTTCTGAAGATGTTCAATTAGGAATGATAATTTTTAATGCAGATTGATGGAACTCAGTGTAATGATTTATGTAATTAAAGATAAAAAATCCACTAAATCTTCTTTTACAGTTTGCCCATGTATTTAACACCCTGTATACACAATTTTTTTGAATTCAAATGTGATGCAGGAAACCGCTTTGCAAATTCCTGAAAAAAGACTTATTTTGACTTCAGCACCACCTAATTTGCTTTAAAAAAATTCCAGTTGAGGTCTCGATTGACCTTATGGAGCATGTCTATCTACCGGCATTTACAAAATCCAGAAATCTTTTTTCCAACTATTTAGTGTTAATTTATCACGTGTTATATTGAAACATCTTGTATATATCTGGTTCAGAATTTTATGTTGATTTATTTGATGAAGATTAAGTTTATGTTTTAAGGTATTATGTGTTTTAATTTTTTTTGTTCTTTAACATCATTCTCTTACTGATGCTTAAAAGGTACAAATTTCAGGTCTTTAAAGTTTAAATAAATGTCATATGAACTTTAATGCGGAGTATTAAAACATGTACTTAGAAAAAAATGCCGTAACTGTTTTTCGATGACTTCCATCTCCATAAAATTTAAAAATTAGTAAAAGTAATTTCAGTTATAAATATTAGTATTAATATTTTGATTTTGATCTTGTGTTCAGCGTTTAATAAGAATTTAAATCGCAGCTTGTAAATATATTTGCATATTTATAAGCAGTGCACATTTTATTTACGTATGACTAGACTGTAATATTGTTAGTTTTTTTATGAGAATATGAGAATATTTTTTGTATTAAAATTTTGTAGAAATTTAGTGTTTTAATTTGGTTTAATTGACTGCCGATTGTAGGTACTGTACCTAACCTAAACTACCCGCCCACCCTACTTATAGGTGTGTCAAAATTTCTTGATTATGCCATCACTACTTCCAGTGATGCCAACTTGCCCCAAATTTAGGGAAAAGAATTTGAAAAAGGGGATTTTTGGGGGAAAATATTTTTAGGGTATTTTCTAGGAATATATCTAAACAATAAATCAGTTAACTTTATTTATAAATTTTGTGTACATTTTAAATTAATAGAACCTTTTTATTTAAAATTTTTATAAAAAAAAATTATGTAGGCAAGTTAATTTATTAGATTTCAATACAATGAGAAATATTTAATTATATTTTTCATCTAATTAATTAATTATGCCAAGGCAATATAATATTACCAAATAAAGTTTTATAAATCGATTGAAAATTTTATCATGTTCCAAGTTAGGGTATTTCAGTTTGAATGTAGGGGATTTTAAAATAGGCTTGGGGGAAAAAGTTTCGACCGATTGGCATAACTTTACGGCGACAGTGTAGATCAGTGAGAAAATGACAGTTTGGGCCACATACTGTATAGAAGTATGTGGTTTGGGCACTATGTCTGTCGCAGATGCTCGTATGTCATTGGTTAAGGTAACATCCTCCTGATATTTAAATATTCAAATAAAATTATGACAAAGAGTGCGATTACCCTTACTATCACTCTTTCTGCAGCGTCTTCACTTTTTAACACGCCGTGATTTCTCCATGTACATAGTATATGCTCTAAGAATTAAGTGGTGCTTTCTCCGAGACAGTTGCTTCTGACCTAGAGTCAATAAAGAGAAAAGAATTTGATTTTTGTGTGACACGCAGACTTTAGGATCACATCTTACTGTATATAGCTCCAAGGTAGCCTCACAGTAGCCGAGCGCGTTAAGTGAAGAGAGAAAGCTACTATGAAGGTACTCACTATCTCTCTCCCGCCGAACATGATTGGCTCACAACTAATCCCTTCTACGACTACGTGACAGGAACAACCAATCACATTCAACGAGAGGGACAGCATGTATCTTCAATCTTCATACAAGCTGTCTCCGTCTTCGCCTTGTATCGCGCCATGAAACTGAATTTTTGCAAAGCCTGTCTCTCTTTTGGTTGTTGTATTCTGTGCGCATAAAGTCATATCTTAAAATGACACTATCTAAGAATTATCTATAAAATTTGTAGCATCAAAATTTAAACCTAAGTTTGTAGCCATCAGCTCAACCTGCTGAACGTACTGCCACAGTAACTTTTAGCATATAGTCACAAAGATACATATACTGTATATTATGGACCGATTTGTATTATGCTGTTATATTCTTCAATTCAATATAGTTTATGGTATAGTAGTAGAAGAAGAAGAAGAAAGTTTTGTTGACATTAACAACGACAACCTTGACTTGACAACAACTGACATTGAAAGACGATACTCTTGTTTATCGTGTTTTTTTTTTCCATTTTAAATGTAGTGCATGACAATTTACCGAGTTCACCTAATTTGAATAAATAGGTGTATGTCCGTAAATGGCTGTCTCTATTTACTGTCCCATTTTTTAAGCAATACAGTATTTAACAGCTATGGGAGCTAGTGGTTCTCAGTTCCAAGATACATTTTCACAAATTCTGAACGATGAACCTATTAATTCTTTGCTCTCTGATGAAATTCATCAGTTAACTTATAATCAGTTTTTGGAATTTCTTGGAGAATTAAATTTACTGTAAGTAATATATTTGTAGTTGCAGTGCATATTTAGTACACTTATTTAATTTCAGATCAAAAAAATGTTTGGACTCCAACGGTAATCAGTTGGTTTTTGCAGTAAAGAAAGATACTGACTCTACAATTTTTTGGAAAGCAACAGTTCAAATTGCATGTGTGAAAATTAACTCTGAGACACAAAAAGTAGACACATTTAGGCTTTTATCATTAACGGAATTTCTAAAAGTTTTTAAAACTTTTAAGTGCCAGGTTGCTGCTGCAGAACAGTCGGAGACGTATAATATCGTTATTTTGTTGTTGTAATAATTATAAATCATTTTTTTTAGAGCAACCGGGCTTTCAGATTTGACTATATCCAACTTTTTGGATAAAGTTGACATTGATTCAAAAACGGGTTCTGAGGAAACTAATGAATGTTGCATTTGCTTTGAAAGAAAACAGGAGATAATTCTGCCTTGTGCACATAGTTTTTGCACACATTGTATCGAAGAATGGTATGTATTTATTCATTTTAAAAACTAGAAAATTAATTATAATGCTGAAAAATGAGTAAATCTTTAAAAGTAGTTCATATGTACCATTACCATGAAAATTTTGCTTCCAAAATTTATTTGGTTTTAATGATATTTTGAAAAATGTTTTTAATTATTGCTTATAACAAGTATAATAGCACTTAATTTTTTGTATTTATAAAAAAAAAAAACGTAAAATTCTTTGTAAATTGCAGATTATCCATTTCATTTTTTATTTGTTTTATTCATTTATCTTTTTGCTATTTTAGAAACTTGTCTGCTTATATATAATATATAATTTAACAAATATTGTTTAAAATAACCTTATTTATACCCAGATAATAAAAGACCGAGGTTGTAGTGTTTATAAATGTAAATAATTAACTTATTTATATTCTGCGTCCTATTTAAATTGAATAATAAAATACTTTTTAAGACATTTGAAATAAATAATTAACTTGTTGAGAGTAAACAATCAGACCTAGATCTAGATTTACGCCTGCTATTTTTATATAGTTCATGGAATTATTTTCTAGGAATGAAATTCATGGCACTTGCCCAATATGTCGGGAGAAACTAGAAAGTACTGACGATACATGGGTGCTCTCAGAAGTTCCTAAAGCTGAGGAAATCAGTACGGAAATACGCAATAACCTTATGGAGTTGACAAACGATAGGTCACCCCCGTGTAGCCCTTCGTAAATACTGTCCTTAAACACTTCTTAAAACATTTATAGATATTGTTTTTAGTAGTCGTGGAGATTTGGGCATTTTTATAAAAACAGCACTAGTCACGGTAGGCTTAGATCTGCAAAGAGAATTTTTAGCATTGGAAAAAAATGTTCGGATTATTGTAGCATGACGATATATTACAACATAAGACAGGTTTATTTTTATGGGGAGATTCTCTGCTCAAACATTTTGTAATTCTTATAAAATTATACATAATTATATGTAGCCAACCAGTTTTAGAAATTGTAATATTAACAAAAAAAACTATTCGATTATTTCAAATTTTGATCATCGTAAATTCAAACTTATGCAGTCAGGATAAAAATCTGTTTAATTTATTCTTTTCATGCTACGTTTAAAAAGTAATATTTGGAAGGATTGCATTATGTGTTATATTTACTAAAAAATTGCATTTGTTTTTTAAAACAATTTCGAGATATAGTGTATGTAGTGTTTTTTTGTGTACCTTTACTTTTTTATCCGGTATTGCACAGATCGGGTACAGTGAAACAATACGATACGTCAGTACCGGTATTTTTTGAAGAATCGTTCTTCTAATATGTATGATTTATGGCATTCCCTAACAGTGAATGTTGATGAGAAACCAATACACAGTTGTTATATTAGTTGCTTTACAGTAACGGTATTTACAGTTTAATCAATTCAATGAATAGCTTTAAATTTGAAAGATTTATAGTCTGAATATTTTTTAATGTATGCTTATTTAATTGGCAAGTATTAAATTTTACAAATATGTAAACTTTTTTAAAATAACTGTTTTCTTTTTTAATTTTCTGTTAACTTTCATTATATTATTGATCTGTTTTTATTTCTATATGCTTTTTAAGACTACTTTTAATATTCTTGGATTTGGGGCAAAGTGAAAGTGATAATAGTGTCATCTATACTATTTGTAGTGTAGTTTAAAAATTATTTGTTAAATATTAAATGATATTGTTATAAAATTAACTATAATAACACTATTACACAATTTTGTTTCAACGTGTCATGTACGTGCTGTGCAATGTTGTCTTTTTTTTATTTCGTGTACTTGTTCCTGAGTATTTTTAGTAGTGAACGCATCCTGCAGCTCATTAGACGTAATTTTGAGGTGAAGGTTACTTATGCTAAATTAGGGATGTAATACAGCGAATCATAACACAAGATTACGTTTTGGAGTTGTAGTTTTTCGTCTAATTTATACAGCTATACCTTTTTAAGGGCAGCACATTCTGATAAAAGTAATACAGTAATACAGGGTGTTTACAAATTTGAAGAGGACCTACTGACCACATTGATCAATTAAAACATTTTTGGAACCGCCGAATAAAGCGATACAAAAACAAAGAAATCAAAGAATATAACCTGTAGTAGTTAAACGGGTTTAAATGACAACTGGTAATCCATTCCGCAATGACGTCTCAAGCACTAATCTCGCTAGGTACTGTTTGTTGGTCTCGTTAGTCTATTTTTTATTTTTCCTCTAGTAAAAAAAAAGAATTATTGTTAGTACATGTTTCTGTGGCCTTAAAACTTAATTTTTTGTTCTACTTAAAAAGTAGTGAACAAACGTAAGCGGATGTCACCATTTATGTAGTCCATAACTAGCGGGACAATTCCAGATGTTCCCAACAAGTTTTAACAATTGCGGTTGTTATTAATTTTAAACACCATTTTGCAGTTCTAATGATTTTGATAATTGAAAATGCTTGTTATTTAAAAATTCCCTTTAGATTTGTAAACAGCCCGTATAGAATTTCATTCACGTTTTATTAAATGTGGTAAATCATTGATGTTTCACAGACTGAAGAAGTACCTATAGGCCAACCAATAGAGCGAAAAAAAAAAAGGCTCTTAAATATTACAGCAAATTTCATGTATTTCCTTTTCAAAAATACTTAGTAAATGGAAACCCAAGTGATTTTCCCAGCAGACGTGAAGAATTTTTTTTTAAACAATAAAAACTGCAAAAAAATGACATTTTTGTTTGTTTTTTTTTTATATATTTTGAAAAATAATGATGGAATCGTCTTTCTCTCAATAGGACTTTTGTAGAGAATAAAAAAACCTATAAAATCGTTTTTTGTGAGACCCGATCGGTTCATGTTTTACAGACAGAAAAATTCATAACACCGTCAAATTTGAAGCTGGAAAAACAATCTTGCGGAAAATGACAGATAATACTATGTAGTTTAAACGTGCGCAAGATGGTTTCTGTCCGATACATAGTTTTTGCACAATTGCATTATAAACAAATTAGGGTTTTTTTACACAGCGTGTCGATTTATCGAAAATTGTCCAATTTAAATTCTGAAAACGGCATCTGAAAGTAGACGACAAAACCACCAATTTGTATATCGGATTTTCGCTTGGGCGATGAGAAATATGCTAAAAATGCCCTTGTAAGTCACCCGAAACAATCGAAAGTACGCTCGCTGCTTCCCCCAATACTACTACCCAACTCTGGCTGTGGCTCGACTGTTTTTCCAGCTTCAAATTTGACCGAGTTACGAATTTTTGAAAAAGGTCTATATTAAAGGTTTTTAGGATTTTCTCTGTAAAGAATGAACTGAACTCTGTAAAGAATGAACTGATCGGGTTCTACAAAAGTCCTATTGAGAGTAAGACAATTTCATAATTATTTTCCGAGATATTATAAAAAACACAAAACAAAAATGTTTTTGTTTAAAAAAAAATTGTTCACTACTTTGCTGGGGAAATCACTTGGGTTTTCATTTACTAAGTATTTTTCAAAAGGTAATACATGAAATTTGCTGTTAATATTTTAATATGCCAAAAAATCTATTGGTTGCCCTACTATTATATGAAATGTTTTTTTAAACAAAAATCAAATAAATTTAGTATACAGGGGGTTCTTTTTTAATATTTCTCAGCCCAATATCAAAAACAAAAATTGATGCTTTCTAGCTCCATGTTTGACTTTAAATTATTTATTTTTTAATATTGGGGGGTTATACAGGGTGTTTTTAAATAAGTGCGAAAGATTTTAGGGGGTGGTTGCTGAAGTTATTTTGTGGAAAAAAATTCATATAAACGTAGGTCGAAATGCTTCGTTTCCGAGATACAGTGTTTAAATTTTAATTTTTTATTTAAGTATTTTTGTTAATTATTTCAGAATTTTAAAGATATTGACTCAAAATTTGAAAAACGGTTTGGAGGGATAAATGTGCATTTTTTGGGGGATCCAAATATTTCTACTTACACCAGTGGCGTTCGTGCGAGAACCAATACAACTTTCTTTAATAAAAAAAATCGTACGCCATTGACTTTTTCCCATTTTGATATTTATTTATAAATTCTGATTGAAATTGGTCTCTTCATATTTTCGTAGGATGCACCATTTTTTGAGGAAAAAAATAAAACATACTTTACTGCAACAAGCTTATTTTTAATTTCTATTGATACATTATCTAGTAGGTTGCTGTCAATATTTTTAAATAAAATACAACCATCAAATTTCGAGTCAATTTAAAATTCTTTGACATAATAAAAATAAATAAAAAATTAAAATTTAAACACTGTATCTCAGAAATGAAGCATATTTCAACCTACGTTTATATGAACTTTTTTTTCACAAAATAACTTCGACAACCACCCCCTAAAATATTTCTCACTTATTTGCAAACACCCTGTATATTTAGTCCTTTGCTTTTTTTGTTTAAAAAAAAATTATTAAAAAATCAAATACATAGCATTTTAACCAGGACAACTTTTATACTGAAATAATATTTTGGACATTATTGGTCATATTTTTTTTCATATGGAGTTGAAACCATTTTCTTTGTTTTTTGAGATTTTGGCAGGGAGTTTTAAATGTAACACCCTGTATGTTTTTCCTGTGGCAAACGATGTTTAATTGTGATTTTATGAAGTGTAGTTTTATCTGTTGATGATGTTTGTAACAATTTATATATTTACTGTTTAAAGTTTTATAATAAATCAAAATGTATGTGTTACATTTGTTATTTGAATATTTTCCGGCCTTTTTCATTGGACTCGATGAAAAATAAAAAAAAATGCATTAGCAAAATTACATATATTTCGCAACTTTAATCAACTGATAAAGGTAGAAAAAAATAGTAAAAATTAATGACACTTTAATATTCATTATAAGTATATACAAACGGCTAAATTGATATAATATGATCCGCAATATTTAAAATTCATATAAATAACAAAAATTAATTCTTATCACAACTCAAATATGTTTAATCACATTGTATAAATAACCCTCTAATTTACCCAACTCGGGACTAAGAAATCCCAACTATTACTTTTTCTTTTTTTTTATCAAGGCTTTTCGCCTCTTTTCCTCTTCTTCTTTCTTCATATCTTCCAGATCCTCCATTATACCTGTAACGATGAAACACATAACAACGATAACTAAATTGATTTTAACCGAGAAATTAAAAACTTTTTTGAGAGACTCGAGAATTCATACTAACCTATCTTTGTACTGATGACCTCCTCCCTCATCTGTTGTGCAAACGAAGACTCCATATTATCGACGTCGTCGTCCATATTTCGGTATCTCGATTTATCGTAACCAAATATTTCGCTGATGTACCTGGAGTAGTCTTCGTCAGGCTCATCGTCGTCGATGAAATCGTCCATTTCAGAATCATACTCGCTGTCCTCGTCATCCAATATCCTCCCTGGAAGAAAGATGATTAGTACTTATTGAAGCTTTTCACCTCCGAATTCTTTGAAACTGAACCGATCGATTTGAAATTTGGCAGATAGAGAAAAGGTCAATGAACATTAGTGACATAGCGCCGATTGACGCTTCTCGGGGGTGGAATTTTTTTTTCAAAAATAACGCTGGAACTCTATAGAGAACCAAATTTTGAGCAAAAAATATTCGAAGAATTTTTTCGAGAAGTCAATAGTTTTTTAGTTATTCACGAGTGAAAACTTGGAATTTTGAGCGAAAAAAAAAACGCTTTCAAAGTATTTTTCGCGAATAACTGGAAAACTACGCATTTTATTAAAAAAAGTGTAATGAACAAAAATGTAGCTTATAAATAAACAAAGAAAATCGTTTTTTAAAGTGTTGTACGTCCTATACAAAGCGAAATATGGTTAGTGGAAGGGGACTTGTTTTTGGGGGAATACTCGAATCGATGTATTCAACATCAAATAACGGAAAAAGGATTAATTTTACTTGTATACCGCTCCAGGAGTTTTTTTGAAGTACTCAAAAAGACCTATAAAAATTTTTCTCAATAAAATGCTTAAAACTTATTTTTTTCAATTTAATATCACTTAAAAAACAAAAAGCGTTAAGTCACTTTTGAATTTGAGCCTAAGATGAGCCTTATTCTAAATTTTCGTGCAAATCCATGCAGTTTCAAAGAATTCGGAGGTTACGGCTGATTTTCAGCTTCAATGACTGTACTAGATGATTTTGTCACATATCTTTGGGGAAATTAATATGCCAAGATCTTATTAAACCTAATCAAAAATTTCAAACTAAAAAAATTAGTTAACGTTTCTAAGAATCCAACTTTCAGACAACTAAAATATCTCGATAGACAGAGAAAAAAAATAAAGTGGCCTTTTGCAACTACATTCATTGGTACCTTTTTTAACCATAATAGGTCTCTTCTTGGGCAACTCTTTCCTCCGGACATCCGGCGGTGGGAACTGCCTGGGTTTCAGATCCTTCGGAGGAAACTGTTTCAGCTTAAGATCGCTGGGCGGGAACTGTTTTGGTTTAAGGTCATTAGGCGGGAACTGTTTTGGTTTAAGGTCATTAGACGGGAACTGTTTTGGTTTAAGGTCATTAGGCGGGAACTGTTTGGGCTTGGAGTCCTTCACAGGGATTTGCTTATTCTTAGATTTGATATCAGTCGGTGGTAACTGTTTGGGTTTAGCGTCCGTTGGAGGTTTATACCGAATGTCGCCAGGTAAGTATCTTCTCTGTGGTTCTTCCGGTTGTGTCTTTTTAGGTGTCAGATCTTTCGATGGTGCTTCTCTAACTTTATCGTTCATTGACGGTTTTGATCTGTCTTTAAGGCTGTTCATGTTATTGGTGCTATTTTTATAGTTTTCTTGTTCCCGAACGGTTGGTTTGGTGCTATTAGGAGGTCTAGACTTTGAGGGAACTGGATTAGGTGGCCGAATTTTATCCGGAATTGGTGTAGGTCTGTCTGGAACCGAGGATGTAGATGGTTTCCTTATAGTTTCTTTAGAATTGGTTGAGTAGGGTTTAGCACTTGGGTGACTAGTAAGCTTAGGGTTGGAGTGTTGGGCACTGTTTACTTTAGGAATACGACCATCCGAGCTTTGTGGTCTTCGATCGGGATGTTTCATAGATTTATCCCCAAGTTTTGGAATTCTGTTACTACTTGAACCGTTTGGTTTACTTTCTGACATTTTTCTAGCTTCCTTGCGTTGAAGATATTCCTTTTCCTTTTCTATTTCCTTTCTCTGTCTTTTGGTCAACAATTTTTCCTCCTCTTTCTCTTTTTTCTCTATAACTATTGGTTCGAATTGCTTCTTTTCAGCAATTTTCAATAAATCTAGAATACAGAATGATTGTATTCACCAAACACACCGTTATAGAATAATAAATTAACAGATACATAAATTTTCATTTGTCCAGCAGTGTATACCACATGTCCCAATATTCTATGTACATGGAACTGCTAGTCTTGGGACCAAAGTAAGATGATTTAATTAAGCTTATCTTTATGTAGTATTGTTTTATTTAACCACGAAAGTGTGGTAAAGCCTGAAAAAAGATTTGTAGGTTTTCCCAAATTTAAACTTGAAATTTTGATTTACTTTGTAATAAAAATGGAATAGCTTTTAGATCAGGGCGGATCTGTTTTGAGGTGGATGTGAGAGGGGGCAAGCAAATTTTTTCTGGATTACCTTCAAAACAACACATAATAAAAGTGTAGAGCCCTAGATCTGGGCGAGGTTCGGAACATTTTCAAAATTGCAAAAATGTTTCAAAAAATACCTATTTTATCTGAGTTTTTTACTTATATCTTGGAACCTATACATTTTGGAAGAATATTGAAGAGGAAAAAAAATTTAGAATTGAATTTTGCACAATATACTGTAAGTTAAAAATGTTTAAATTTATTGCTGTTGTTGCAAAATAGCAATAATTGATGAAAAAAAGGCAAAAAAAAAAGTTTTTTGGATAATTTTTTTAAAATGTTTTAATTGCTCTGATGGCATTCTAATTTTAGTAAAAAAAAACTTTATAGTATAATAAAACAACACACCAAATTTCATTAAAATCGGTTCAATAGTTTTTGCAAAATATTTTGAAAAAATTTTGAATTTTCAAAATTTTGCACAGCCTCAAATAAAGCATCGAGATACTTGAAAATTTTTTCACATAGAAAAGACCGCTCAACCCTTCAAATGGTTTTTGAAAAATTGAAATCGGTTGATTAGGTCGGCCACAGTAAATTTTTAAAGTTAACACTCTTTTTTTATTTTTAAACAATTGGGTTACATTTATTTATCAATTTGCAGTTTGGTTTTTCAAAAATTATAATTTTAAATTTCAAAAGGCCGTAACAGTTTCACACATACGAAATATTAGGACACACTGTATACACCAATTATAGGACAAACTGGCATAGATAATTTGTAATCATAATGTACATTATTAGAAAAATAAATAATAAAGTTAATAAAGCTCCTAGTTCAACACAATTTTTAAAATCAATACGTGCACAATATGTTAGCTATACACCTAAGTCAAAACAGGTAATTTCTAGACGTTCTATATTGAGAGTTATAAGTCTACTTACCAGCAAAATTCATGAGAGGAGGAGCTGGTTTATGTTTTTTTGGCGGAGGTGGCGGTAGAGGTGATGTAGACTTGTACTCATCTGGTTGATCTGGTCGACCATAACTAATTCCATCTTCGTCGTCGTCATCCTTATGTTCTTTATGTTTTCTTTTTCTCTTATGAGGTAACAAAGCATCTTCTCGTTCTTTCTCCAGAGCAGCTTTTACCCTATCTTTAGTGTTGCTTAGATTTGTACTCACTTTCTTTTTGGCCGGATCGAATTTGGGTTCGTCTGGCATCTTACTGTACTTTTCCATCATTTTATTGTAAAATGCAGATGCTTCCTGTGAAACATATCCGTAATCATCTTCATCGGGTTGCATGGGACCAGCCAATGTTACAGCTGTGTTGTCGTTATCTACGGCATCTTGGATTACCGACTGATTTGCTGATTTGGTTCTTTTCAGCATAACATTTACACGGCGAGTTGCCTTTTTATCCTAAAATAAGTTTTGTCTTTGGTATTAGATTATTTCCTTCAAAATACTATACTTACCTGTGCCCTTAATGCTAATAATTCTTCCCTCTTTTTCTTCTCTTGTTCCGCTTTTGATTTTTCTTCTGCTTCTTTTCTGGCCAAAAATTTCTTTATATTGTTAGACAATTCTTTAGCCTTTTTTTCTTTTTTGGGAGGTTCGAACTTAGTGCTATAATATCGAACCTATAGAGAATAAAAATGAGTTTAAATAAATGAATCTTCTAGAATTGTTATTTAGGATTGTACAAACATGAATAAATTGAAATTACTTGCCCCATTTTTATTTGTCTTCTCATTTTTTTGCGCTGTATGCAGTAACTGACCAAAATCCATCTTACCAACGTAAATTACACTCGAAAACAACAAAAAACTAAGGTAATAATTTATTTATGTCACCACATATCGAAACTTTCCATGTACATGTCAGCAGCCATTATTAAAACTGAAACAAGAAATAAAATGAAGATAGCTACAACCGATTTTTAGCAATTTTTCACCACCGACTATACCGGCGATCCGATAATAACACGTACCTAGTTTCAGAAAAAATTAAAGTTACTAACATGTTACCGCGCCATTATTCTATGGCTAGAAATTGGCCTCAATGATTTGGGATCGAGGGGGATTATCCCTCTTTATCCTGCCTCATCTCGTGTAGGCCTG